>NC_140015.1:4641125-4962964 GCF_964263955.1 Coregonus lavaretus | reverse complement strand
AGAAGCTGCAGCAGAATCTCTACCAGTCAGTGCAACACTTTGAGTGTGACGTGTTGCTTATCTTCACCAACTGTGCCACGTTCAACAGGGTAAGACTGCACTACTGCAGTGTCCAATGTGAAGACTCAGGGCTAACATTTTTGAAATAAATCTTGGAATTATTAACTCAACTTTACTTATGCTAATGCATGAATAACACTTTTAAAATGTGCCTTTGTTTAATCCATAACAAAGCTACATTAGGCAAAATGAGTTGTGTTAATTGCATTTCTACCTTGTTTATTATGTTTTCTATACAATTGTGCCTGTCTTTCTTTTCTGAAGGACAATGCAGAGTTCCGTGGGATGGGCGAAAGATTGAAGAATCTGTTTGAGAGAGAGTTCAAGAGTACATTCAGCATCCAACTTCAGCATCCAACTGCATCCAACAGCCAGTAGAGCCTTCATCAAGTCTGTACTGTTATCTCACTATGAGACAACAGGGAATATTCACCATGCCCTGGTTTTTGTATACAGCCTTCATACAGACTTGTACACCAAGTTGTACAGATCTTATTTTCCATGCATGTACATTATTATCCATCTAGTCCTTTCATGAATTGTTTTCATTCGTTCTACCAGTCAAAAATGGGTGTGTGATAATAATTGAAATAGAATGATGGTGATAACATTGCATTTCATACAGTAAATGTCCTAACTTCTCATGCAAGAGCCTTAGAAGTCCTTACCTTCCAGGCTTCTTACTTCTGGTTAGGCCTTACTAGATTTATGTCCAGGGATTCTGTCGAATAAAACTAAAGATGTTCTAAAACATTGTTCAACATACTGTAGGTCTACTTGTTTGACTGTGTGTAGCCTACCAGAATGGGGTTCTTTTGAAAGGAGAATATCCTCAGACAGAGCAGCTGCGCCCTCTTTAGGGCAGTTTGGGCAGCGTCTGCGTTGCGTCTCTGCCCTCGTGCAGGGCCTGCGAACGCTGGTAACGTCACCACAATTGCCAGCAGCGAATCCCTGCCCAGAGCTGCGCATCAGTGTTGCGCAGATATACTTGGTAAAGAACGCAGCCATTTCTCTTCAGCTTGTTGTAAAGCCACAGGTCCGAGAATGCAAATACTGCAATAGTGGCTGATGTTGGATTTGTAGGCAAATTTCTTTATATCTAATTGAAAGACTAAAACGTTTTCCTTCTCATAAACATTGAGAGAAACAGACACATAGGCAGCCTATTTCGACGGGGTCGGTCGATTCCATAGCCAATAAAGTGCGCTTGGTAGACGCGGTAATGTCATTTAATATCACTGTAAAAAATGAATACTCCGAGTCCTTAGACTCGCTGCTTTTGGATAAAATAGATTTTTTTAAATAACTAAACCAAGATAGACCACAGCCTGTCGTTTCCAATGGGAACAAATGAGCCATAGTGGACAGAAGCAAGGAGGGGAGGGGGGGCAGAGCCAAGCACGAGCTAGCGAAATCGTATTGGCGCGTTCTAGCCTCATCTGCATATTTCCGTTAGGGAACGCCTACTATGTGAAGTGCGCGTGTGCAATAACTCAATTCGCCTTTGCAGTCTACAAACCTTAGTCCACTCTGTTCATAACAAATTCTAGTTTGGGGAACAGAAAACTGTATTGAGATAAAATGTTTCATTGATGAGAACATTTGCAGAATGTCGGCCAAAATCCATCTCGTTCCATCTTCTCCCACTGCCCGCCAGTGGGCTTCCTCTCAGTACCATATTTGGTAGTGAGTGGAGATGCCAAGCGGATGCTTCACATTTAAACATCCAGTTAAATATCTGTCTTATTGTTCTATGTGTGATGTCACCTTCATATTGTTTTTTAAATCAGCTTTTTACGTGCGTTTTTTAGATTTGCTGTCGAAAATAAACCAAATATTTTCTAAAACATTGTACAACATACTTGTTTGACTGTGTGTAGCCTACCAGAATGTTGTTCTTTTGAGGAGAATATCCTCCGACAGAGCAGCAGCGCCCTCTTTAGGGCAGTTTGTGCAGCGTCTGCGTTGCGTCTCTGCCCTCGTGCAGGGCCTGCGCACGCTGGTACACGTCATCACAACTGCCAGCAGCGAATCCCTGCCCAGAGCTGCGCAGCAGCGTTGCGCAAATATGCTTGGTAAAAAACGCAGCCATTTCTCTTCATCTTGTTGTAAAGCCACAGGTCCGAGAATGCAAATACTGCAATAGTGACTGATGTTGGGGTTTGTTGGCGAATTTCTTTATATCTAATTGAAAGACTAAAACTTTTTCCTTCTCATAAGCATTGAGTGAAACAGCCACATAGGCAGCCTATTTAGACGTGGTCGATCGATTCCATAGCCAAGAAAGTGCGCTTGGTAAACGCGGTAATGTCATTGAATATCACTGTGAAAAGTGAAGACTCTGAGACCTTTGACGAAAAAGACGAATCATATTCGCTGCTTTCAGGCAAACGAGGCTCAGAGTCTGCAGCTCGTCATGATATTTCTCCGGGAGAAGGCGGTCCAATAGAAGACCATGCTGGGTATTCAACACAGCATGGGCGGCTAGCAACTAAAACGACTAGCAAACCCATCGTACAGTGTAAGTTGTTGGTACTGTATAATCAGACAGAGATAGCATATTTTTCAGTCTTGTCTCACAGGAACTTTCACTTTTACTTTAGAAATACTATTAGATAATAGGCAGAATCTACCGCACACCCAGAGCTGAGTAGTGAAGATACTGGACGCAACAGGCGAAACAGGAAAAAGTCTGCACACTTTAGAAATATTAGTACAATCTACAATGAAAGATCATAATTGTATTGACATTATGAGCTAAAGCAAAATACTAACTGTATTTGACTGTTTTGCATGTGACACCTGCCTCTTTCTTTCTTTCCACTAGATCCTGTGAGTGCTGACCGTTTCTTTACCTCTACTTCCGCCGATGGCAAAACCATCTTAAAGATTGCTCCAGGTGAGTCCTATTTGTCCCATTAAAGAGAGCGGTAGATGGAGAAGAGTAAAATGAATATAACAACACCATCCTATATTTCCTGATCTAAGCACCTACTGTAGATGTACCATTTATCTGCAGCACCCAAAACCAAATCTCACGTGCATGCTGGCTAGCTGGTCGTTAACATTTGAATGGTTAAGTCTGTCATGGGAGAGAGGATTTACATTTAGGTAATTTAGCAGATGCTCTTATCTAGAGCGACTTACAGTACTTATTAAAATCCCTCTTCTCCTCAGCCCCAGTCATGACCCGCCCGAATCCTCGGCCTCCTCCCCAGGTGTCCCCAGAGTTCTCCTACCAGGCTATCGTGTACCTGATCGAAGCAGTGGGGCGCCGCTGGAGCCTGTATGGGACGCGGGAGCGCTCGCAGCTCTTCCAGAGCGTGCAGAAGGAGCTGGAGGAGCAGGGTCACTGTCTGCCTTTTGAGAAGATCCGCCGCAAGTGGAACAACTTGATCGTCACCTATAAGAGGGTCAAATACAGAGGCAGGGAGACCGGCCAGGCCAGAACCTCCTGGGAGTACTTTGAGGTACTTGTTTGTTTTATAATAATAGACGTGTGTTGTTTAGTAAGAAAACCGATGCGCGTGCATCTTCTGGGCAAAACAGACAGGGTTGGCTTAGAATCAGGATTATTGAAAACATACATACATTTGCACAATAAGCACTTTTTGTCTCTCAAATACAGCTAGCTAGTGAATTTGAGCCATGTTATCATAGACGTGGTATAAGTCAAATCACCTTAAAACAAGACAAGGTATCAAGAACAAGGTAAAACTATCTGAAACAAGCCACCTACGATTCCCCACATGGCAGCTTCATGTCATTGTTGCTAGCTATCTGACTGTTCAGGATCACAGCAACACACAGCCTTCTACTCCTGCGTTGCTCACGCATCATTTTTGTGACGTCAGGCAACTGTCTATTCAGTTTGTTGAAAATGTTGTTCTTGTGGTCATAGCGGTCTTCTAGTGAATGCTCATAAATTCTAGTGACATTGGGGGTGTACTATGAAAGTAAGAAACAAGATTGTTATAAGCTGACAAGACCCTCTTATCTCAACATTCCATCTCTCTCTGTCTCTTTCTGTTTGTCTCTCTCTTTCTCTCTCATAAGATGATGGATGCCATGCTTGGTGACACCATCGGCGCCGAGACCACTAGCAGCCCTACCCTAGTAACCAGCAACCCTAAGGTGTACGTCGCCACGGAAACCGCCAAAGCAGAGCAGAAGCCCCTCCTTCCCCATGGCAATCTCATCACTGCCTGCACTCGGACGCTCACCCTTGTCCCCTCCTCCCTCCCACTCCACACGCCAGTTCCCTCCACCCTCCCTCTCTACACCTTTGTCAGATCCCTCCCTCCCCCCACCCCTGTCCGCTCCTCCCTCCCTCTCCCCACCCCCTTGGACACGCCCTCCCCCAGGATAGCTAATAACACAGACCCTCTACAGCCAAACCCATCCCCTGCTCCGGTCGCACAGCCCCCTGCCTCCTGTCACATCCCCTCCAACCTCAGCCGCGTGCACCTTCGCAGAAAGAAGCGCCGTCGCTTCTCCTCCTCCTCCAAGGGCTCCTCCATTACCTCCCTCCTGGCCCAGCAGCAGAAGCGAGCGGAAGAAGGCACCTCCCTGCTGCAGGAGTTCCTGAGGAGGCAGGAGGGGCAGGCCAAGGAGGAGCAGGTGCATCACAGCAGGGCGGAGGCCCGAGGGAGGAGGCGCGAGAGGAGGGAGGCGCGCATGGCAGAGTCCCTGGGTAGGATGGCCACGGCCCTGGAGCTGCTCTCCTCCAAACAGGACACAGTCATCGCCCTGCTGCAGAGATTGGCCGAGAGAGACAGGAAGTGACAGCCATCACCCTGCTGCAGGGTTGTCACTAGCTTCTATAGCCACAAAGCCATTATTAAAATTAGATTTGAAACCTAACATTAACCTTATGCCTAACCCTAACCTTAAATTAAGGACAAAAAGCTTATTTATGTTTTCATGAATTTTGACTTTGTGGCTATATAATCTAGTGGAAACCCTGTTGCAGAGACTAGCTGAAGTGACACTGTAATCACCCTACTGCAGAGACTGGCCGAGAGAGACGGGGAGGCTGACTCAGCATGCGACCGAAGTGTCACTCTTTTTCCCTATATATTGCACTACTTATGAGCTAAAACACAGTAAAACCCACCTGGTGTCCCAGGTCTAAATCGGTCCCTGATGAAAATTAGCTGTGGAACTGGGTTCGAGGTCCATATTTGAATTTGCCTAATGTAAGGAATAGGGTGTCATTTCGGACGCAGACTCAGATCATGTTAATTGATTGTGTTGTAGAATTTACAATGGAATAACAATTTTGATTGTTTAAATGGTTTATTAATTAATGATTGATCATGATAATCAAAGTAATTTACAATAACAGCATTTGGTTGCAGCATTTATTGTTGGAGAAACCGGTGTGGCGAGTGGAAACCACCATTTAGGCCTACACGGATGGATAAGGATGGTGAAATAGTAGGTGAAACTTGTTCTCACTACTCTGGCATCTGGTCCAACCAGTAACTCCCAAAACACACACGGTCATCTCAACTGTTTGATTGTCAGGGCCTATGCATGAGGCCGATTCAGACTGAGGCATGTGCAGACACTGAGGCAGGCTAACAACCTTAGAGAACAGCACCTGTAGCTACAGTAAGTGAATTGTTTGACAAAGATTATCTTAAATGATAGCAATGTTTACTAAATGGGTTTTCATAGTGTTGCCGGCTTGTAAAAAACAAACAAAAAAACATACTGTATAGTCAAGGTGCGTAAATCAAATCATTGAGGATGACACAAAAAAAAGTATTGACTTATTTCCATCGTGGATCTCTAAACTATAGGTGCGACCAGTACCTCAGTGATTGAGAGGGATCTCCTAGAAGAGGCACAGCGGTCAACATGAGACAGACTGAAGGAACTGATCCACTCTGAGGGGGTGGGGATATCAGATAACCAGATTCTGGTTTCCCCTTTCGCTAAGAAAAACGGGTTGCCTTAACTCAACCAATGGAGACAGAAACAATGGGAGGGTGATTGACAGTTTAGGTGATTCAATCAAAAAGAAAGGATGGGAGAGGGAACAGAGAGAGACAGATCGTTCTCCATCCAGGGGAGAAGAAAAGACGAGAAGGACATAAGAGGAGGGAGTAGGTGCTGGAGCATCATGGGACGTCAGAGGGCGTTTGTAAGGGCCATACTGGTAGTAGTGGGTCTGGGAGCTCTCTTTCTCTCTCTTGGAGCATGGTCAGCACTGGGACTGGAAGACATAGAGGAGGAGGGGAGTCCAGGGGAAGCAGAGTCACTGCCACCAGCAAGACAGCTGGACTACCACCTCTGTGTGGAGCTGGTGTTGAGAACCACAGCCAGAGGGGGTGCCATCGGTCTACTGAGAGGAGTGGCAGTCATCTCAGCGGTCTGGATAGCAGAGGTCCTGTCTGGGTCTAATGGCCTGGTCGTATCGGTGCTCCGCGCCCCCTTCTTGGGGCTTCTGATCGGGCTGGGGGTGGGTGCTGCAGATGGGGTGGGCCGGGCGGAGGAGCTCCTGGAGCCTGGGGTGTGGTGGGAGGTTGTGGGTAACGGGGTGAGCGGGGCTGGGGTGGGGGCCAGGGTGGCTGCAGTGAGTGGGGTGGCCATCGCGGGTTTGATGAGCATCATGACGGTGAGGGCAGTGAAGAATGTGGCAAAGAGCGGCGAGATCAGGATGGCGCAGTTCATTACTGTATCAGTGGCTGTGGGGGCTGCTAGGATGGTTCTGTGTTTGGCTCCTGGGTGCATGGCCACAGGAGCCTTGGTAGTATCCACCCTAGGGACCGGGAGGGACCTCCACACCTTGGGGGCCCTAGTGGTGCTGGGGTTGGGGTGGTGTGCAGGGCAAAGGTGGCTTGGTGGTGGTGGTGTGTCAGTTTTCATGATGTGGGATAAATCAGGGCATCTCTCACCCAGACATCTAATAGGAAGGTTAGTGGGCTCGACTGTAGCTGTGGTTGGATCCATGTGCCTGGGTTTCTCTCTGCAGATGTACTCAGCCCTGGTCAGTGTGTTACTGGGTGCTTCTATAGCCTTTCTGTCCTGGAGGGGTGGGGAGGCTGTTTGTCAAGTTTTTGCTGAGGTGGTAGAGAGATTATTTGTAGCTGTAAGCATCAATACATATCATGGACAAGAAGAGAGACTTATGGATACCTTTGGATGGGGAAAGAGGCCTCTGGATGCTTGATATATTTGTCTTATAATTTTGTTGTGATTAATTACTGTGATTAGTAGTCTCAAATGCATTAATTTCCCAACATGATTTACTGTAGTTACAAATGTTAAAAGTTTAGAATTTGTTGAATAGGGCTGCAGAAAGCACATTTTGTATTGAACTTTAATATTTGCAACCACAAAACACAATAAAACAACATAATTTATTCCAGAAAGGAGCACATTGTAGAAGTTTAGAATTCAGAATACAGACAGGTGTAGTAGCTAGCCTGTAGAATGAACAAGACTAGGAAAACATGGTTTTCACCGGATGGCACAGCCACAAAGTCAACATTGGCTATGGTAAAAATGTATGAAAACAAAAATGTGCTTTTTGGTCTTAATTTAGGGTTAGGCATAAAGTTAAGTGTTATTAGGTTTCGGTTTAAAATCATAGAATAATTATTTTTGAAATAGGCGGGGTTTATGACTTTGTGGTTGTGGTAACTATGACGACCGGAAAATATTGTGGGACAAGTACCAAGGCAGAGATATTATAGAAAAGTATCTCCAAACCGCCGGAGATTGGTGGCACCTTAGTTGGGGAGGACGGGCTTGTGGTAATGGCTTGAGCGGCTTAAATGGAATGGTATCAAATAAATCAAAAACATGGTTTCCATGTGTTTGATGCCATTCCATTTGCTCCATTACAGACATTATTATTATTATTATTAGCCGTCCTCCCCTCGGCAGCCTCGTCCACATTTTTGTTTTATAACTAACCCATTGTTCTATCTGCGGTACTGTATCTCTGGACAAGCCTGAGGTGCGTTCAGTTTGCTTGAGCGTGTGCTATGTTGCGGAACAGTTTGTACTGAACGACACGTTTACCCTTGAACAGACTTTGAGGTACGTTTGTTCCCGTTTGGTGTGTGTGGCATGAAGTAATGAGTGTATTTAAAGGGCAATGGCCATGCTGACAGCGTGTCCCAACCCATAACCCAACCAAATCCCGTTCTTCAACTGGTCATTCATTACAGCACCGTTCACGTTCAATTGAACGTAAAAACGTACTGAAAGCAGCCCTGCTGTTTCATTTGTTTGAGTGACAACAGGAAAAGCCAATCAAATCAACACGCGGCATCGCCTATTGTCCAATCACCTTATTGGGAAAAGGGAATCTATCTACCATTGGCTATACGAACGACCAGGATGTAAAACGATCAAGAAGCGCATTCGAAGAAAATATTGTTTTTAATGTCTGAGAAAAAATCATAAGATCATTCAGCCACGTAGTTGTTTTCTGGAAGAAACTGAAATAAAAAAACGGTATCTCTATTCCCTAACTATTGTACATAGTGGAATGCAAATAAAACTGTCAAGTTTACATTTGTATCTACCGCAATCAAAATGAGCGCTGAAGACTTTAGATTTGCTGAAGTTTTCTCGTACGAAAGCTTGGTGCATGCAATGGCAGGAGCAGTGGTAAGTAAACTTTGTTTATGTGCATTGCCTTTTTTCTAGTAGGTTATTGCAGATTCTCTGCATTACATGAAAACAAGGGGCAGTATTTTTTTCTTTAAATTGCTTTCTGACAGGCCAATACTGCCTAACCTGTATCCCCTATAAATAAAAGTAGCCTAATATCAGCAAATGTACACATTTGAAGACCCTACATTTGACAGGAGGCCTATATGTTTTTAGGGGAGTGTGACGGCAATGACCGTTTTCTTCCCACTTGACACTGCAAGACTACGGCTGCAAGGTAAGGCTAGCTACCTCTATATCTTTACGCCTTTGTGCCAAACTGAATAGAGGACATAAGATATCTTGGTGCAAGTCTCGTCTATTCTTCTCTCTGTTCCTCCTTTTCTATAGTGGATGAGAACAGGAAAGCCAGGGCCACTCCTGCCATTCTGTCAGAGATTGTCAAGGAAGAGGGGTTGTGAGTAAACAAGAGCTCTGTCTCTCTATCTCTCTCTTTCTCTCACTCTGCTTTCTCTCTCTGCTCTTTTAGCCTTTTATATTTGAACAGAATCCCCTTAGGTTGTGTCTGTCCCCCTGCCTGTCCTCTCTGCAGGCTGGCGCCCTACAGGGGCTGGTTCCCAGTGATCTGCAGTCTCTGCTGCTCCAACTTCGTCTACTTCTACTGCTTCCACAGCCTGAGAGCCAGCTGGCTCCGGGGACACAAGTCAACTCCAAGCAGCGACCTGCTAATGGGCATCGCTGCAGGTAGGCCTACATAAGACCTTAAAGACCCAGACGCTGATACTAACTAACTTACCAAGTTATTAAGACTTAATAACACTTAACCACGAAGATTCCATCTGCTAGCCCCGGCCCGCTAGCACACGCTAGCCGTGTCCTCTTACTCACTAGTGCTTTACCACCGGACCTTATGATAACTCAGCTATACAGCTGATGTCTGCTGGACTGTTCCTTTTTACAGTACTACATCCTGTTTATGTTTAGCCTCAGCCCAAACATGGTTAGTTTATTGTTGTTTCGGTTATTTCTAATTGTACTATTTCACTGTAGACCCCCCAGCCTAGCTAAACCTGCCTTAGTTAGCTCCTTTGTCCCTCCCCCTATACACGCGGAGACCGACTCAATTGATGCCTCCAGCGATGCTATCTCTTTCATTGTTACCCAACGCTTAGGTTTACCTCCACTTTACTCATATCCTTCCATATCCTTGTCTGTACATAATGCCCTGAATCTTTTCTATAACACCCGGAAATCTGCCCCCTTTATTCTATGTACCCAACGCACTAGAAGACCAGTTCTTAAAGCCTTTAGCCGTATCCTTATTCTAGTCCTCCTCTGTTCCTCTGGTGATGTAGAGGCTAACCCAGGCCCTGCAGCCCTCAGTATCACTCCTACTCCCCAGGCGCTATCATTTGCTGACTTCTGTAATCGCAAAAGTCTTGGTTTCTTGCACATAAATATCAGAAGTCTACTTCCTAAGTTTGAGTTATTCACTGCGTTAGCACACTCTGCCAACCCTGATGTTCTAGCAGTGTCTGAATCCTGGCTCAGGAAGGCCACCAAAAATTCTGAAATGTCCATCCCCAACTATAACATTTTCCGTCTAGATAGAACTGCCAAAGGGGGTGGAGTTGCAATCTACTGTAGAGATAGCCTGCAGAGCTCTATCATACTATCCAGGTCTGTGCCCAAACAGTTTGAGCTTCTACTTCTAAAAATCCACCTTTCCAGAAATAAGTCTCTCACTGTTGCCGCTTGCTACAGACCCCCCTCAGCCCCCAGCTGTGCCCTGGACACCATATGTGAATTGATTGCCCCCCATTTATCCTCAGAGTTTGTACTGCTTGGTGACCTAAATTGGGATATGCTTAATACCCCAGCCATCCTACAATCCAAGCTAGATGCCCTCAACCTCACGCAAATTATCAACGAACCTACCAGGTACAACCCTAAATCCGTAAACATGGGTACCCTCATAGATATCATCCTGACTAACATACCCTCTAAATACACCTCAGCTGTCTTCAACCAGGATCTCAGCGATCACTGCCTTATTGCCTGCGTCCGTAACGGGTCCGCGGTCAAACGACCACCCCTCATCACTGTCAAACGCTCCCTAAAACACTTTAGCGAGCAGGCCTTCCTAATTGACCTGGCACAGGTATCCTGGATGGATATAGAGCTCATTCCGTCAGTAGAGGATGCCTGGTTGTTCCTTAAAAGTAATTTCCTCTCAATCTTAAATAAACATGCCCCATTCAAAAAATACAGAACTAAGAACCGATATAGCCCCTGGTTCTCCTCAGACTTGACTGCCCTTGACCAGCACAAAAACATCCTGTGGCGTACAGCATTAGCATCAAATAGCCCCCGCGATATGCAACTTTTCAGGGAAGTTAGGAACCAATATACACAAGCAGTCAGGAAAGCAAAGGCTAACTTTTTCAAACAGAAATTTGCATCCTGTAGCACTAACTCCAAAAAGTTTTGGGACACTGTAAAGTCCATGGAGAATAAGAGCACTTCCTCCCAGCTGCCCACTGCACTGAGGCTAGGAAACACTATCACCACCGATAAATCTACAATAATCGAGAATTTCAACAAGCATTTTGCTACAGCTGGCCATGCTTTCCATCTGGCTACCACTACCCCGGCCACCAACTCTGCACCCTCTGCTGCAACTTGCCCATGCCCCCCCCCCCGCTTCTCCTTCACACAAATTCAGACAGCTGATGTTTTGAAAGCGCTGCAAAATCTGGACCCCTACAAATCAGCTGGGCTAGACAATCTGGACCCTTTCTTTCTAAAACTAGCCGCCGAAATTGTCGCAACCCCTATTACTAGTCTGTTCAACCTCTCTTTCATAACGTCTGAGATCCCCAGAGATTGGAAAGCTGCCGCGGTCATCCCCCTCTTCAAAGGGGGTGACACTCTAGATCCAAACTGCTACAGACCTATATCCATCCTGCCCTGCCTTTCGAAAGTATTTGAAAGCCAAGTTAACAAACAGATCACCGACCATTTCGAATACCACCGTACCTTCTCCGCTATGCAATCCGGTTTCCGAGCTGGTCATGGGTGCACTTCAGCCACGCTCAAGGTCCTAAACGATATTATAACTGCGATTGATAATAGACAGTACTGTGCAGCCGTCTTCATCGACCTGGCCAAGGCTTTCGACTCTGTCAACCACCGCATTCTTATTGGCAGACTAAATAGCCTTGGTTTCTCAAATGACTGCCTCGCCTGGTTCACCAACTACTTCTCAGATAGAGTTCAGTGTGTCAAATCGGAGGGCCTGTTGTCTGGACCTATGGCAGTCTCTATGGGGGTGCCACAGGGTTCAATTCTTGGGCCGACACTTTTCTCCGTGTATATCAATGATGTCGCTCTTGCTGCTGGTGACTCTCAGATCCACCTCTACGCAGACGACACCATTTTGTATACATCTGGCCCTTCATTGGACACTGTGTTAACAAACCTCCAAACGAGCTTCAATGCCATACAACAATCCTTCAGTAGCCTCCAACTGCTCTTAAACACTAGTAAAACTAAATGCATGCTTTTCAATTGAACGCTGCTGGCACCCGCCCACCCGACTAGAATCACCACTCTCGACGGGTCTGACCTAGAGTATGTGGACAACTACAAATACCTAGGTGTCTGGTTAGACTGTAAACTCAACTTCCAGACTCACATAAAGAATCTCCAATCCAAAGTTAAATCTAGAATCGGCTTCCTATTTCGCAACAAAGCCTCCTTCACTCATGCTGCCAAACATGCCCTCGTGAAACTGACTATCCTACCGATCCTTGACTTCGGCGATGTCATTTACAAAATAGCCTCCAACACTCTACTCAGCAAATTGGATGTAGTCTATCACAGTGCCATCCGTTTTGTCTCCAAAGTGTCACACCCTGGCTATGGGACTCTAGTTGTTGAGCCAGGGTGTGTTTGTTCTATGTGGTGTATTTCTTTGTTGGGGGTTCTAGTTTGTTTTCTATGTTTGCCTGAGTGAGTCCCAATCAGAGGCAACGAGTGTCAGCTGTTGGCTGGTTGTCTCTGATTGGGAGCCATATTTAAACTGTCTGTTTTTCACTTTGTGTTTGTGGGTTTTTGTTCCGTGTTCGGTCATTGTCACCGTGGACTTCACGAGTCGTTTATTGTTTTGTTGTTTCGTGTGTGCACTTTATTAAATAAAGTAATCATGTTCGTTCATCACGCTGCGCATTGGTCTACTTCTCTCCCTGACGATCGTGACACAAAGCCCCATACACTACCCACCACTGTGACCTGTACGCTCTTGTTGGCTGGTCCTCACTACATGTTCGTCGTCAAACCCACTGGCTCCAGGCCATCTATAAATCACTGCTAGGCAAATCCCCGCCTTATCTTAGCTCATTGGTCACCATAGCAGCACCCACCCGTAGTCTGCGCTCCAGCAGGTATATCTCACTGGTCATTCCCAAAGCCAACACCTCCTTTGGCCGCCATTCCTTCCAGTTCTCTGCTGCCAATGACTGGAACGAATTGCAAAAATCTCTGAAGCTGGAGACTCTTATCTCCCTCAATAACTTTAAGCATCAGTTGTCAGAGCACCTGTACACAGCCCATCTGAAATTAGCCCACCCAACTACCTCATCCCTATATTGTTATTTATTTGCTCTTTTGCACCCCAGTATCTCTATTTGCACATAATCTCTTGCACATCTAGCATTCCAGTTTTAATACTATTGTAATTATTTTGCACTATAGCCTATTTATTGCCTCACCTCCATAACTTGCTACATTTGCACACACTGTATATATATTTTCTGTTGTATTTTTGACTTTATGTTTTTTACCCCATATGTAACTCTGTGTTGTTTTTATTGCACTGCTTTGCTTTATCTTGGCCAGGTCGCAGTTGTAAATGAGAACATGTTCTCAACTGGCTTACCTGTTAAATAAAGGTGAAATAAAAATAAATAAATAAAATTAAACAGGGTCAAGGAATGATTCCGAGCTCTCTCTCTCTCTCTCTCTCTCTCTCTCTCTCTCTCTCTCTCTCTCTCTCTCTCTCTCTCTCTCTCTCTCTCTCTCTCTCTCTCTCTCTCTCTCTCTCTCTCTCTCTCTCTCTCTCTCTCTCTCTCTCTCTCTCTCTCTCTCTCTCTCTCTCTCTCTCTCTCTCTCTCTCTCTCTCTCTCTCTCTCTCTCTCTCTCTCTCTCTCTCTCTCTCTCTCTCTCCCTCTCTCTCTCTCTCTCTCTCTCCTCTCTCTCTCTCTCTCTCTCTCTCTCTCTCTCTCTCTCTCTCTCTCTCTCTCTCTCTCTCTCTCTCTCTCTCTCTCTCTCTCTCTCTCTCTCTCTGCAGGTGTAGTGAACGTGCTTGTGACCACTCCGCTGTGGGTGGTCAACACACTGACTCAAGCTTCAGGGGGCAAAGTTCCGCAATGCAGACATCCGTCCCACTAACTACTCAGGCATCATGGGTAAAGGCAGCAGCAGTATGAGTGTTGGAAACAGATAACGTTGTAGATGTGTGCCAGTATAATGTCTCTGTCACTCTCTCCGTCATTCATTCTTTCTCTCCCTCTCTCTCTCTAAAGCATTGTACACACACAGACACATACACACTCTCCCTGTTATCTTCTCTCTCTCTTCTTCTTTCACACACACAGGCAAACAAACATTATACTACTGTTTTCCTAGTCTGGTTTCTTTGTCACTATGTCTCTAGGGTTAACAGTGTCCCTCTTTCCTCCCCTCAGATGGCTTTGTGCAGATCATTGAGGACGAAGGGGTGGGGGGCCTGTGGAACGGGACATTCCCCTCTCTCCTGCTGGTGCTCAACCCGGCTGTCCAGTTCATGATCTATGAGGGCCTGAAGAGGCAGCTGAGAAGCTTGGTTCACAGAGAGGTAATGGAGGGAGTACTTGCAAAGACTGGGCAGAATTATGGATGGGAATTGAATTCTCATTGATGGGAAAAAGCCATGCAATCCTCCCTCACTAACAAAACATTGTATAACAGAAAAGCAAAGAGGAATCATTAGCTTTATCTTTCAACCAGTACACACCTTGATTGAATATACTGATTTAAAAAGTACAAATATTGACATGTATTAACAAACTCTTCCATGGTATTGGAAGTCATACCTCCATTATATAAAAATACCCTGGTATACTGTATTATCATATACCTGCCCAACCCTATTTAAACTGGAACTAACTGATCCTGATACTGTTGTCTGTCCATTTCTCTAGCTGTTGTCTCTGGAGGTCTTTCTGATTGGTGCCATAGCCAAAGCAGTGGCCACCACAGTCACATACCCACTACAGACTGTACAGTCCATCCTGAGGGTAAGAACAGTGTGTGTGTGTTTGTGAGAATGTTCCTCATGAAAAAGTACTACTGAATCACAACTCATCACTACTACCCAAGATCTACACAAAACCTACTGCTTTTACTAATTGATTGCTATTGAGATGTGTAGTAAACCAGTAGTGATTTATGTAGTAAATGAAGTAGTAATGAGTGATAAATTGGGACGTTGTTACTACTTGTGAACACTACATATTTCCTACTCAAATCACTACATAATTCTTCATTAATGACTACTGTGTAACTACTGAGCTTTTGGGTATCTACTACTTAAAACCTACACATTCTACCACAATTCCTACATGTTCACTATTGAAATACTACGTCGTGCCTACACATTCAATGTGCGTAGTGTTGTGTCAGTGCTGATTTGTTCCTGATACTTTTTCATTTCCTACATAAACCCTTTTGAATTACTATTGAAAAGTGACACATTTACTACTGTTTGCCTATTAAAAATCCCTATTGACATCATTTGTTTCACTACTGTGTCACTACTAGACTAGTGCACATGTTGTGGTCCTCTGTAGCTCAGCTGGTAGAGCACGGCGCTTGTAACGCCAAGGTAGTGGGTTCGATCCCCGGGACCACCCATACACAAAAATGTATGCACGCATGACTGTAAGTCGCTTTGGATAAAAGCGTCTGCTAAATGGCATATTATATTATTATTATTATTATGTTATTTCCTTGAGTTTCTAACTGTAGTTATATCATCAAACAATAAATATGTTTATACAAATGTAATAGCAATACATTAATTACATATTCAATTACATATTTACACTCTTTGTTAATCATTTTAAAGACGTATCTTTATTTAGAAAATAAAGACAAGCACAAGAAACAACCAATTATAAGCCATTATCAATCCTCTGCTAACAGAAGTCACATCAGACAAACAAAAAAATATTTGATAAACAATATTAATCTTACCAATAATGGCCTCCAGTCTTCTTATGTCGAGGGCCTCCTTGGCAACAGGTCAAAAGAGGAAAGTAGAATGGGTAAGTATACCAATATGAACATACTGTACATTTGCATACAAACACACCTACTTATTAACTAGCCTGACGAAAACAGGGGCTACATAGCTACATTTCAACGGTGCTAGCAAACAGCTCGGCTACCACCATCAAGTAGTAAAAATCTCTACCTGATTACTACTGGAAACACTACTGTTTTCCTACTGAACACTACAAAACTCTACTTGTGTATCTTGAGTAGTGTGTAAACTATACATTCACTACACAATCCCTACAAGTCTCTACATTGCCACCACTGCACAAATAGGTTTTGTGTGGTAATTCTGTAGTACGTTTTCATGAGGGGTGTCTGTCTGTCTGTCCTGTGACTGTGTATGTGTGTGTCTGCCAGTGTGGATGTTGCGTTTTAGTGCTCTGCTGTGAACATTGGGCTGTCCCAATGTTTAGTGTTATTCCAGTGGAATAAGCTCTATGTGTGCTAATTCCACTGCTTGTTGTCTGCATCTGGTTCTCAGTTTGGTCAACACAAGCAGCACACAGACAGATCACCGTTGCTGAACAGCCTGAGAAGTGTGATGTATCTGCTGATCAATAGAGTGAGGTTGGTCCACACGCACACACACCTGCCTACCAAGCACCATGACTGCTACCACACCCAGATTGTCCAGACTTAAAGTCAGTGGTTGCGTTTCAGGTTGACTTTATTGCCGTCGTGCTGTGCATCTCAGAGGATTGCTATACCATATGAATGTGTTTCTCCAGGCGTTGTGAGATCTGATCATCTGTGCAGCACCATTGCAATTAAGACTACCTGGAATGCAGCCAATGCCTTCATCTCCTACATATTCTGTTTTTCGATGCTCTCTCCCACCCATAGGAAGTATGGCATGCTGGGCCTGTTCAAAGGCCTGGAAGCTAAACTCCTACAGACCGTCCTGACCGCAGCCCTCATGTTCCTGCTCTACGAGAAGATCGCCAGCAGCACCTTCAAGGTCATGGGAGTGAAGAGGCTTGCGTCCAGCCACTAGCCTGTCTGTGACATCAGACATCCGATCCCATATTGCTCCCTATCTGTCCCCCCTTGGCCCTAACCCCTCAAAGTTGGCATGTCTAAAGTGGTCCTCTGTAGCTCAATTGGTAGAGCATGGCGCTTGTAACGCCAGGGTAGTGGGTTCGATCCCCGGGACCACCCATACGTAAAAATGTATGCACACATGACTGTAAGTCGCTTTGGATAAAAGCGTCTGCAAAATGGCATATTATTATTATTATTATTATTAAAGGGTCCAGATAGATATAAGCAGTGTAGCTAGGGGTGAATCTTCCACCATATTGCTTCCACCTTACAGATATGCACGCATCAAAGGGTTAGGGCCAAAGGGAGGGGAAGGGATCGAACTGAGACCAGCTGAGACTGTACCAGAGATATTAGAGAAAGGATGAGATAGGAGTCCCATTGGGCAATTATTGGGCGCTAGCTCAAAAACCCAACATTAGCATGATTAACCCTAACCCTTTTCCTAACCTTAACCTAATTCTCCTAACCTGCTACGTTAATTATCCTAATCTGCTGCGTAAATTCTTCTAATCTGCTGCGTAAATTCTCCTAACCTGCTACGAAAAGCTAAATCTGACTTTAATTTGACAAAAGCTGGATCCCTTCTAGCCATGACCGAGCTCTCCTTGTCCTGGGTTTTTTGTCAATATTTATTTTCCTTTAACTGTCATTTTTGTGGAAGTAGACTTGTTCCTCAGACTCCTGTGGATTTCATCGTTTTGTACTTTCTATGTTCTTCTACGATTAGCTGCTTAACTAAATCCACAAATTATTTTGTGATGCATTGTTGCTCTTGTCAAATCACTGTGAAATGTTTTCATTGTGTCATTAACTGTCTCTGACAAACGTATAGACTAATGAAGGAATGTATTTTAAGTGAATTTTTGTACAGTGCAATGTGATGGATGGATAATTCACCAACATTTCAGATTCTCAGAAAGGTTGGTAGAAATAAAATCTTGCTGCTCAAATAAGTACATTTTAGCTTTATTGGACCATATGCATTCACTTCTCCACCCACCCTGCCGGCTCTCTCTCTCTGTCGAAGCAGTTGAGCCTGGGGACAAGGTTAAATATGCATCAACAATTGTCATTTTCAGATTGTCGTTTTAAAATATCATTTTTTCCTCTGATTTGCATACTTCCTATGTTTTTACAGTAATATCATTTTGGACCAGTAGATGGGGTCAGAGCCCCACAAAATAAGAAAGGTTTAAAATGTAGTGTTTACTACGGTGCTATATGTTTAATCAAATTATTGTAATGTATTCCGTTCAACTAAAAAAAAATTTGTCCACATGTACTCTATTTTAATCTATGATTTTCGTCATAGAGAATCCCAAAAGTGTTTTACGTCGTACGTATGCGTCGGCCGGAAGTTGAATTTCCATTGCCTCTTGTTTTTGTTCCCAGTTAGATTATGTTCAGCAGCTGGGTTAGGTAGGCTTTTTGTGGTCGAAATAGGCAAGATATTTGGTTAGTTTAAACAACTTTAATATCAATTCAAACGGTGTTTGGACTATAACGCAGAGCCATGTCTGGACGCGCTTCTTTTCACACACAACTGTCCTCCATCATGGAAATACTGTCTAGAACCGCAATGGCTCATGTGTGCAAACTGGTTGAAGACGAGTATTCGGGAATATCTGTAGAAAATGAGGCTCTCACTGAGAAATTACATAGTCTGGAAAGTGAACTGACAATTGTGAAAAGCACAGCTCCCAAGCTGGCAGGAAACTATCGCTCTGTTGGTGTTCAAACGGGTGAAACAATCAACAGAGTAGACAGAGGTATGTTCTGGACCTTTGATAATGCATCCATGACAAGGAGGAGGATGCATGTTGTGTTGACTTGACAAAGAATGCATGCAGAATGGGGATCTTATAGGCTTCATTCCTTTCCCTTTTAGTCTATCCATCCTATAGGGGACACTGTTTTCAATTTGTTTATGACACAAAATGCCCAAGTGCCAATTCAGTTCTGCATTCTCTTCCAGGGCTAAACGGATCCCCCACCATCGAAGGAATATTTGGGAAGGAATGGTGCCTTGATCTATGGAACCATGGGGATCCCAACAGCACAGAGAACAGTCTGCAGCACAATGCCAAAGTGAGTAAGGAGACTGAGGACAGTTTTCCTTGCCTCGTCTGTTGTCCTTCATCTGCACTGTTATAAGAAAGCGCTAGACAGGATTGTGGAAACCAACAGAGGACTCAGGCTTACCAGAGGACATGCTGTCAGATGCCCAGCTCTTTGAAATGAGTGAATCAGAGGCTACCCTACATTATTGAAACGTACCTCTTATGTCATATTTACAACTCTTATTCCTTCAATGCATTTTGTTATTCAGTGTCTGCATTTTTCAAGTGGCTCTAAAAATATTTGTCTTGTTCTCGTAGTCAACAGGGGTGCCTTCAGGCCAAGCTGATGTTAAAGAGGAGGATTTTGAGGTGGAAATCATAAACAGCAGATACCCACAGGAAAGACCAACAATAATTTTAGACGGTAAGTTGTTAGAGGTTTTAATCTGAGATGTTTGATTTGCCTGGCTGGTGTAGTGCTAAATCGCATAGGTTTAACTCTATGCGTTTGATAACATGCACAGTTAAAAGCCAATGTGACCCTCTCTTATTTGGTCATCATGTAGGTTGGACATTTTTTTTCATGAATAGGTGGACAGGCAATCGAAGCCACAACTCTTATGTGCATTCTTCTTTTTGTATTTTATCTGTTGCTTCAGGAGATGACGACTTAGTGGACAATGGAAGAGAAGGGCCCTCCAACGAGTATCCATCCTTTCATTCCTTCCTCCAGGACAGGCCAGAGAGACGGGATAAACAGGTACTGGAGATGTCTACTACGGATGTCTCCACAGGACACACTTTACGTTTCATATCCATCGATGGAGTGGAGGAGGAATACGGCGAACATGTCTTTCCCATTGAGGACGATGAGACGAATGAGTTCCTACCAGACGATACCGAGCTGTTGCCCAACGAAGGAGAAGATGAACACATCACAAAGCCAACGTACGCAAAGAAGTCTTTAGCAAAGTCAAAAAGCAAAGCTGGAAAGACTGCTGGGAAGACTTTCAGTTACTTTAACAGGTTTAACTTGCACTCCCATAGTAAATCCGACACAAACAAGTTAAGTTGCGTGATTTGTAAGAAGACTTTCTTGCGGCAGAACCATCTGACGATGCATATGAAATCTCACAAGTCGCTGTACTGCAGTGTGTGTAAAAACTATTATCCTGGGAAAACTCAGCTCAAAAAACACAAATGTGTCTCTCTCGATGATCTGGCCTCGAACAGCTCAAAGTACTTTTGCCATTACTGTGGCAAGTCTTTCAGCTGTCCGTCAAGCCTGAGGACACACCACCTGGTGCACACTGGAGAGAGACCCCACACGTGCACTGTCTGCGGGAGAGGATTCACACAGAAGGGCAATCTGAAATGTCACATGCGCCTTCACACTGGTGAGAAACCATTCAAATGCCTCACATGCGAAGTTGGTTTCGCCCAGAAAGTATACCTCACTCAGCACTTGGCCAAAGCTCACGGTCAAAAGGAAGAAAAGAAGAAGAAAAAGAAGGATCAAGTGCACAAATGTTCTAAGTGTCCGTTGTCTTTCATCAATCAGCAACTGCTCCAAACACACATGGCTGTTCATAAAAATAAATGAAGTCTTTTTGGTTGATTGCAATACTCTTGACTTAAAGGGGCAATCTGCAGTTGCTACGTCTATTTTTGGACTTTGAAAATTAATGATATGTACCCATTGATTCTTGAAGAATATAACTTATTAATGCCTCATGAGCGTAGTTGAACTGTCGTACCCCATCAGAACCCAAAATAAACAAAGTTTGTAGAAGTAAATAAACACTATTTACATTTTAGCAGACGCTCTTATCCAGAGCGACTTACAGGAGCAATTAGTGTTAAGTGCCTTGCTCAAGGGCACATCGACAGATTTTTCACCTAGTCAGCTCGGGGATTCGATCCAGTGACCTTTCGGTTACTGGCCCAACGCTCTTAACCACTAGGCTACCTGCCACCCTAAATAGCCTCAAAATATGGTTAAAACTATAATTTTGATGATATGGATGGACAGTCCTTGCATCCATAGCACTATGAATTTGAGTGGTTGGCCTACATTTCTCCAGGTTCGGATCTGGACGCCCCCCCCCCCCACGAAATACGCTACAGTATGTTGTAGCCTTTGTGTTTTTTTTGCACTTTGGTTTTATTTATCTGAATTCGCTACAACACTAAAATGATGTATTAGGCTATCTGCTATGATTTACCTAAAATAAAAGTAAATTACAAAGTTTTATTTTGCAAGGAACGTGGTGCATGAGTATTGCACAATTCATAAGTACTGTAATGTTCACCTACCACTAGCCTATGTTCTATATTTTAGGCTCAAGGAATGGACCTGCCAATGTTTGGTGCAAGATGGCAGTTGGTACTGTATCTGCATTGTCCTCTGTATACATTGGTACAAATGACATAAGATATCATTAAATGGATGTTTTCAATTTCTGTTCCCAGCAGTGCATATTATACTTGTTTTGTACATAATGCTTCCGTGATTGTGTCAGTTGTTTTTCTGGAATATATTCAGCTGCTGTAAACTTAATGCTGTTTTAATTATGAAAGCAAATTAAGGGTATAACATTTCAATCATTTAATCGTTGCCATGTTTACATTTTTATAACATATGGAATCATATAAATGTAATGTGAGTACAAACAAGTAAATATTACTGAACGCGTTACTTTAATTCATTACAGCCTTTTTTGGGCACACGTTTACATGCTCTGTCTACCACACTGGCATTCTTCACAGTAGCACAAACAACTGGTAACAGGACAACCACTGTTTAGCACAGAAACGGTACATGTCTTTAGAGATACTTCTTCAAAAAGGTCACTCAAACCTCTATTCATCTAACAGTGGGGCATCTAGTCTCTTGCCAATTGTGTGACAAGAAGGCACAGTGTTTGTGTGAACTCTTACTGACGGAGCAGAGGGAAAACTCAACTGGAACAGTTCTCTGCCATGTAGTGAAGAGTAACAGCTGGGTCATGTTCATTAGTGCACACAGTAGCAAAACAGTTTTAAAACAAAAAAATATATACCTACTGAAAACCACCATGATTACAATAAGGCTAAAGATGTTTTGGTTGCCAGTTTTCAAAACAAGGTTGAAATGTACATTTTAAAAACAAATTAACAATATAAAATGACTACTCCCCAATCCCTTAATTGAAACATTGGTGTGTGTTAAAACCGTGTTTATAGGTGTAGCTCTTCCCACAGTCGACACAGCTATAAGGCTTCTCCCCGGTGTGACTCCGGAGGTGGACATTCAACGAGCTCTTCTGAGAGAAACTCTTCCCACACTCTGTGCAACTGTAAGGTTTCTCCCCAGAGTGTGTACGCTGATGCAGCTTCAGGTATGTCTTCTGAGCGAAGCGCTTCCCACAAACGGTGCAGCCAAACGGTTTCTCTCCAGAGTGGCGTCTAATGTGGACTTTCAAGTAGCTCAAATAACCAAAGCTCTTCCCACAAAACAAACAGTCAAACTGCTGCTTCAGGTCTTTTCCAGTTCCCTGCTGGTGGCTTGGCCGGTTTCTTGGTGCGTATGTGTTGCGGGGAGGATAGTCCATGTACATTCCATCGGCTGTGTCAGGGCCAGGCTCTGCTGTGTTGTCAACCAGACCAGCCATAGTAGGGTCTTCCATGAGGCTCTCGATGGATGTGGGCTGCTCTGTGTCAGGCTGTACCTGATGGCTGCCTGCAGGGTCAGGCATTGAAGGGTATGTCTTCAAGTCCCCCTGGTATAGGTGAAGTTCACTGGCAGCTGCTCTCTCAACTGCTGGACCATCCTCCACTGCTACACTCCCTGTACAGTACAAATGAAAACAATCTCAATACCACCATCACAGCTGTGAAACAATTCAATAACCAGTCCCATTTAGGGCTGTTGCAGTGACCGTATTACTGCCACATCGGCAGTCATGAGTCACAACTGCGGTAAAATTCTATGTGACAGTCGAGTCATGGTAATCTCCTTTTATGCACTCTGGACATGCATTAGTAGTACCCAACTCATCAGGTCGCTAATGGCCTGGTACTCAGGGCTCTACTTTGCCTCTAACCACTCTGACATCAATGCAAATGCCATCGAAAATCACATCAGATATCATCAAAACAGTATGTGCTTTTAAAACAGTGATTGATCAATTTGAAGAAAGAAGTTCAACAATAGGTTGAAACTGAGGGGAAAACATGGTCTTTGTGGATGTTGTTTCAAAGCCTAACAACGAAATGGACAGTGCTTTCTAAGGTGATGATTCATTCAAAACACCCGTATGCATATTAGAGCTTATGCATAGGCCTATATATGAGGCCAAGCCCGATTAAAAAAAACGAATTAATAATAATGGTTGTGCCATTATACAATGCATAGTCTACCACATATTACACATGGCAGAAAAAATGATTTAAGGTATCTGGTCTGGCCTAAATTAAACAAATTCAGATTTAGCCTACAATTATAGTGAATTTTGTATTTGAATAGCCTAGTAATAGGACTTTTTTTTCTCTTCATAATTAATAGACTGACATTACCTTTAGCTACAGAATATCTCACCACTGTGAGTTTCCATCTCCTCCCCTCTCTCCTTCATTCCTTTCTCCAGTGTGCAGAGAGGGGCTGTCAACAGTTTAATTAAATATATTTAGTTGTGAAAATGTGTTACTATCCATGTTCCTGAACAGATTTCACTTGGTTTCCCAAATTAAGCACTGGGTAGCTGCAGGAACAGGATTGAAGAGCCCATGGCGTACAGAGTTTGGGTGGAATATAATCTGTGGCACAGCGAAATTACCGGAGTAGCCTACCCAACATGAGTGAAAAACATACCGACGGTAAAGTGGCCTCCACTCGCTATTCCAGTGAATATGGATATGTCTTGCCCCTGTTCTTGTGCATCTGATAATGGGGCATTCTAAATCGAAACTAATTTCCATAGTAGTAAAGACAAGATTAAATTGAGAAAAGTCTGATGGGTGAAAATATGATCACTTGAGAGAACAGTGTGTGCAGCCTGAGACAAGAGCGCAAGCAGCCCATATATCTTTTGATTTCTAAGGGCTTGTATCATTCACAACTAAAGTTTCCAAATAACTCTAAATCTAGCGTACAGGACTTGTTTCAAATGATCAATTTTACGCTCAACATAGCCACTTCAAATGCGCGCACTCTCACTCCGGAATGGGAAAAATATCCATGCAATTTTATTCAGGTAAGTTCAATTATCTTCTTCTTACTATAAAATCATATAATATAAAATAATGGCACGGGTCTTAAGCATATCTTGTCTGCTAAATGAACAAGCCTACAGCCTATGGCATGGAGCATAGCCAGATAACATACAGTAGGCCAACGCATATTCTGTTCTTCTGAAATACATTTTCTTCATAATGTTTCTTTAGACCTCCCTAAAATAATGAATGTATTGTGATGGTGTATATTCAATTGATTTATTCAACTTTTTTAAATGTAGATGTTCTAAAGGTGCGCATCAGAGGCTTGTATGAGTGGAGCCTGGAGATGCTAAACGTGTTTATGTTAATTACGGCCAATTACCCTGAGACCAGCAGGCTTTTGCATGACAATAACAGGCTGACAAAATGTAATGACCGCCACAGACCTAGTTCCTTAATAAGTCATAGTAGCATACAACTCTTATCCAGAGACTGACTTACAGTTACAACTTGCATCCTTCCTTCATGAAAGGATGTAATTTATTTTACATATTTCTCAATGATCACGACACACTTACTTTTTCTGTTGCTTGCATGTCCCCTCTGCTGGTCCACTGGCCGATCCTCAAACAGCTCTTCTTTGATAAACACCAACTCAGGCTCATTGTCCACCAAGTCTATGGCCTACACAAGACAGGTGAGAGACAGTTCTTTTTTTATTCTGATTGTAAACAGAAGCACCTTTGTAACCGTCATTGTGATCCAAGAGTATAACCCTTCCCAGTCCCAATTAGCTCCTTAACCCTTTCCCTGGTCCCTAACCCTTTGATCTGAATGGTCTGGATAGGTATAAACACTCAATGGGGGTGGGTGGTGCTTCCACCACATAGCTTGGGTCTTCACCTTACAGATTTGCAAACATCAAATGGGTAGGGCTAAGGTCAGAGGAAGGGAGCAAATTGGGACAGCCTGGCTAGCAGAGATGCACTATTCAAGGATATTCATAAATCTGACCTGAGTGACCTCATCATCGCCCAAGATGGCCGATCCAATTGTTCTCTCTTTATCCTGAGGGATGGACTCTCCATCTCTCCATAGATCCATGCACCAGTCCTTACCAAAGACACCCTCTATGGCGGGGGCAGACTGCTTCTCTGAAAATGGAAAAGTCTATCCTGAATATACTGACCGTGGCTGAACCAGTATCGAGACGATGAATATGACATCTATCTGCCCAGAAAGCTTCCATTCATCTTCACATTAAACAGCTCTGTAAGCGTTATAATGTCAAAATATGTTAATTACTCACCAAATACACCTGCCTGCAACTATCATCATATACTGCCGTTACGTCCGGTATGTACTTCCAAAAAAGGTGTAAATAAAAATTGACAAGCAACCAATTTTTTTTAATGTATTGTTTTTGACCAGAAGAGGTGCCTCTTGGTAGCTCTTCCGGTCAAAAACAATACATCATTTTTGGGGAAGTACAGTACCAGTCAAAAGTTTGGACACACCTACTCCTTCCAGGGTTTTTCTTTATTTTTACATTGTAGAATAATAGTGAAGACATCAAAACTATGAAATAACACATATGGAATCATGTAGTAACCAAATAAGTGTTAAACAAATCAAAATATATTTTATATTTGAGATTCTTCAAAGTAGCTACCATTTGCCTTGATGACAGCTTTGCACACTCTTGGCATTCTCTCAACCAGCTTCATGAGGTAGTCACCTGGAATGCATTTCAATTAACAGGTGTGCCTTGTTAAAAGTTAATTTGTGGAATTTATATCCTTCTTAATGCGTTTCAGCCAATCAGTTGTGTTGTGACAAGGTAGGGGGGTATACAGAAGATTGCCGTATTTGGTAAAAGACCAAGTCCATATTATGGCAAGAACAGCTCAAATAAGCAAAGAGAAATGACAGTCCATCATTACTTTAAGACATGAAGGTCAGTCAATACGGAACATTTCAAGAACTTTGAACGTTTCTTCAAGTGCAGTCGCAAAAACCATCAAGGGCTATGATGAAACTGGCGCTCATGATGATCGCCACAAAAAAAGGAAGACCCAGAGTTACCTCTGCTGCAAAGGATAAGTACATTAGAGTTACCAGCCTCAGAAATTGCAGCCCAAATAAATGCTTCACAGAGTTCAAGTAACAGACACATCTCAACATCAACTGTTCAGAGGAGACTGTGTGAATCAGGCCTTCATGGTCGAATTGCTGCAAAGAAACCACTACTAAAGGACACCAATAATAAGAAGAGACTTGCTTGGATCAAGAAACACAAGTAATGGACATTAGACCGGTGGAAATCTGTCCTTTGTTCTGATGAGTCCAAATTTGAGATTTCTGGTTCCAACTGCTGTGGCTTTGTGAGACGCAGAGTAGGTGAACAGATGATCTCCGCATGTGTGGATCCCACCGTGAAGCATGGAGGAGGTGGTGTGATGGTGCTTTGCTGGTGACACTGTCAGTGATTTATTTAGAATTCAAGGCACACTTAACCAGCATTCTGCAGCGATACGCCATCCCATCTGGTTTGCGCTTAGTGGGACTATCATTTGTTTTTCAACAGGACAATGATCCAAAACACACCTCCAGGCTGTGTAAGGGCTATTTAACCAAGAAGGAGAGTGATGGAGTGCTGCATCAGATGACCTGGCCTCCACAATCACCTGACTTCAACCTAATTGAGATGGTTTGGGATGAGTTGGACTGCAGAGTGAAGGAATAGCAGCCAACAAGTGCTCAGCATATGTAGGAACTTCTTCAAGACTGTTGGAAAAAGCATTCCTCATGAAGCTGGTTGAGAGAATGCCAAGAGGGGCAAAGCTGTCATAAAGGCAAAGGGGGCTATTTGAAGAATCTTAAATCTATAATATATTTTCATTTGTTTAACACTTTTTTGGTTACTACATGATTCCATATGTGTTATTTCATAGAGTTGATGTCTTCACTATTATTCTACAATGTAGAAAATAGTAAAAAATAAATAAAAACCCTTGAATGAGTATTACTGTACATACACGCTTGCAAGAGAGTTAGTGCAAAAAAGGATCAATGCAGGTAGTCCGGGTAGCCATTTGATTGTTTAGAAGTCTTATGTCTTGGGGGTAGAAGCTGTTCAGGGTCCTGTTGGTTTCAGACTTGGTGCACTGGTACCACTTGCCGTGCGGTTGCATAAAACAGTCTATATCGCTTGGGTGGCTGTAGTCTGACAATTTTTGGGATCTTCCTCTAACACTGCCTGGTATAGAGGTCCTCGATGGCAGGGAGCTCGGCCTCATTGATGTACTGGGCCGTACTCACCACCCTCTGCAGCGCCTTGCGGTCGGGGGAAGAGGTACGGTCATGCCCTCTTCACAAATGTGTGGACCATGTTAATTCCTTAGTGATGTGGACACCGAGTAATTTGAAGCTCTCGACCCTCTCCACTACTGCTCCATTGATGTGGATGGGGGCATGCTCGCCCCTCTGTTTCCTGTAGTCCACGATCAGCTCCTTTCTCTTGCTGACGTTGAGAGAGAGGTTGTTGTGCTGGCACCACATTGCCAGGTCTCTGACCTCCTCCCTATAGGCTGCCTCATTGTCGTCAGTGATCAGTCATACCACCATCGTGTTGTCAGCCAACTTGATGATGGTGTTGGAGTTGTGTGCAGGGAGTACAGGAGGGGACTAAGCACACACCCCTGAGGGGCCCGGTGTTGATGGACAGCATGGCAGATGTGTTGTTGACTACCCTCACCGCCTGTGGGCGGCCCGTCAGGAAGCCAAGGATCCAGTTGCTGAGGGAGGTGTTCAGTCCCAGGGTCCTGAGCTTGGAGGGGACTATGATGTTGAATGCTGAGCTGTAGTCAATGAACAGCATTCTTACATAGGTATTCCTTTTGTCCAGGTGGGTGAGGGCAGTGTGGAGTGCAATAGAGATTGTGTCATCTGTTTGAGCAATGGCCAACCTTTCAAAGCATTTCTATACATGTGAGTGCTACGGGGCGATAGTCATTTAGGCAGGTTACCTTGGCGTTCTTGGGCAAGGGTACTATGGTTGTCTTAGTATTACAGACCGGGTCAGGGATAGGTTTAATGTCAGTGAAGACACTTGCCGCTGGTCAGCGCATGCTTCCTGGTATTCTGTCCGCTGGTCAGCGCATGCTGCCCTGTGAAGTTTTGTTAAGAGCCCCACGCTCATTGTGAACCTTAAAATACATCGCTTGCGGTACGGTTTTGGAAACATAAGGAACGCATCTTTCATATCACATAAGCGAGAAATAATTTTCAAAAAACAAAAGGTTAAATTACTATACACTTTTACAGGGTTAGGGTTCTCAAACGGCCATATTTCTATGTTACAGCGCTTGTTTACGGAAAACAGCTGGAAGACAAAGGCATACCTGTGCTAATTAACGTAAAACAGTGTAGTAACGGTATAATTTGCATTTGTGAAATGTTTGATGTAATATGAATGTAGAGGGCTTTATGTTTCTAGAACTATACCGCAATTGAGAATCAATTCACGTTTAGATGTTTGGCTGACGTCACATAAAAAGTTAGCAAAAACTAATGTACTGATTACATCACCCAAAGAATAGCCCACAATTCCGTCACAGAACAATGTGTGTAGCTAATTGCGGGCTATTCTTTGGGTGCTGAAATCAGTAGTTGTACCTTTAAAGTCAGTCCACACTAGTCAAACTCGTAAATCTTGGAATATATTTGAATCGGCTACAGTAGCTAGCTAGCAACCTGCCATTGATTTAAGCTAGCTAACGTTACCGGCTCACCTCGGTTCTCCGTTGCTCGATGCGTAAATATTTGTCCCGAGACCTGAACTCCATTCTGACAACGGCTGGCAATGACCCTTTTACGCTCGTGCAGTTTTACCGTCTTTAATTCAATCTCTAGCAGATAACATTTCTTCTTTAATGCCTCGTTCTCGTTCATGTGTTGAGATACTTCAGAACGGAGAACCGCCGAGCACTCGTCGACAAGTTTACCGATTTCAACCACAGCAGCTTTGCTTAGCATTTCCATAATGGAAGCTAACTGGTTCTGAAAACTTCCCCGATTTGTCATCGTATTCATGGTTTTGTTTAAAAAAAGAAACGAAGTCGAACGTGTATGACAGGCTGGCGATATTAATAAAACAGAATAATAATATACATTGATTGGGTTGCTAGCTGGCTGAAATAGACCAGAGATAGAGAAATTAGGAGATAGGAATCCCTATGGACAAAGAATGGAGCCGTACAACGCCTCACCCAGCAGACTCAATCGCGTTCAAGTTGTCATTTTGCGTCACGCAATCCCTTCTCAGTCAGGGTATGCCTATTTTCCTCGAAAGTACGTAATGTCACGATTCAAAAGCTATACGATATTACATCGAACAAGTTCATTATCTCACATCTCGGAAAATATTTGTAATGTTGTACTTCTTGTTGACGGAATTCATGCTAATGTTAGGGTTTTGAGTTTGCGCCCAATTGACTCCCATTCACTCCTTGAAGGAGAGCTCTCCATGTCCCAGGATCACCCAGAATGCACCGCGCGGCTCATTGACGACAAATGGGTAGAGTAGACAATGGGCGTTAACACGAATGGAATGGAGTTTCCCATCTTCTCAAAAATATCTCTGAAAATACCTATTGCTCATGAATATAAACATTACAGCATTGAATTGTGGGATATTTTACCGTAAACCATGAAGTAAAGGTCAGAAACACAATTATGTTGAGCTTTAATTCATGGTTTACGATCAAATATCCCACAATTCAATGCGGTAATGTTTAGATCCAATTAAAAAACTAAACACATTGGCAGTCGGCTGTTACTTTCAGGGCTATATTTCACCTCCAAAACCCATTTCAAATTAGGAAAAATATGACAGACAGCAAAATAGAGACCTGGAAAATGTTGAAAAAGGCACACCTTTATTTTTCTGAAAAGCAAAGACTAATATTCTATGAGGAAATCTTTGAATGACTGAAGTCCAGCAAATCTGCTGCAGAGGCTGTAGGCCTATGGTTGGTACTAGTACTGATGAGGTCTATTTGTCCATCTGTCTTGTAAACTGGACTCACTGTAAACATTCATGCTAAACTCTGTATGTACACCCATGTGTTTCTTAAGGTTACAGTTTTTAGTAAATCCCTTCCCACATTTCACACAAACATAAGGTTTTTCTCCAGTGTGGGTGCGCTGGTGCATATCGAGAGTGCATTTTTGAATGAAGCTCTTGCCACAGTCGAGGCAGCGATATGGCTTTTCTCCGGTGTGGGTGCGTTGGTGGGTATAAAGATGCCCTTTCTGTGCATATCTCTTTCCACACAGCGTGCATCTGTACGGTTTCTCTCCCGTGTGACTTCGCTGGTGTATTTCCAGCTGACTATAACACCTGAAGTTCTTGCCACATTGCATACAGCCAAATATTTTAGCTCCTGACGTTCTCAGGCTGTGGATCTTCATGTTTGACTTTGCCACACTGAAACTCTGAGGGGGGACATTTGTTATACCACCACAGCTGTTTCCAGTTATGGAGTTTCTCTGTGCAGCAGGTGTGAGCTGCTGTGCATCCTGGCTCTGTGAACATGCAGGTGGCGTCCAATGCGTGTCCAGGTCCTCCAATTGCACTCTGGGTGAGGGCTGAGTGCTGTGGTTCACTTGGCACTCAGTAAGCATAGGGTGTTTGTCTGAGCCGTCTGGACAATGCTGAAGCACATTGAGACACCCAACATCTGTATCAAGTGATGTTGCTGCTCCTGTTTGTGACACAGGAAGGCATGTATAAGTATATATTTTAGAACAGAACTAAACAATTCAACCTTTTATATTCAGTTACACAAGACAAACCGATGTTTCTGCATTTTGCCTATTGCATTATTGCACTAGATTACCCAACCTTCTAGGTTACCCAACTGTTCAGCAATGCCAATACAAGTCCTCCCTGACAGTGTACTATTTGGCACCCAGACCCTCATGATTTTTAACCCATCAACACTCACCCTTTTCATTTATGAGTTCTGTCTTTGGCCCACTGCCCCATATGTCCACCTCTGAAGGTTCCTCCTTGATCACAATCAACTCAGGCTGGTCTCTCACCACTGTGGTAGGCTTTAGGGTAAATAACAATAACTCAGCAATAAATGGTAACTAGAAGGACATTACAGTAAGGCTACTTGTCAGAAGGAATGACAGTTCATAACTTACCACTGTTTCCAAAACAAGAGCACTATCTCCATCCTGATGGATGACATGCATCTCTTGGGGAGGACAAATGTTTTCCCAGGAACTCTCACTAAGCATACAAGAAAACAAATAGATTAAATTCTGCAAGATGAAAAAGGTTGGGTTCAATCAATAAATAAAGTATTTCAGAAAATCCTTTTTACATCAGCATTTATCAAGAACTGCTTTACAGTTACCCAGCCTAGACCCAAAGAGCAAGCAGAAGCCACAGAATTCAAGCAGCATAGGGTTTCATGCAGAATCATTCTAATATCTAATATAGCAAATAAGAAATGTGCACTTTTGGGACTAAAACACAGTACACGTATTTGACCCATATCTATTCACGCACACAAGTACATTACCTGCCCATAGAATATTCAATAAAGGTCAACTTTGCAAACCTTTTTTTGATTGCAGGTCTTTTGGGCTCAGACTGAGGTCTTTCACAATAATCGTTCATTGAACCATCTCTCACTCTTGTTGGTGTTTTCGTGCGTGTATCTGCCTTTGCGTCCTGCCTGTGCCCTCCGTCGATCCAAAGAAAATTCTCCATCAACTGCAGTTTCTCTGTAAGTGCTGCTATTTCATTCCGACCACGCGTTATTTCTAATTTTAAAACCTTTGATTCGATGTCGACCAGTTTGCTTATTTCTGAAACAGCTGTTTTTGATAACGCGTCCATGACAGAAACGAGCTGTGCTTGAAAACAAAAGGCTGTCGACATTTTGGCAAAAGTATGTATTACTTCCAATCTGCCGATAACCGTATGTATTACTTTCAAAGAGCTGTCAAATATTTTGTTTGTTATGTATAACAATGTGTGCCTCGAGTTCTTTGTACAAACGTGCACACAACAAAGACACATGGTTCCATCTACAGGATCGGAGGGGAAATCACAAAGGATCACAGCAAAGAGAAGTGGCAATTTAGTATCAAAAAATATTTGGGAGAATAATTTCAGAACATTTTAATGTAATAACTACCATAACTATATCGAGTAAAGGGGGGTTAAATTATTATAAGTAGTTCATAGACTGTTAATATACTATTAATTATCAGTTAGTTGATTTCCATCTAATATCGTATACGATCAAGATCATCAAAGACGATTAGAATGTACTAAAGTCAGATTTTAGGCTTAAATCCATATACAGTGAACATAACACACACAGGATTTGGGGCAATCACAATCACTACAATTACCAGAATGCAACAAAACAGGGCGGTCCTAGATATTTAATTGTCCGGTGGAGGAATAGTTTCAGGAAGTGCTGTGAGTGGCAAAATTGCGTTCGCCGACAAATAAAAGAAGAAGAAGAAGAAGAAGAAAAGGTAATTCTACAAGATTAACCTTGAGTAAAATGTTGCTTTTCCACAAGCTTTATTAGAGATAATAGTATTAATTTGATACCTGTCTGCAACTGGTGAGCTTCACCTACTCTCCAGATTGAGATGCAAGCTATCAATTGCACTGCAGAGCTCTCTGACATGCACCATAGTGGACACTATAACAACGTGCATCAGTGAGATTATGCTGATAAATCAGACTGTTTTACCAGTTTTCTGGTTACACAGCCTGAAACTAAGCACTGCAAAAACTTGGAACGTTTCTTTACAAGCCAGAATGTTTAATAAAATTACATTTGAACTTAGTCTGCTGTCCAGGTAATGGAAAGCATAGTCACATTCAGACTACGGTGAGATGTGAATTTCCCCGAAGAGTACTCACCATCATCATTATTATTATAGACCAGTCCACTCTTGCCTTTTTTTGCTATATTTGTTGGTAGCTGGACCTCTTCTCTTGAATTGGGGAAATTCTGCTATATCATGGTGAATTGTAAAACAATGTGGTGGATTGACAGTGACACTTCCTCCTTGCTGGTATAAGAAGTGCATCACTGATTATATAATAAACTGTTTTCCGTTACCTCAACCTTCTTTCTTTCCTGTCTTCTATTCCAGTCAGGATGTCAGGCAGAAGAGTAGTGGTGTTCCCCTCAGCAGCAGAGCTTGGTCCAGCTCTGGCTCACCTGGTAGCATCTCGGGCTGACAAGGCCCTGTTGGACCATGGCCGGTTCTCCCTGGGCCTCTCAGGGGGCAGCCTGGTGTCCATGCTCAGCAAGGAGCTGCCCGCCCTGCCAGACCTGGACTGCAGCCACTGGCTAGCAGGGTTCTGTGATGAGAGGCTGGTTCCCTTTGACGATGGAGAGAGTACCTATGGACTGTACAAGGTAACATAATCTCATAGTTTACTGGTCCTTGCCTCAGCAGCTGCATATATTAAAATCATAGAGTTTACTGTAAACCTGATATGCACCAAAGATGACAATTAATATACACTGAATGTACAAAACATTAGGAACACCTGCTCTTTCCATGACAGACTGACCAGGTGAAAGCTATGATCCCTTATTGATGTCAGTTGTTAAATCCACTTCAATCTGTGTAGATGAAGGAGAGGAGACAGGTTAAAGAAGGACAATTGAGACATGGATTGTGTACAGTATGTGTGCCATTCCGAGGGTGAATGACAAGGCAAAATATTTAAGTGCCTTTTGAACGGGGTACTAGGTGCCAAGCGCACCGGTTTAAATGTGTGTCAAGAACCGCAACGCTGCTCGGTTTTTCACACTCAACAGTTTCCCGTGTGTATCAAGAATGGTCCACCACCCAAAGGACATCCAGCCAACTTGACACAACTGTGGGAAGCATTGGAGTCAACATGGGCCAGCATCCCTGTGGAAAACTTTCCACACCTTGTAGAGTCCATTCCCCCAAAGAATTGAGGCTGTTCTGAGGGAAAAACGGGGTGCACCTCAATGTTACGAAGGTGTTTCTAATGTTTTGTACAGTCAGTCTGTGCATATTCTTATCTACAGACTGAAGTGTATTTTTCTGCAAGCACACATTTCATTCAGGTGTAGGGCATTTTATATGTTTTCAAGTTCTCATTAAAACCTTTAGTAAGGACAGTTCTTCTGCATCTATCAAGTGTTGATCCTGTTAGGTTAAATAACTCTTTATATTCAATTATTTTTTGTTTTTGTCAACAGAATCAGTTGTTCTCAAAAATCAACATCCCAGACAGTGGGGTCCTGGCGATTGACCCCTCTTTACCTGTACAGGAGTGTGCTGAGGATTATTCCCGCAAACTGAAGGAGGTACACACTCACACAGACTCACACACATATACACACACAGTGAATGTATCTCTTGTATGGTGATGAAACAAAGAAAAGTTATGACATGAAACACTGAGATATTATAGTCTATTTTGTTATTAAAGGTAGACTCAGCGATATGACGTAGATGCAGAAAGTAAACAGCATAGTGGGTCAATTTCCGCAACAACTAAAAGCGTTGAAGCGCGAGACTACACTTCTCTGCTGTTTTGGTGCCCTGTCTACCACGCTTTGAACAGCATGAAGGGAACCCGTGCAGATACTGTGTGGGACTGTGTGAGAGCGAAGTGTTGCATCTCACTCATCTCAATAACTCCGGTGCTGCTCGTGGCAATGTCATTTCGCTGAGTCTACTTTTAATTATTTTGTCTTACATGTACCTATAGGCCTTCCCGAAGGAGGATATCCCTGTGTTTGATCTGTTGCTGCTGGGTATGGGGCCTGATGGACACACCTGTTCCCTCTTCCCAGACCATCCCCTGCTGGAGGTGAGCACAGTCTACAGCCCAGTTCCAGGTCGTCTTTATTGCACTGTAGCCTCATCAATGTTGACTCCCAGTATTTTGTGGAGTCTCAGTGTAAGGTTTTAAAAAATTTAGATATCTCTGTCCAGTACTGTGTTTATTTAATGTGTTCCTTTTCACACACACGGATACACCTGTCCTGTCATGCATGTGTTGTTTTAGTCACTCCACTGGCTATGTATGGACCGTTCTTGTGTTTCGGTTCAACCACTTTTATCTCAGACTGCCCATCTTAATCTTTTATTTTTATTGGCCAGTCTGAGATATGGCTTTTTCTTGGCAATTTTTTCGCATGGAATAGCCTTCATTTCTCAGAACAAGAATAGACTGATGAGTTTCAGAAGTAAGTTATTTGTTTCTGGCCATTTTGAGCCTGTAATCGAACCCACAATTGCTGATGCTCCAGATACTCAACTAGTCTCAAGAAGGCCTGTTTTATTGCTTCTTTAATCAGCACAACAGTTTTCAGCTGTGCAAACATAATTGCAAAAGTGTTTTCTAATTATCAATTAGCCTTTTAAAATGATAAACTTGGATTATCAAACACAATGTGCCATTGGAACACAGGACTGATGGTTGCTGATAATGGGCCTCTGTACACCTATGTAGAAATTCCATTAAAAATCAGCAGTTTCCAGCTACAATAGCCATTTACAACATTAACTATGTCTACACTGTATTTCTGATCAATTTTATGTTATTTTAATGGACAAAAATATTGATTTTCTTTCGAAAACAAGGACATTTCTAAGTGACCCCAAACTTTTGAACGGTAGTGTAAGTTACTTTCGCAACATTTGTAAAAAGTTTGTTTAACTTCTGTCTCAACAAGCCTTGCGTAATAACTATCTCGAAAATATCAAATGTAGTGGTTGCCTTAGTACTTCTGGGTTGGCTTTGAGTGCTTTTGACAATTGATGTGGGTTTGGGTTTACCTGTCTTTTAGGAAACCCAGAAAATTGTGGCCCCAATCGGTGACTCGCCCAAGCCCCCACCACAACGTGTGACCATGACATTTCCCATGGTGAACTTAGCCCGCTGTGTGGTATTTGTGTCAACAGGGGGCAGCAAAGCACCAGTGCTAAAGGTACTGTATCCTATCCTCCAAACTGGCATCCTCTCTGATGCAATAATATCTCACCCTGATCCTAACCTATTAAGCATCCAGAAATGTCACTATGAAGACTTGATTAAGTTTATTTGTATTTATGTTTACCTGTCATTTACTGTAAAAATAAAATAAATTAAAAAAAGATCACAAAAATAAATGTCACTGTACAACGGTAATGGATTGAAAGCATTTCTGTGGTTGTTGATAATACTACGACAAGTGAGCTCTTCCTTTCAACTTGTGAGTTTCTGTTTCGGTCTCCCACAGCAAGTGCTGGAGGGTGGGGAAGGCCCGGCCCTACCAGCAGCCAGAGTGTTCCCCAGCCACGGTGAGCTGTTCTGGCTCATAGATGAACCAGCCGCTGCCTCCTTGACAGTCCAGGTGGAGAGACCAGGCTCTGAAGCAAAACTCTAAAGACCATAGAGAAGGACAAAAAGGAGCTCAAGAAAACATCCACAGAGAGAAATGTACAGGATATCACAGAACATTCCTGTCTCTATTTGACAGTGTTATGTTTTAGACATGAGATTAAACCCTACATATCAGGAAAATGGGATGTAAGTGAATGAATGAATAGGAAAAACATTGGATTGTTTACACATCAGTTGTAGTGCTGTGCTGAATGTCTGTATAATGATGGGACAACCATTTGAAGTAGTTGCTGGATGATTCATTCCAGAGGAAACGGTGTAATGTCATAAAAATAAGAATGTCATAATAATACAAATAGATTTACTATTAAAGTTTCAGGGTTCTGATGTCATGAAAATAGTGTGTACTATCTCATAGAACTGTATGCGATTCCAGCTAGCTGCTTGTATGGTAGCCTCAGGCAGAAAGTCTCCATATGAGACCAGTGTTTACTTTGTTACTAATCTGTTGACCTCTGTAGTTTGACTTTACATTTGACTATTAAAGTGGGCGATAAAATGTATGACATGCACTTCTGTCTAACCAAAAAATTTATGATTTTGATGATAAACTGAAATGGCACATGCCCATCTTGGCTAAATGGTGCAATGATGAAAATAAAAGTGAAGAGTTGTACAGAATTATTATCAATATTAACAACATTAAGAATCGATTAATAAAGGTTAAAAAAATGAATTTGCTCAATTCGCAGTAGTTTCCATATGCAAAAATAATTATTCAATATGTAATTATAAGCTTGCTGTTACATTGTAACAACCACTGTGTAATTTAGGCCAATCCCCTTTCAACATTGACGGAGATCCCCTTCAATCCTCTGGTTGAATAGAGCCTGAGACTATTTGCAGCGTTGTCACTGAGGTGTTGCGTTTTTGTCGGTGGTGCGAAAAGGCTTGAAGTCTGTGAAATATTTGCTCTTTCTGCATAGTGTGTTTCTTTGTTAGTTTATAATTTGCTTTTTCTCTATTTGCTGTGCGATGCACCGGTACATCTTTCTTCTGTCCACCGCCCTGACGTTACTGTTCTCCGGACCAGCTCAAGGATACTTCCCCGAAGAGCGCTGGAGCCCCGAATCTCCATTTCTTGCCCCGCGGGTCCTCATTGCCCTCGTCTGCCGCAACTCTGAACATTCTCTGCCTTATTTCCTTGGAACTATCGAACGTCTGAATTATCCCAAGGACCGCGTGGCAATTTGGTAAGTGTCTCTCGAACATTCCGTTTACATGTGAGATATGGTCTCTGTTTTATGATGGTATGGATGTGGCAATAATATTAGCTAGCTAACGTTACTGTAACTTACAAGGGCAGGGTATCATATTCCTCGTTACTGGTCAATTTTATTATTTATAGATGACAGTCAAAAGCAATTTTCCTAGCACCAACCACATTGTACATATGCAAGATCAGAATTACAGCTATCATCACAAAGGTTCTGGAAAGATGAAACCAGGCGAGGGGGGCGCGACTTTCATTGCAGTGAGTCTTTGAAAGTATTTAGGGTAAAAGGGGGTAGTCATTTTCCTGCAACGTCACCAGATTCTCGAATTAATTACGTAGAGTGCACTGCATGGTGCATAGTGTTCAATTGAATTGGTCAGATATTTGGCATTTCTGTTGAAGTTGTAGCCACTACTACTAGCCAGGGCCTACGTGGTATTTTATTCACCCATTGGAAACACAGAAAAGATAGAGCCCCCCTCCCTGTAACTAGCAGAGACCTGTCTATCTTCTATTTCTCCTCACCTGGGCCAGGTAGAGTATATCCCCTCTGTCTGCAGGCTATTCACTATTCAGATTTATGAATGTATCGCCCTAAGGCCTAGGCTAAATACTGATCCGTTAGTTCAGCTATTAAACTGAGATGATGACTACAGGAAATGTAGCCACAGGAAATCCCTTGATTGTCCCCCATGATGAGATCGGGGAGGGGACTGTGGATCTTTATATTTTAGCAGTCTAAGTGGGTGGTGGGATTGAGGTCAATTGGAGTTGTACTTGGTATTAACCTCCAGGTCAGATAAGATACTGGGTAGCCTATCGCTACACAGCATTGATGTTGCTTTGAGGTAAACAAATAATAAAATAAACAATGACTTGGAACCTCTGCTATGGTTAGGCTACTACTGATATGGACATATTGTTAGTGAATGAGTTGTGTACAGGCCAATGTGCTTGGACTGAGTGGGACAATGCCATAATTACAATGGAAAACCTCCCGAGTGGCGCAGTGGTCTAAGGCGCTAGCTGTGTCACTAGAGATCCTGGTTCGAATCCAGGCTCTGTCTTAGCCGGCCGCGATCGGGAGACCCATGGGGCGGCGCACAATTGGCCCAGCGTCGTCCAGGGTAGGGGAAGGAATGGCCGGCAGCGATGTAGCTCAGTTGGTAGAGCATGGCGTTTGCAACGCCAGGGTTGTGGGTTCAATTACATGAAAAATAATGTATGCACTCACTAACTGTAAGTCGCTCTGGATAAGAGCGTCTGCTAAATGACTAAAATGTATAAATGAAAATCCTCTCAAACTAGAGTAGCTGACAACATTAGTTTAGATTAACACTCTGTTAATGTAGTTAAATCAATAGCATTCAGTTGGTTTAAAGGGCATGAGTGTGATGTGCAAAGGGTAGCCAAGTAGTTTACTGTCCAATAAAATAAAATGGGGGGGAGAGCAAGGTTCAACCTGCTTGTCCACCTGTGTCTTGTGTGCTACAGTACCAACCCACTGGGCACAGACGTCTATTCAACGTAATTTCATTGAAATTATGTGGAAACAACGTTGATTCAACCCTTGTGCGCCCAGTGGGCCTAAACATAGAATTACATATATAATCCTTATTAATTTAATAGGATTCCATGGGCCTAATAGTAAAGCTTTGTCATTGAACTTTTAAATGTATTACATTTTAATGTGGCATAAACACAACCAGTCATGAAGTTTTCATCTGATTGTCAAACAATTACTTCAATAGGCTCGTGTAGGCTACCTGCGCACGTTACTCAGGGAGGGGGGAACAATTTTGTAACTGGGGTGCGAAACAATTAATGTTTTGAAGCCCCATTTAAATATTTTTCTACTCATAATTTCCAACATTTGGTAAGCTATTTGTTAGTCAACATATCTATAATTAGATGCAGTGCCTTGTAAAAGTATTCATCCCCCTTCGTGTTTTTCCTATTTTGTTGCATTACAACCTGTAATTTAAGTGGATTTTTATTTGGATTTCATGTAATGGACATACACAAATGTCACGCCCTGGCTCTGGGGACTCTTATATGTTGAGCCAGGGTGTGGATTTTCTATGTTTTGTTTTCTATGTTTTTGGTTCTAGTTCGTTTTGATCTATGCTGGCCAGGGTGGTTCCCAATCAGAGACAGCTGTAGCTCGTTGTCTCTGATTGGGGACCATACTTAGGCAGCCTGTTTGGCACTAGTATTTTGTGGGATCTTGTTCCGTAAGGTTTTGTGTATAACCTAGGACTTCACGTATCGTTTCGTTTGTTGTTTTGGTTCGTGTGTGTACTAAATAAAGAATGTACGCTTATCACGCTGCGCCTTGGTCCGCTTCATCTGTCGACGATCGTGACAACAAAATAGTCAAAATTGGTGAAGTGAAATATAAACTTGTTTCAAAAAATAAAATAACGGAAAAGTGGTGCGTGCATATGTATTCACACCCTTTGCTATGAAGCCCCTAAATAAGATCTGGTGCAACCAATTACCTTCAGAAGTCACATAATTAGTTAAATAAAGTCCACCTGTGTGCAATCTAAAGAAGATCAGCATGTCCTTACCTAGTACATATTACAAGTATAACATTGAATTTATTTTCATTAATTTTTTACAGAAGCAGTAACATATTTACTGTCAACTGGAGTATAGCCTAAGCCCACATATCCACAACAGTTAGGCTAGTATATTGAAAGACTAGTCTAGCCGGAACGCCGTGGTATATTGTGACCTCACTACACTGTGGCCCATTCATGGAGGTAGGCCTAAAGTAGATGAGTGAAGATCATTTTAGAGCATTCCAATACTCTCCAGCCCGTCCCCAGCCCCAGCCAAGCAGACCGCTTGTGCCTCAGAGCCTCATACCCAGGTGTAGGGTGACTGTTTGAACATGTTGTTTGGGTGTAAATGGTGAAGCCCATCCCCCCTTCCCCTCCTCCCTTCCCCAGTGCCCCACCCTCCCCTCCAGCCAGCCGCTGGTAAACAGATGTTTTCAGAACCTAGGGCTAGATCTCCATTTGCCACTTCCTATTTTGGTTCAGGTCCAGCAGTATGAAGGGGTGAAAGTAAGCTGGTAGGCTCTGGCACAGAGTACAGGCAAAATAAATAGTGGGGGTATGGCATACTGGTAAAACATGAGCCTCTCACACTAATTAAAACATACATTCCAAGAAAAAAAGGACGCGTGGTATTTTGTTTAGATGTGTTTGTAAGCCCATTAAGTCACATCTGTGCTTTTCCCTAACAGTTTCCTATGTTAAAAACATGGTTAATGTTCTGTCATAAACACATAGCTATGTTATAAGCACGGCCTTACAGTAACAAAACAGTTTTTCACTTGGATTTCCATAATAGGCTTAAGGACATTTCACTGTAACATCAATGTTTTGTCAGCTCATGTTGAGATAGCAACATGCTCCAGACCATTTTTGTATAGATCCAGCTATATGCCTCAGATCCTAAATGAATGGAAAATGTCATTATTGGAGTTGAAGCATAGGCCTATCTGGATCTACACAACCAATGGCTTGGGCAGAATGACAGTGTAGGCTACCCCTGCATACGGTTTCTGAAGAGCGGAGGAGCGGATTTCGACTGTACACAAGACTTGGAGAGGCCTGGATGTGTAATCGGGAGTTTGATGAGTATGTAGGTAAATCTTGGACAGCTAGAGTGAGGAGACGGGAGAGAACAAACTTAGCAAGGAGCTGCAGTGTTCTCACAGACCAGTGTGACATCAGCACTCCAGCACCCTACTCCACACTGAGAAGATAGAACCTGCTTTGGCTGCTTGCCATCAGGACTGGAGAACTACAAGCTGTGCTGTCAGTGAAACTGTTGTGCCTAGAGGTTTAGGCCATACCACCACTCCGACTCTGTTGCCTGCCTAGGCACTATTCTGCATGATTTGGATAGGTTAAGGCTAAGCAATATGGGGAGGAGCTCCTCACTTGGGCCCCTCCTCCCTTGGGCCCCATCCAGAAACAGCCCCTAGCCCCTAACCCCTAGGCACTGATCTGGAAGAATTTGACAGGAAGGCCTGCAGACTAAACATGAAGATAGTTAGCTCCTCCTTGCCCTCTGCTTACAGTATAGCCTACCTAGCCAATCCTCTCAGATCTACGTGCCTAGAGGAGATGGGGGATAGGGATTGTCTCTTGAAGGGGCCTAGGGCTCAGGAGGAGTGATGGGTGTTGTCATGTTATAATAATATAATAATAATAATAATAATAATAATAATAATAATAAAATAATAATATGCCATTTAGCAGACGCTTTTATCCAAAGCGACTTACAGTCATGCGTGCATACATTTTTGTGTATGGGTGGTCCCGGGGATCGAACCCACTACCTTGGCGTTACAAGCGCCGTGCTCTACCAGCTGAGCTACAGAGGACCACGTTGTAACTAGAGAATGACCAATATGGATTTTTTAGGGCCAATACCGATTTTTGGGGGTCAATACTTTAGGCCAATATGCAATATCATTAAATTTTAACATTTTGATGACAAACATTTTGATGTATATTTGTTTAATTGCATCAATTTAAAAATCACATAATACATTTGACTTTGTTTTTACCAATCTAACTACATAACAACATTATTTTCTTTTCCAATCTAACTACATAACAACAATTTTATTTGAATTGGTAAATCTCTTGATAACCTGGGTAAATTAAGATGGCAAAGGCCTACTCACAATACAGGTGAATGCATATTCAATAGGAGTGTGTGCATGCATTGAGTTATTGAGCTTGTTTTGGCTGATCAGTGGAGTTTATTTATGGTGTTACAGATGACAAAATCTGTTTGCATTCCATTTGGGACTAATATTAGCCTACAACTGATCAGAGATGGGCAGTATTTCTGTTACATGTATTTGAAATACGTATTTTAATTACTTCTGAGTATTTTGTCATTTGAATTACACTGTGCTGAACTACACTCCAATGTATTTTCAAAATACAAAATACTTTTCTATAATTTTTTTTTATAGCAGTTCACATTTTGTTGGCCCCCTTTCACCCTGCATTGGTCTCAGAAGTCTGATACACTATGGTGTGATACGAACGTCTGCTAAATGAACTAAATGTATATGTAACATTTTTTGTTGAGGGAGAAAGTACTTGATACAATTGTGATATGTTGTGTCACCTAGCATTCGGAAAGTATTCAGACCCCTTGACTTTTTCCACATTTTGTCACGTTACAGCCTTATTCTAAAATGGATTAAAGGATTTTTTCCCTCGTCAATCTACACACAATACCCCATAATGACAAAGCGAAAACTGTTTTTTAGAAATTGTTGCTAATTTATTAAAAATAAAAAACATTTACGTAAGTACTTACATAAGTATTCAGACCCTTTGCCAAGACAACGCAGCAGTGGCTTTGGGACAAGTCTCTGAATGTCCTTGAGTGGCCCAGCCAGAGCCCGGACTTGAACCCGATCTAACATCTCTGGAGAGACCTGAAAATAGCTGTGCAGTGACGCTCCCCATCCAACCTGACAGAGCTTGAGAGGATCTGCAGAGAAGAATGGGAGAAGCTCCCCAAATACAGGTGTGCCAAGCTTGTAGCGTCATACCCAAGAAGACTCGAGGCTGTAATCGCTGCCAAAGGTGCTTCAACAAAGTACTGAGCAAAGGGTCTGGATAAAAATGTCTAAAAACCTGTTTTTGCTTTGTCATTATGGGGTATTGTGTGTAGATTGAAGAGAGAGAGAAAAAAACAACAATTTAATTCATTTTAGAATAAGGCTGGAATCTAACAAAATGTGTAAAATAGTCAAGGGGTCTGAATACTTTCCGAATGCACTGTATCTTATGATGAATGCACTAATTGTAAGTCGCTCTGGAGAAGAGTGCTAAATGACTAAAATGTAAAAATGAACAATTGCAAAGCATGCTGAGTATTATTCTAATGAGCTCTGCCCTGAAACAAGGCCAATAATAATACCCAGTGTGCTTTGCAGTTCATTTTGGTATGTTCTGTTGACATATACACTACCGTTCAAAAGTTTGGGGTCACTTAGAAATGTCCTTGTCCTCAACTGGCAGCTTCATTAAATAGTATCCGCAAAACACCAGTCTCAACGTCAAAAGTGAAGAAGCGACTCCGGGATGCTGACCTTCAGAGTTGCAAAGAAAAAGCCATATCTCAGACTGGCCAATAAAAACAAACGATTAAGATGGGCAAAAGAACACTGAACTTTTTCTTTGCAACTCTGCCTTGAAGGTCAGCATCCCGGAGTCGCCTCTTCACTGTTGCGGGTACTATTTAATAAAGCTGCCAGTTGAGGACCTGTGAGGCGTCTGTTTCTTTAACTAGACACTCTAATGTATTTGTCCTCTTTCTCAGTTGTGCACCGGGGTCTCCCACTCCTCTTTCTATTCTGGTTAGAGCCAGTTTGAGCTGTTCTGTGAAGGGAGTAGTACACAGCAGTTTCTTGGCAATTTCTCGCATGGAATAGCCTTCATTTCTCAGAACAAGAATAGACTGACGAGTTTCAGAAGAAAGTTATTTGTTACTTGCCATTTTGATCCTGTAATCGAACCCACAATTGCTGATGCTCCAGATACTCAACTAGTCTCAAGAAGGCCAATTTTATTTGCTTCTTTAATCAGCACAACAGTTTTCAGCTGTGCTAACATAATGTTCAATTAGTCTTTTAAAATGATAAACTTGGATTAGCAAACACAACGTGCCACTGGAACACAGGACTGATGGTTGCTGAAAATGGGCCTCTGTACGCCTATGTAGATATTCCATAAAGAATCAGCCGTTTCCAGTTACAATAACCGTTTACAACATTAACAATGTCTACACTGTATTTCTGATCAATTTGAAGTTATTTTAATGGACAAAAAAATTGCTTTTCTTTCGAAAACAAGGACATTTCTAAGTGACCCCAAACTTTTGATCCAGAGTGATTTGCTCAACTAAATCAAATCAAATCAAATTTTATTGGCCACATGCGCCGAATAAAACAGGTGCAGACATTACAGTGAAATGCTTACTTACAGCCCTTAACCAACAGTGCATTCATTTTTAATTAAAAAGTAAAATAAAACAACAACAAAAAAGTGTTGAGAAAAAAAGAGCAGAAGTAAAATAAAATAACAGTAGGGAGGCTATATATAAAGGGGGGTACCGGTGCAGAGTCAATGTGCGGGGGCACCGGCTAGTTGAGGTAGTTGAAGTAATATGTACATGTGGGTAGAGTTAAAGTTACTATGCATAAATAATTAACAGAGTAGCAGCAGCGTAAAAAGATGGGGTGGGGGGTGGGGGGGCAGTGCAAATAGTCCGGGTAGCCATGATTAGCTGTTCAGGAGTCTTATGGCTTGGGGGTAGAAGCTGTTGAGAAGTCTTTTGGACCTAGACTTGGCACTCCGGTACCGCTTGCCGTGCGGTAGCAGAGAGAACAGTCTATGACTAGGGTGGCTGGAGTCTTTGACAATTTTGAGGGCCTTCCTCTGACACCGCCTGGTATAGAGGTCCTGGATGGCAGGAAGCTTGGCCCCAGTGATGTACTGGGGCGTACGCACTACCCTCTGTAGTGCCTTGCGGTCGGAGGGCAAGCAGTTGCCATACCAGGCGGTGATGCAACCAGTCAGAATTATTTGAGGATCTGAGGACCCATGCCAAATCTTTTCAGTCTCCTGAGGGGGAATAGGCTTTGTCGTGCCCTCTTCACGACTGTCTTGGTGTGTTTGGACCATGATAGTTCGTTGGTGATGTGGACACCAAGGAACTTGAAGCTCTCAACCTGTTCCAATATGAGAATGGGGGCGCGCTCAGTCCTCTTGTTTTTCCTGTAGTCCACAATCATCTCCTTTGTCTTGGTCACGTTGAGGGAGAGGTTGTTATCCTGGCACCACACGGCCAGGTCTCTGACCTCCTCCCTATAGGCTGTCTCATCGTTGTCGGTGATCAGGCCTACCACTGTTGTGTCGTCAGCAAACTTAATGGTGGTGTTGGAGTCGTACCTGGCCATGCAGTCATGGGTGAACAGGGAGTACAGGAGGGGACTGAGCACGCACCCCTGAGGGGCCCCCGTGTTGCGGATCAGTGTGGCAGATGTGTTGTTACCTACCCTTACCACCTGGGGGCGGCCCGTCAGGAAGTCCAGGATCCAGTTGCAGAGGGAGGTGTTTAGTCCCAGGATCCTTAGCTTAGTGATGAGCTTTGAGGGCATTATGGTGTTGAATGCTGAGCTGTAGTCAATGAATAGCATTCTCACGTAGGTGTTCCTCTTGTCCAGGTGGGAAAGGGCAGTGTGGAGTGCAATAGAGATTGCATCATCTGTGGATCTGTTGGGGCAGTATGCAAATTGGAGTGGGTCTAGGGTTTCTGGGATAATGGTGTTGATGTGAGCCATGACCAGCCTTTCAAAGCACTTCATGGCTACAGACGTCAGTGCTACGGGTCGGTAGTCATTTAGGCAGGTTAACTAAGGTAGATGAACAACAACATATCACAGTCATAGCAAGAAGAACGTTTTTGTAACCGTTACTGAGAATGTTGTTGCTGTTCGGGCCAGCAACTTGCAAATGTATTTTAAAATACAAAAACCATGTATTTTAATTAAATACATTACAAAATACATGTTTTTTTGTAGTTTATTTTGATACATTGATCTTTATGGTATTTTGTATCTGTATGTTGTAATTGTAATTTTTGTCCAACATTTGCATAGAAGCATCATTTCAGCATGTCACGCCTGTATGGAAGGACATCATTATAGGCACTGCTCTTAGTTTGAGAATTTAAAATAACATCTATTCAATGCAAATGGGTCCATCGTAAAATTAAGATTTGTGATCACGGATGCTTATGAAACTAGGATTTTATGTCATTTTCCATGATCGAGAAAATATATTTTTTCCAGCTGTCAGGAGCATCTCTAAACGACTCAAATGCCAGCATGAAATTCGAAACAACTCAAATGGCTATTTCAGCTATCTGTTAAGAAATGGGCTGGTTGTAAACTTGATCCTACTGCTACGATTGGATAGAGCGAGGCTGTAACTCCGCTCCCTTTTACATCTCCTGATATCTCTCTCCATTGCTCATACACTACATGGCCAAAAGTATGGGGACACCCTTTCAAATTAGTGGATTTGGCTATTTCCGCTACACCTGTTGCTGACATGTGTATAAAATCGAGCACACAGCCATGCAATCTCCATAGAAAAACACTGGCAGTAGAATGGCCCATACTGAAGAGCTCACTGACTTTCAGTTCGTCAAATTTCTGCCATGCTAGAGCTTCCCCGGTCAACTGTAAGTGCTATTATTGTGAAGTGGAAACGTCTAGGAGCAACAACAGCTCAGCCGCAAAGTGTTAGGCCACACAAGCTCACAGAACGGGACCGCGGAGTACTGAAGCGCGTAAAAATTGTCTGTCCTCGGTTGCAAAACTCACTACCGTGTTCCAAACTGCCTCTGGAAGCAACGTCAGCACAATAACTGTTCGTCGGGAGCTTCATGAAATGGGTTTCCATGGCCGAGCAGCCGCACACAAGCCTAAAATCACCATGTGCAATGCCAAGCGTCTGCTGGACTGGTGTAAAGCTCGCCGCCATTGGACTCTGGGGCAATGGAAACGCGTTCTCTGGAGTGATGAATCGCGCTTCACCATCTGGCAGTCCAACGGACAAATCTGGGTTTGGCTGATGCCAAGAGAACGCTACCTGCCCCAATGCATAATGCCAACTGTAAAGTTTGGTGGAGGAGGAATAATGGTCTAGGGCGGTTTTTCATGGTTTGGGCTAGGCCCCTTAGTTCAAGTGAAAGGAAATCGTAACGCTACAGCATACAATGACATTCTAGACAATTCTGTGCTTCCAACTTTTATGGCAATAGTTTGGGGAAGGCCTTTTCCTGTTTCAGGATGACAATGCCCCCGTGTACAAATTGAGGTCCATACAGAAATGGTTTGTCAAGATCGGTGTGGAAGAACTTGACTGGCCTGCACAGAGCCCTGACCTCAACCCCATCTAACACCTTTGGGATGAATTGGAACGCAGACTGCGAGCCAGGCCTAATCGCCCAACATCAGTGCCTGACCTAACTAATGCTCTTGTGGCTGAATGGAAGCAAGTCCCCGCAACAATGTTCCAACATCTAGTGGAAAGCCTTCCCAGAAGAGTGGAGGCTGTTATAGCAGCAAAGGGGGGACCAACTCCATATTAATGCCCATGATTTCGGAAAGAGATGTTCGATGAGCATACTTTTGGTCATGTAGTGTATCACTTGGTGCAGTTTACTGCTACATTAAGAACTAGCTCAATGGCGATGACATTTGCTACCAAGCCATAAAAGTGCATAATATCTTACAATGAGAGCGAAGGTAGGAAAAACGATGAAACGACGATGCACGTCAATATACGGATACGATTGCGGCTGGTCAGATCAGCAAACCAGTAAACAGCTAACGTTACTGTCAAGTTGCGTCAATTCAAATCTGGTATAGGAACAAAAAGAGGTCAATACACGTCTTCTAAGATAGACTAGTATTTTAATTAATGCAAACACTTGAATGGTAAATATGATGTTCGTATATACGTGCCCACTGAAACACCACGCAGGGCAGACAGAGAACTGAGCTATTGTTATAAGTTCTTCTTTAAATACTCTGACAGAGATAGTTCCCGCTCCCTGCTGGGCCTGTCAGAATAGAGGCTGGGTGTGGTTTAAACTTACCCAACCTATCGTTGGCGCTCAGGCTGGTCCCAGCCCCTTGGCGCTTCACTGTTGCCGGGCATTAGTTGTTATCTTTACAACTTGTCTCGAGTCAGCAACCTCAGACATAGTTTGTTCTTCTTCATTGTAGCAGTACACATGTCCTTAAGCAGTTTAACAAAGAGGCAGTGTGTGTGTGAATCACAAGTCTATCTCAGCCTACCCCCTAACGGTTCCTCACATTAATCACAGCTTGTTATGTTAAACAATCTATATCAGTACAGCACAAACCTATTATGTTTAATCATTAATGCATTCTTTCTAAGCTAGGCATCACATCTAGTTGTAAGAGAATAGATCCCCACATTATTCAGCAAGTCAGATGGCTCGTTTTGCCGAAAATGGTGCATGTAGCTAGCTAGCCACATTGGCTATTAGCTCCTATCTGATATCTTAGCACCATGTTTATCTAGCCAGCTAGAGAGCAATAGTAATGGCGTCTTTTTGTAGGCACTAGCTCTGCCATAGTTCGTTGGACAAAGCGTATGAGAAAATGAATGGAGTTTTTGTAGTTTTTTTTAAATAAACGCCAAAAATAAGGTTTCTGGTAAACACAGGCTTAGGAGATCTTATACGTTTTGTTCTATGAGACCATTTTCATCAGCTAACGTCACGTTTTGTGAATTGTGTAATAAAAAAGCACATAAAGGCCATAAGGCTTTATAATTCATAAAGGTCATGTTAACTGACTGATATTATTTCATTGAACAAATGTATAATATCTCCTAAGCCTGTGTTAACCTCAGGGTTCAGATCTAGAAGCACGGTTTTTGACTGCTCCTACAGCTTTGCATATGTACTACAGTTTAACTGATGCCCTGGCCCAAAAAGACCATTTCCATACACCGCCGCATAGAGAAGTCAGATTTGAAAATTCCTAATAAGACACTTTAGTCATCGCCTTTGTGCACAAAACATCCATTGAATTATTCAAATAATTGTCACTGAGGCCAATTGTTTTTCATCACTCACAGGCGAAGATATTACAATTGTATATTTATCCAATGTCTGACCTGTTTTTGGATGACGTGATGACGTCGTCGCTTCTCGCGCTGCTCTCTGTGCGCACTGAGCGCTAGTGTGCATGTGATGTTGGTCCGTATTAACCGGATGCAACCCGGATATAGACGGTCCATGAATCGGCGTATGCGTGAGTAGGTTACCTTATTATTAGTGAATTAACAAAAATAATTTGATTTTGGTCACAGTGTCATTTCACCCATTTCATCCATTTCTCAATACTGCACTTTTCTGTTGGAGAATGAGCTAGCTTGCTGCTTCTGATTTTCCCAGCTAAACATTTGCATTGTGCAGTGCATGTGGCTCAGGCAGTGAGTGGTGGCTGGCATAGCTGCAGAGGGACTATCAGCAAAGCCGATAGAGATGGGCCAATAGCCGGTAGACTAGAAAAGGCCGGCCTCCCGAGTGGCGCAGCGGTCTAAGGCACTACATCGCAGTGCTAGAGGCGTCACTACAGATCCGGGTTCGATCCCGGGCTGTGTCGCAGCCGGCCGCGACCGGGAGACCCATGAGGTGGCGCACAATTGGCCCAGCGTCGTCCGGGTTACGGGAGGGTTTGGCCGGCTGGGATGTCCTTGTCCCATCGCGCTCTAGCGACTCCTTGTGGCGGCCGGGCGCATGCACGCTGACTTGGGTCGCCAGCTGTACAGTGTTTCCTCCGACACATTGGTGTGGCTGGCTTCCAGGTTAAGCAAGCAGTGTGTCAAGAAGCAGTGCGGCTTGGTGGGGCCGTGTCTCGGAAGACGCATGGCTTCTCGACCTTCGCCTATCCCGAGTCCGTAGGGGAGTTGCAGCAATGGGACAAGACTGTAACTACCAATTGGATATCACGAAAAAGGGGTAAAAAGTACTAAAAAATAAATAAAGACTAGAAAAGGGCAATATCGGCTGATATATCGGCACAGCTGATTATCAGTCGTTCTCTAGTTGTAACAGGATCCCCTGTTCCTAGTCACATAGACAGAAAGAAGGAAGAGCTTGACGACGTGGTTTGAGGTGGAACCTCCGCAGAATGGAATCAGGCACGCAAACTGTCAGTGTGGCACAATAACTCTCTCAAACACACACACACACACACACACAGTCCTTCTTTTCAGTAGCTACTAACCATAAAGTTTCACTTCCCCAGTATTCTTGCTTATTTAGTATATTTTCTTCTATTTAGTAACCCGGCAAGGATGTGTGATGGATATTAGAGCTGCTATGGTATGGGTGTACAACATGCTTGTATGGAATTCAATGCTGGAGACAGTATCCCACAGCTCCTGACAATAGACCACAATGAAGTGAACACTGAAGTACTGTCATCTGAGCCCTGATATGATCTTTCATGTTCACTGTGTCTACTTTACTCAGGTCTACTTCCAATTCCACGTCTCCTATAAACGTGTTACCCTTAAACTGTTGACCGGAAAAGGAAAATATGAATCATACCTGTAATAATAATGTGTCTCTGTCTCCGTGTTGCACAGGGTAGCGACGGACCACAATGTGGACAACACTACAGCCATCCTGCGTGACTGGCTCGTCAAGGTCCAAAAACTCTACCACTATGTGGAGTGGAGGCCGCAGGAGGAGCCCACGTGAGTTCCTCTCATGTTCACTTTATAAACTGTGTGTCTTTCTGTATCTATCTGTGTCATTTATACAGGAGAGTTAACACTTTACATTTATAAGTCATTTATAGATAGTTAATATGTGATTTATAAACTACATATTAACTAATAATTACAAATTACGTATAAACCCTTAATATCCTCCTTAAAGACACCTTAATGTGTAGTGTTACGGAGAGGCACCTTCATGTAAAGTGTTACGGAGAGGCACCTTAATGTGTAGTGTTACGGAGAGGCACCTTAATGTAAAGTGTTACGGAGAGGCACCTTCATGTAAAGTGTTACGGAGAGGCACCTTAATGTAAAGTGTTACGGAGAGGCACCTTAATGTAAAGTGTTACGGAGAGGCACCTTAATGTAAAGTGTTACGGAGAGGCACCTTAATGTAAAGTGTTACGGAGAGGCACCTTAATGTAAAGTGTTACGGAGAGGCACCTTAATGTAAAGTGTTACGGAGAGGCACCTTAATGTAAAGTGTTACGGAGAGGCACCTTAATGTAAAGTGTTACGGAGAGGCACCTTAATGTAAAGTGTTACGGAGAGGCACCTTAATGTAAAGTGTTACGGAGAGGCACCTTAATGTAAAGTGTTACAGAGAGGCACCTTAATGTAAAGTGTTACGGAGAGGCACCTTAATGTAAAGTGTTACGGAGAGGCACCTTAAAGCGGCAATCAGCGGTAAAAACAATAACAAAGCGTCCTCCCCTCCCCTGTTTCGGTATAAAGCTGAGGGATGGGACTGGAGAAATATAACCACTCAAATTTATAGACAGAGCTATGGATGCAAGGACTGACCATTCATTATATCAACATTATAGTTTTAACCATGTCGTGAGACTATATAGTGTTACATTTGCTTTGTGTACAAACATTGGAGTAAAACAAGCTTATATTTTGGGTTCTGATGGGGTACGACTGTTGAACTAAGCTAACCATTGATTCTTGAAGAATATAGGCTAATTTATAAATGCCTCATATTTATAAATTAGCCTATATTCCACAATAATCAATGGGTATGTCAGGGCGTGTTGTAGGTGTAATGTAGGAATCAAACGCAGGACTCAGACTGAATGTTCCAAAGGCTGTATTACTGGCCAAACTAAGGCAACAGGACAACTTAGCCCGAAAGCGAAAAAACACGCACGAAGGCGAAAGGTAATTGCGCACAAACAGGTGCGACAAAATGTAACTGTGCACACACAGGTGCGAAAATGCTCCAGCGCAGTGGAGAATAAGCTCAACCGAGCAAAACACAATACTGACGGAAATAATTACACACAACACTAGACAAACACAACGAGAAACTTATAGGACACTAATTACGCCAAAACAGAAACAGGTGTGGAAACAAACAGACAAAAGCAAACGAACATGAAACATATAGCGGTGGCAGCTAGAATTCCGGAGACGACGAACGCCGAAACCTGCCCGAACAAGGGAGAGAGGCAGCCTCGGCCGAAACCGTGACAGTACCCCCCCCCTTGACGCGCGGTGAGGCTCACCGAGACCCCCAACCGCTCCATAAACGCTCTCCAGACTCTGGAGGTGAATTGGGGACCCCGATCAGCCACAATGTCCTCGGGTACCCCGTAGTGCCGGAACACATGGGTAAACAGTGCCTCGGCAGTTTGTAGGGCAGTAGGAAGACCCGGCATGGGGAGCAAACGACAGGCCTTAGGGAACCGGTCCACAACGACCAGGATGGTAGTATTCCCTTGGGAGAGGGGAAGGTCTGTTATAAAGTCCACTGAGAGGTGGGACCATGGTCGTTGTGGAACGGGCAGGGGTAGCAACTTACCCCTAGGTAGATGTCTAGGCGCCTTACACTGGGCGCACACCGAGCAGGAGGAAACATAAACCCTCACATCCCTTGCCAACGTGGGCCACCAGTACTTGGCGCTAAGACAGTGCACTGTCCGGCCGATACCCGGATGTCCAGAGGAGGGTGACGTGTGAGCCCAATAGATCAATCGATCCCGAACCTCGAGCGGAACGTACTTCCGACCCTCCGGGCACTGTGGTGGACTAGGGTCAGTGCGTAACGCCCGCTCGAGTTCAGCATCGACCTCCCACACTACCGGTGCCACCAGACACGACTCAGGCAGTATGGGAGTGGGCTCCACGGACCTCTCCTCCGTGTCATACCGCCGAGACAGCGCATCTGCCTTGCCATTCTGTGACCCAGGGATGTACGTGATCTTAAAAGTAAACCTGGTCAAGAACATACTCCATCTTGCCTGGCGAGGGTTCAGCCTCCTCGCCGCCCGGATGTACTCCAGGTTACGGTGGTCCGTCAAAATGAGGAAAGGGTGTTGAGCCCCCTCAAGCCAGTGCCTCCACACCTTTAGAGCCTGTACCACGGCTAACAGCTCCCTGTCCCCTACGTCATAGTTCCGCTCCGCCGGACTGAGCTTCTTAGAATAAAAAGCACAGGGGCGGAGTTTAGGTGGCGCGCCAGACCGTTGTGAAAGCACGGCTCCTAAACCGGCCTCCGACGCGTCCACCTCTACCTGGAACGGCAAAGAGGGATCCGGATGTGCCAGCACCGGGGCCGAGGTAAACAGGTCCTTCAGCCTCCCAAACGCCCTGTCCGCCTCGGCCGACCACTGCAGACGCACCGGACCCCCCTTCAACAGAGACGTGATGGGAGCTGCCACCTGTCCAAAACCCCGGATAAACCTCCTGTAGTAATTTGCAAACCCCAAAAACTGCTGCACCTCCTTCACAGTGGTTGGTGTTTGCCAATTACGCACGGCCGACACCCGGTCTACCTCCATCTTCACCCCTGACGCAGACAACTGATAACCCAAAAAGGAGACCGACTCCTGGAAAAACAGACACTTCTCTGCCTTCACATACAGGTCGTGCTCCACCAGCCTCCGCAACACTCTGCGCACCAGGGCCACATGCTCGACACGGGTAGGTGAGTACACGAGAATGTCATCAATGTACACCACCACCCCCTGCCCCTGCATGTCCCTGAAGATCTCATCCACAAATGATTGGAAAACTGACGGAGCGTTCATCAACCCGTATGGCATGACCAGATACTCGTAATGGCCCGAGGTGGTACTAAAGGCTGTTTTCCATTCATCACCCTCCCTGATGCGCACCAAGTTGTACGCGCTCCTGAGATCTAATTTCGTGAAGAAACGCGCCCCATGCAACGACTCTGTCATGGTCGCAATCAGCGGGAGTGGATAACTATACTTCACCGTAATCTGATTGAGACCACGGTAATCGATGCACGGGCGCAAACCACCATCCTTTTTCTTCACGAAAAAGAAACTCGAGGACGCGGGGGAAGTGGAAGGCCGTATGTATCCTTGTCTCAGCGATTCGTCTATGTAAATCTCCATAGCTTTCTTCTCCTCCTGAGACAGAGGATACACATGGCTCCGTGGGAGCGCAGCTCCTGCCTGGAGGTCTATCGCACAATCCCCCTGCCTATGGGGTGGCAACCGCGTCACCCTCGCCTTACTAAACGCAATAGCCAAATCCCCATACTCAGGTGGAACGTGCAATGCGGGCACCTGGTTTGGACTCTCCACCGAGGTAGCCCCTACGGAAACGCCCAAACATCTACCCACACACTGAGCAGACCACTCCATCAGAGCCCTCTCCTGCCACGAAATAGCTGGGTTATGGGTACTCAACCAGGGCATGCCCAGCACCACCGGATACGCAGGAGAGTCAATCAGGAACAGCTGAATCATCTCCTGATGATCCCCCTGCGCACACATCCTAAGTGGCGCCGTGACCTCCCTGATTAAGCCCGTACCCAACGGACGACTATCTAGGGCGTGAACGGGAAAAGGAACATCAACAGGAATGAGGGGAATCCCTAACGCTAAACAAAACTTTTTATCAATAAAATTCCCAGCCGCGCCTGAATCTACCAGCGCCTTATGCTGGGAATGAGGTGCTACCTGTGGAAAACGTACAGGCATACAAAAATGGGCAGCAGTGAGCTCTGGGTGAGTGGGGCGCCTACTCACCTGGAGGGAATCCCCAGTGCGGGACCTGTCGTCATCTCCCCTAGGAGGCCATCCCCAGCACCTAGCCGCGGTGTGTCCTCCCCGACCACAGTTGGTGCAGTGGATGGACCCCCTAGCCTGCCGACTCCTCCTCTCTCTAGCGCCAGCGCCCCCGAGCTCCATAGGACACGGCTCGGAGGCGCTGGAGGGTGAAATGGACGGACCCTCCGCAGGACGTCCGCGGGTAGCCAGTAGGTTATCCAGCCTGATGGACATGTCAACCAGTTGGTCGAAAGAGAGGCTGGTGTCCCTACAAGCCAGCTCCCGACGGACGTCCTCTCGTAGGCTACATCTGTATAGATCGATGAGGGCCCGATCATTCCACCCTGCATCTGCCGCTAGAGTACGGAATTCGAGCGCGAATTCCTGGGCACTTCTCCTCCCCTGCCGGAGGAAGACCAGACGCTCCCCCGCCGCTTTCCCCTCCGGGGGATGGTCAAACACCGCCCTGAAGCGGCGGGAGAACTCGTTGTAAGTAATCGTCGTGGCGTCGATCTTCCTCCACTCCGCGTTGGCCCACTCCAACGCTTTTCCGGCCAGGCAGGAGATCAGGGCGGACACGCTCTCATGCCCTGAAGGTGCCGGGTGCACTGTGGCCAGGTATAGCTCCACCTGGAGTAGGAATCCCTGACACCCAGCCGCGGTTCCGTCGTAGGCCCTCGGGAGAGATAGTCGGACTCCTCGAGGTTCCGGCGCTGGAATGGGCGGGCTGGCCGATGGTGCTGGCAGGGCGGGAGGCGGTGGAGGCGTACCCCAGCCTCGAAGGGTGGAAATCACCTCCTGCAGGGCGGTCCCCATCTGCAGGAGCTGCTCTTGTTGGTCCCGAACCTGGGCCTCCAGTCTCGTCTGGGCTGCTTCGGCTCCTGCTGATTCCATTGATGGTGTGTAATTCTGTCAGGGCGTGTTGTAGGTGTAATGTAGGAATCAAACGCAGGACTCAGACTGAATGTTCCAAAGGCTGTATTACTGGCCAAACTAAGGCAACAGGACAACTTAGCCCGAAAGCGAAAAAACACGCACGAAGGCGAAAGGTAATTGCGCACAAACAGGTGCGACAAAATGTAACTGTGCACACACAGGTGCGAAAATGCTCCAGCGCAGTGGAGAATAAGCTCAACCGAGCAAAACACAATACTGACGGAAATAATTACACACAACACTAGACAAACACAACGAGAAACTTATAGGACACTAATTACGCCAAAACAGAAACAGGTGTGGAAACAAACAGACAAAAGCAAACGAACATGAAACATATAGCGGTGGCAGCTAGAATTCCGGAGACGACGAACGCCGAAACCTGCCCGAACAAGGGAGAGAGGCAGCCTCGGCCGAAACCGTGACAGGGTAAGCCTACATATCATTAATTCATTAATTTATAAGTCCAAAAAGTGATGTTGCAACTGCTGATTGCCCCTTTAATGTAAAGTGATACAAAGAGGCACCTGAATGTAACGTGTCACCGGAGAGGCACCTGAATGTAACGTGTCACTGGAGAGGCACCTGAATGTAACGTGTCACCGGAGAGGCACCTGAATGTAACGTGTCACTGGAGAGGCACCTGAATGTAACGTGTCACTGGAGAGGCACCTGAATGTAACGTGTCACTGGAGAGGCACCTGAATGTAACGTGTCACTGGAGAGGCACCTGAATGTAACGTGTCACCGGAGAGGCACCTGAATGTAAAGTGTTACAGAGAGGCACCTTGCTGTAAATTGTTCCCAGAGAGGAGGTACTGAATGTCCTGTTTGTTTATGTTTGTCACTCAGAGAGTACCAGGATGCAGACAGCCCGAAGCAGTGGACCAACCTCCGCTACGCACACGTGATGAAGCTGCGGCAGGCAGCACTGGACTCCGCGAGAGAGATGTGGGCAGACTACTTCATGGTACTTCTTTCTCCAGTCTCCATGACGACCCCACCCTCTTTTACAGATAAACAGGGTGCATCCCAAACGGCACCCTATTCCCTACATAGTGCACTACTTTTGACCAGTGGGCCCTGTCTTTCTCCACGACGTCCCGCCCTATTTTACAGAGATGCAGAGTTCTCCTTTTTAGAACAATAAAGCAATAAGAGAACAGCAGGAGTCATGTTTTCCTATCTCACTTCTGGTTTAGAGTAAACCAATTCATCTGGCTTGGTGATACTATTTACCATTCTGGAACAAACCTGGCAGAATCTTAGATATGACAGCTTTGAGTTCTATTCTTTCACCCCTAAGTGTAGACACATTGTCCAGGACTCGCAGGGGTATAATTTTGGGATGGCGTGAAAACGCAGATGAGGTAGTTTTGTTCTTTAAATGTGCCTGTTGTCTTCAGTAATGTTGTGCAATTAGAACTGGGTTAAAATAGAGCAGCTAAAGTTTATGAAAGACAACAAATACTATTTGAACCCAGGTCTGTGGCCAATGCTGCCTCCTCATTCTAACACTGATTCTGGTGGCTGGACCGCTACAATGACATTGTTTAAAGTGTCACTAGAGAGGTTTGGTGTTGCAGAGTGATGTTTAAAGCTGGAAGAGGATAAAGTGTCTCACTGTTCCCTCTCCCTTCCTTTGCTCAGTTCCATCACACTCACACGCTCTTCCACTCTCCCCTGTCTAGGTGGTGGACTGTGATAACCTATTGACCAATCCTAATGTGCTGTGGAAGCTCATCAAGGAGAACAAGACCATTGTAGCTCCCATGTTAGAGTCCCGTGCAGCCTACTCCAACTTCTGGTGTGGCATGACCTCCCAGGTACGGTACTCTATTTGTGTGGGTGGGTGTGTGTGCATGCGTGCGTGCGGTCGTGTCCTCCCAGATACTTTGTGTGCATTAAAACGAGAGCACAATCACCTTGATTGAAACGCTTAGAAGTGCTCATCGTATTCTAAACACTTCTCCCTCGTCTCTCTCTTCCTCCTCCAGGGCTACTATAAGCGCACCCCGGCTTACATCCCTATGAGAAAGCAGGTGCGTAAGGGATGCTTCGCGGTTCCCATGGTGCACTCCACCTTCCTGATTGACCTGAGGAAGGAGTCGTCACGCCAGCTGGCCTTCCACCCCCCTCACCCAGACTACAGCTGGGCCTTCGATGACATCATTGTCTTCGCCTTCTCCGCTCGCATGGCAGGTACTGTTAACATGTTCTCTCTCTTTTGTCCTGTTTAGTAGCTTTCATATACAATACAGCATGATAATGATTTGGTACACTTCATTGTGTTTGCCATCTACGCTCGCATGGCAGGTAGGCCTACTGCTGTTATTATGTTCACATGGCAGGTAGGCCTACTGCTGTTATTCTGTTTACATGGCAAGTAGGTCTACTGCTGTTATTCTGTTTACATGGCAGGTAGGCCTACTGCTGTTATTCTGTTTTACATGGCAGGTAGGCCTGCTGTTATTCTGTTTTACATGGCAGGTAGGCCTACTGTTATTCTGTTTTACATGGCAGGTAGGCCTACTGCTGTTATTCTGTTTTACATGGCAGGTAGGCCTACTGTTATTCTGTTTTACATGGCAGCTAGGCCTACTGCTGGTATTCTGTTTTACATGGCAGGTAGGCCTACTGTTATTCTGTTTTACATGGCAGGTAGGCCTACTGCAGTTATTCTGTTTTACATGGCAGCTAGGCCTACTGCTGGTATTCTGTTTTACATGGCAGGTAGGCCTACTGTTATTCTGTTTTACATGGCAGGTAGGCCTACTGCGGTTATTCTGTTTTACATGGCAGCTAGGCCTACTGCTGGTATTCTGTTTTACATGGCAGGTAGGCCTACTGTTATTCTGTTTTACATGGCAGGTAGGCCTACTGTTATTCTGTTTTACATGGCAGGTAGGTCTACTGCTGCTATTCTGTTCACATGGCAGGTAGGCCTACTGCTGTTATTCTGTTTTACATGGCAGGTAGGACCTACTGCGGTTATTCTGTTTTACATGGCAGGTAGGCCTACTGTTATTCTGTTTTACATGGCAGGTAGGCCTACTGTTATTCTGTTTTACATGGCAGGTAGGCCTACTGCTGTTATTCTGTTCACATGGCAGGTAGGCCTACTGCTGTTATTCTGTTTTACATGGCAGGTAGGACCTACTGCGGTTATTCTGTTTTACATGGCAGGTAGGACCTACTGCGGTTATTCTGTTTTACATGGCAGGTAGGCCTACTGCTGTTATTCTGTTCACATGGCAGGTAGGCCTACTGCTGTTATTCTGTTTTACATGGCAGGTAGGACCTACTGCGGTTATTCTGTTTTACATGGCAGGTATGACCTACTGCTGGTATTCTGTTTTACATGGCAGGTAGGACCTACTGCGGTTATTCTGTTTTACATGGCAGGTAGGACCTACTGCGGTTATTCTGTTTTACATGGCAGGTAGGCCTACTGCTGTTATTCTGTTCACATGGCAGGTAGGCCTACTGCTGTTATTCTGTTTTAAATGGCAGGTAGGCCTACTGTTATTCTGTTTTACATGGCAGGTAGGCCTACTGCTGTTATTCTGTTCACATGGCAGCTAGGCCTACTGCTGTTATTCTGTTTTACATGGCAGGTAGGCCTACTGTTATTCTGTTTTACATTACATTTACATTTTACATTTTAGTCATTTAGCAGACGCTCTTATCCAGAGCGACTTACAGTTAGTGAGTGCATACATTATTTTTTATTTTTCATACTGGCCCACCGTGGGAATCGAACCCACAACCCTGGCGTCGCAAACGCCATGCTCTACCAACTGAGCTACACCCCTACACACTTCCATGGCAGGTAGGCCTACTGCTGTTATTCTGTTCACATGGCAGCTAGGCCTACTGCTGTTATTCTGTTTTACATGGCAGGTAGGCCTACTGTTATTCTATTTTACATGGCAGGTAGGCCTACTGCTGTTATTCTGTTTGACATGGCAGGTAGGCCTACTGCTGTTATTCTGTTTTACATGGCAGGTAGACCTACTGCTGTTATTCTGTTTTACATGGAAGGTAGGCCTACTGCTGTTATTCTGTTTTACATGGCAGGTAGGCCTGCTGTTATTCTGTTTTACATTGCAGGTAGGTCTACTGCTGTTATTCTGTTTTACATGGCAGGTAGTCCTACTGCTGTTATTCTGTTTTACATGGCAGGTAGGCCTACTGCGGTTATTCTGTTTTACATGGCAGGTAGGCCTACTGCTGTTATTCTGTTTTACATGGCAGATAGGTTTACTGTGGTAATTCAGAATGGCTGCCTTTTAGATCTGAGTTTTCCACAACAGTAATGAATAAGATTATATGGACAGGGAGGACCTGTTTCTAGATCAGCTCTTCGACTCCGAGGCACTTTGTGAATAGGCCGAGGCTACAACTATGTAGTTTTGGCCTCTGCCCCCGTACCGCCCCTCTGGAAACCTCTTTCTCAAATCTAAGGATCTGAGTCACGTTCTGCGCATGTGTTTGTTTTGCTGAATTCCTGGGGGTTTAACGGACAGTGGTGAGTTCCCAGAGTCTGTTTGTTCTAATTCCATCCATGGACATAGTGTATGCTTTGTGTAAGATATCTTAATACACTTTTGCATAAATACATAAGTGTCATGTTTTTGTTTTGAAAGTTGATATTTTGAGGCGTGACACAAATAACCTCATCTACAGTGTGAATAGCCATAGCAAAGCCAAATGTAAATGTTTGTAGAAAACTTGTCGTTAATAACAAACTTCTCTTCTCCCTCTACACTCTACTCTTCCTCCGTCTTCCTCAGATGTGCAGATGTTCCTATGTAACAAAGAGACGTATGGGTATTTCCCTGTGCCACTGCGAGCCCACAACTCCCTGACAGACGAAGCAGACAGTTTCCTGCATTCCTTGTTGGAGGTCAATGGTGAGTGTTATGTCATATTGTCACAGGTCAAAAGGTAGTCGGCTCTCTCATGTCCATACTAGCATATACTAGCATCCGAATGGGCAAAACTGGTTGAAATGACGTCTTTTTGACATCTCACTTGGTTACCACTTAGAATGGATGCTCAATACATTGCTTCATTCTAAGTAGTATACCAGTGTGGATATCGGAACACAGCTGGAAGTTGGAGCTTTTCGCTCTTCTCTAACTAATGTTACTGGTCGGCATGTGAGAGTTGTTTATCATTCCTATCATTTTTCTCCTTTCTCACGTTAGTGCGGAACCCTCATGTGCTGCCCTCGGAGTACATCCCGGCCCCCAGAAAGATACAAGACAAACTGGGCTTTGATGAGGTGAGGATATGAGCCAGCTCAGAATATGGTTCTGAGTTCCTTATTGACCCCTACCCCCTAGGCCCACATTGTCAAATTCTTTCTATGGAGGCTGAGTGTCTGCGGGTTTTCACTCCTCCCTTGTACTTGATTGATCAGTTAAGGTCACTGATTAGTTAGGAATGCCCCTAGGTCTTAATTGGACACGATTGAAAGGAAATTAGAAACACCAGCAGACACTTGGCCCTCCATGGATTGAGTTTGACACCCCTGCCCTAGGCACTCCTGAAGATGTGTAAGGATCTAATGGGTTTAAGCAATAAGGCAATTGCTTCACCATGTCTTCTGGTAGGCTGGGTTGAATTGTCACCACATTTCATACACCTATCCAATTGTTTCCGAGTGTCTAAGCGTAGCTGGCGTTTTGGAATTTATCACTAGAATTCAAAATGTCTCTTTTGTACCCTTCAGCTTTAAATGTCTCCCTCTGTGGGTGTCATGTGGTATTGCATGTATTGACTCACTACCGTACAGTAAGGCCCGTGTATTGCGTGTGTGTGCAGGTGTTCATGATCAACCTAAAGAAACGGACCGACCGGCGGGATCGCATGCTGAGGACTCTGTATGAGCAAGAGATTGCCTGCAAGGTCATTCAAGCGGTAGACGGCAAGTAAGTTGACCCCTTTTTGAAGGCACTCTTCTCTCTGCATGTCATATACTTCATGTAGCGTTACAGATAGACTCAGTGATGGCACATCGTCATACACAGCAGAAGTTGCCCCACTGTTTATGATGTCTTTAAGCGATCAAAATGACCCCGTTATCTCTCTCTCCCTCTCTATTTGTGTCTCTCTCTTTATCTCTGTCTCTTTCTTTCTCCCTCAACCCCCTCTCTCCTGCCTCTCCCTCTTTCCCCCTCAGAGCAATGAACATCAGTGAGATCAATGCCCTGGGGATCCACATGCTACCAGGCTACAGTGATCCGTACCACGGCAGGCCCCTCACCAAGGGAGAGCTGGGCTGCTTCCTCTCACACTACAACATCTGGAAAGAGGTGTGAGCCCTGCAGTTGCAGGCCAGGGTAGTGTTCCGTAGGGAGAAAATGTTTAGAAACAGGGGAGGTACTACCTGAACTTGTCCAATAATAGTTTTGCTACGGTGTGCTCCTAATGAACACAGCAGGGTTGGGCTCAATTCATCATATTATTGAGAATGCCTCAAATTCCAATTCAATTCTTGAATTCAATTTGAATTTGAATTGAAGTAGTAAACCGGATACAGAATTGCAATTCAAATTTGAATTAAACGAAATAGAATTTCATTCAATAAAATTCAAATGCCTCTTCTATTCTACAGTACATCTTGTACATAAAACCTCAAACATGTAATGATATACAGTACCAGTCAAAAGTTTGGACACACCTACTCATTCCAGGGTTTGTCTTTATTTTTACTATGAAATAACACATATGGAATCATGTAGTAACCAAAAAAGTGTTAAACAAATCAATATATATTTTATATTTGAGATTCTTCAAATAGCCACGCTTTGCCTTGATGACAGCTTTGCACACTCTTGGCATTCTCTCAACCATCTTCACCTGGAATGCTTTTCCAATAGTCTTGAAGGAGTTCATATGCTGAGCACTTGTTGGCTGCTTTCCTTCACTCTGCGGTCCGACTCATCCCAAACCATCTCAATTGGGTTGAGGTCGGGGGATTGTGGAGGCCAGGTCATCTGATGCAGCACTCCATCACTCTCCTTCTTGGTCAAATAGCCCTTACACAGCCTAGAGGTGTGTTGGGTCATTGTCCTGTTGAAAAACAAATGATAGTCCTACTAAGTGCAAACCAGATGGGATGGTGTATCGCTGCAGAATGCTGTGGTAGCCATGCTGGTTAAGTGTGCCTTGAATTCTAAATAAATCACAGACAGTGTCACCAGCAAAGCACCCCCACACCATATCACCTCCTCCTCCATGCTTTACGGTGGGAAATACACATGCGGAGATCATCCGTTCACCCACACTGCGTCTCACAAAGCCACGGCGGTTGGAACCAAAAATCTCTCATTTGGACTCCAGGCCAAAGGACAAATTTCCATCGGTCCTCATGAAGCTGGTTGAGAGAATGTCAAGAGTGTGCAAAGCCGTCATCAAGGCAAAGGGTGGCTATGTTGACTGGTAGTGTACATGCAGGACAAACTCTTAAAATTAATGTTCAAGGAAAACAAAACCTGTAAGCGAATAACATTGAACAATAACATTGACCTGTATGCAAATAAGTTATTATATTTAATTAATCACTGAAACTTTGTTCAATTTGGGGAAAATACTATATTTCCCAGAATGTATTAGTTTAACCCTCAAGTTGACCCTGAGGCCTTCAAAAAGAAGCCAAATAAATGAAATGGTTGTTGGAAATATAATTAGCTATTCTAGTGATATATTCTTTGGTATCTTGAAGTGTGACCTGTCGGATTCAATGAAACTCTCATGTTCTATGACTGAGTGGTATTTCTTTGAATTGCACTGAATTAAATTATACTTCCTGTCAATCAAATTCAACATCCTGTAGGGTGTGGCCTATTCAATTAAAATGTCAACTCATGAGTTGAATGGGAGTCAATTCCAAAATTCTGAATTGAGCCCAACCCTGGAACACAGCCCTGGCTGTCACTCTCAGGTATAGATAGAGTGTACGACAGTTTCTTTGCGTCGTCTGAATGTGAGGGTCACTGTTTTCTCTCTGTCTATCTCTGTGTGTGTTCAGATCGCAGAGCGGGGTCTGAAGAGTTCCCTGGTGATCGAGGACGATCTGCGTTTCGAGGTCTTCTTCAAGCGACGCCTGATGAACCTGATGAGTGAAGTGGAGAGCCAGGGTCTAGACTGGGACCTGATGTGAGTGTTCCATACACTGGTCCACTAGTCTGACAGTGGCTCCACTCATAGAGATACATTAAATAACTGTTGTGTACTGATGACTGAAGTGGAGAGCCAGGGGCTAGACTGGGACCTGATGTAAGTGTTCGAAAGACTGTATATCATTCACTATACACACTGGATATCCTCTAGTCTAGGTCAGTGAGTCTCAACCTCTGGTCCGGGGACCGGCATTGGTCCCTGGCATGTCGCTGGCCGATCCCTCAGACATATGATACAGTATTTGGTTAGTTCTGAAGTGTTCATTGTAATGTTAGCAGTCCTTTTAAAAGAGTTAAGAACCCCTGTTCTAGCTTGCTGACTCAGCACTTACTGTCTACCCTTCCCATGTGGTGTAAACTTTCTTCATCTTTCTCTTCCCCAACTGTTCTTCCTCCCAGTTATATCGGCAGGAAGAGGATGCAGGTGGACCGCCCTGAGAAGTCTGTGCCCAATATACACAACCTGGTGGAGGCCGACTACTCCTATTGGACGCTGGGCTATATGATGTCATTACAAGGAGCCCAGAAGCTGCTGAGGGCAGAGCCGTTGAAGAGGATATTACCCGTAGATGAGTTCCTCCCTGTCATGTTCAATAAACACCCTGTGTAAGTTTACCCCTATCTGTCGCACGCTTTCTCTCTGTGTCTTTCTGTCGCCTGTCTCTCCAGGTAAATCTCAAAAGTATTTTGAGTCCTCTCTTCTCGCCTCCTTTTCAAAGCAACAGCAGGAAACGAAGGGAGCATCAGAGGAGAAAGATATTCTCTTCCGAAGCTCCCTTCACTCCCCTTCACGGTTTGAGGAGGCGGCGAGGAGAGAAGAGACAAGGAATCAAGGAAAAGACTTGAGATTCACCCCTTTTCACCTAGTCCTCTTTTCAATGTATCCCTTGACATCTGTATCTCCTCTCTCTCTTACCTCTCTCTCCAGCACGGACTACATGGAGCAGTTTGAGGAGCGGGACCTGAAGGCCTTCTCGGCCGAGCCTCTGCTAGTGTTCCCCACTCACTATACAGGAGACGCGGGCTACATCAGCGACACAGAGACCTCCGTGGTGTGGGACAACGAGAAGGTGCGTACGGACTGGGACCGGGCCCGCTCGGGGAAGACCCAGGAGCAGGCGGAGATCAGCACCGAGGCCCAGAACTCTGACGTACTCCAGTCACCTCTGGACAGCACAGCCACACGGGACGAACTATGAGAGGAGAGGGGGTGGAGAGGAAGGGGATGGGGTTGGCGATGGAGGATGGATGGAGAGATTTGCTGAAGATTAAGAACCACCATGAGTGATGTGAACCACCATGGGTTTTTTTTTAAGTCGTTTTTGTATGTTTTAGCCCCCTTTCTTTGCATCATTGCAGTGACATGATGTACAGTACGCAGGCACCTGTTTTTGTTTTGTTTTTTAACCAAAGATGACAAGTTAAATAAGGGATCGGTTGCATTCTTTTAGCATTCTTTTTCTTCCATTTTCTTTTTAATTTCAGAGATATGTTCGACTCACTTTTTTTTTGCTACATTTACAAGACCCAAATGCAGGGTGGGATCTGCATGTCTACAGTGATCTGGTTGGACTGTCTGTTACATTTCAGTGATGTGATTGGCCTGTGAACTGGAACTTTGTTTCTGATTGGTCACTACCATGCCTCAAGTGCCTTATAGCCTAGTTCATCATGCCAAATCTCACAACTGACCCGAGTAGACCTTGTCACCTCTAGAATTAATAATTCATGTATTAATTGTTAATTAATTAATGTGTGTTTATGTACTATAACAGTGTACTGTAGCAGTCTTTGAAAGGATTGTAAAATACAAGCATCTGCATGCTTTTGGAGATGGCTTTAAGATTATCTTTTTCATTTGTTCATTTTTAAACTATAGGTAGACCTAACATATTTTGCATCAATTAGAGATTTATGCTTGAAATTTGTGTGCTGCTTCGCAAACGAGTCCCATAGATTTAACGAAACCTCACCAAGGAGCTCAAAGTCATATCATATGACATATGAGATTAATACCAAAACAGTAGTAATTAAAAAGCAACATCTCCCAAAGTTAATGACTTGGCTACCCGCCCTCCCTGTCATGCCCTAACCATTGAGCAACAGTAGTGCTCTTTATAGCAGTGGAGTACGTCTTCTTAAAAACCAACAGCTCCCAATGTTAATAAATATGGGTAGAATCGTAACTTCCACTTAAGTCAAATCTTCCTCATCTCTTAATTGACATCAATGCATCACTACAAGTGCAAATTCGACTTAAGTGGACGTTAGGATTCACCACTATCCGCCTCCCCTGTCAGTCCATGGCCATTGAGTTACAGTAGAGCTGTTTATAGCAGTGGAGTACTCCTTTCCCCCACTTGCCACCTCTGGTCTGTTTCCAGGCTAATGCCGTCTCGCCTTCACACAGAGCTATACGAGGGTCACATGTGGGAGTGACCACAGAGACCGCAGTAGACGCCTAACACTTTTGTGGTGGAGGAGGAGCCATGGAATTCCTCCCAGCCACATCCAAACTGGGTCGGTTGGACGGTCTGCGTTGCCACCTCGACCTCGCAGTTAAGCTAGAAAGTGTAAAGCAGAAACACTTTGGACCGTGTAGTATAGCAGTTAAATAGAAGCCTGTGTTTAACAGATAAGAGACAGAGCTTGGATGGATCGTCATGCTTTTGATATTTTAGTTATTTATTGCTGGCCTGTCAGAAGAGGTGTCCGTCTAGGGCATGGTTTCCCAAACTCGGTCCTGGGGCCCCTCCTGGGTGCACATTTTGGTTTTTGCCCTAGCACTAAACAGCGCATTCAAATAATCAAAGCTTGATGATGAGGTGATTATTAGAATCAGCTGCAAAAAACTAAACGTGCACCCAGGGGGGGCCCCAGGACCGAGTTTGGGAAACCCTGGTCTAGGGCACGTGTCCAACTCATTCCACGGAGGGCCGAGTGTCTGCGGGTTTTCACTCCTCCCTTGGACTTGATTGATGAATTAAGGTCACTAATTAGTAAGGAACTCCCCTCACCTGGTTGTCTAGGTCTTAATTGAAAGGAAAAACCAAAAACCAGTAGACACTAGGCCCTCCATGGAATGAGTTTGACACCCCTGGTCTAGGGGACCTCCCAAGGCGTTGGTTCTAGCTGTAGCCCTGCCTTCCAAGGCATTGTTGTAGCCGTTAGGTGGGAGATATTAAGATTCAGTTGAGACTCGCTCATAGTAGTCTAAGAGATTACATTGTCTGTCATAACAGTGTTTTTTTTGTAACTTCATACCAAATAATACAATATTTTGTTAAAAAAGAGTAATGATAATTGTGGTCTCCATTCCTCCAGATGGTCAAATTAGAGATTTCTCCATTTTACTTTGAGATTGATATGTCATGACCAAATTAGCTAGATGTTGAGCCACTGAAACCTTATCACAGTTATTTGTCTGTCTGTGATTATAGGGTTGTTGGGTGACAAATTGCCATCCCCCTCATATTCTGTGAAACAATTGTAGAGTTCCTTTTTACATGTGCCATAACTCCTCAGTGAACAAACTAACACAGAATTAAAAATAACTAACTATAGGATATCTATGCTTTCTACTTACCAACAAGTTACTAAAAATGGAAGCCTACAATCAGGAATTCTAAATCATTTTTAAAAAATCACTGTCTGCAAAATGGGAATAAGACATATCCGGATTAGACCTAGGCTAGGCCTACTCTGCTTCATGTGTGCTCTATAAACAAGCTATTTTGCTCCCAGTGTGATGGCCCGCGTAAATTGAACCTTGATAGGATTTGTGCCCCAAATCTTATTTTCAAATGGTTTATAAATCAAGATTATTATGTTTTAAGTGCGCTTGCGTGAAGTTCACAGCGCCTGCTTTTGTCATTAGCTACGACTATTGTATTTTCTATCCCTCAGAAAACCGATTAAAACCAGGGTTGAGATGACGTGAAGAATGTTGCGACATAGGAATGCGGTCGGACAAGATGCTTAGCGGAACAAGACCTTGTACACAGGGAGGGAAAACCCTAGTTGATAGACCTGAAAACATTGTTCTATGACACAGTTTTACTTCTCAAAGAGATTGAGGAAATCAGTCGGAGGGTATGAGACAACCGATAACGGCTGAGTGGGCTCTGGCCTAGGCTACAGGGATGCGCCAAGGACACTGCCTATCCAAACGGACAATTACAGACCTCTGTGGGAAATTGATTCTGAATGGTTTATGTTCTACATCGCATGAAATGGAACGATTTTTTTTTTTTGAATCAATATAGTTTACCACATTTTGAGCTAGGCTATTTGAATGCGTGTTAGCCTATTTTTTTTGTGTTGCGTGCCTAAATGGAATTAAGACAGCTAGAAATGTCTTTGTTGGAGTTGAATATACACATGAGCCAGCGGCGTAGTGTAAAACATACGCCTACTGAACCGGGAGAGAATGATTCTCATTTACCGGGAATGAACACCACACTTATCCCGTGTCAAAACGGTAGTGGTATTCATAGGATTAAATACTACGATATAACATGGACAGTGTCAAAACTCCGTGCAGTGGCGGAATGTCTGAGACAACTTCGGCTGCTCTTTGAGGACTGTTGCGGTAAGTCAATGGAACATATTTACGACTTTCACACACATGGTTTTCTTTGTAGGCCTAATGATTTACAGACAAGACGAATAGGCCTATGACTGTGCAGTTATCTCATCGTGTTATCAGAAGATTTTCGCGTCTGCCAAGGCATGCCACACATAGCCTAGTTCATGCGAGGACAAACAAAATGACTGTCTGGGAGACTCATGTGCGCTCTGAGACTAAGCTTCGTTCATGTCCTAGTCGGAACTAGGAAACTCAGAAATGTCAGACTTGCTAACTAGTTGTACTTATACACGTGCCGCAATCACCAGGAAGTCGGAAATGTCCGTTTCCTAGTTCCAACGAGCACCTGAACGCGGCATAATGCCGGGAAGGCTACACATCGTGACGTGTATCATTACGAGTCTTGCTGAATGATCCGTGTATTAGTGATAGGCTACACATTTCAAACCAATACGTTTTCTGCCAACTTTTTTTGTATATAGGCCTATGAAAGGTATTGCCGTCGTCAAATTTTTGTTTTACCAGAGAAGTTGGTTGGCCCTATAAGTTGATACATTGCTATGTTTTAATTTATAAAGCCATTTTACAAAAGTTCCGCTGTACCTAACATCATACTAATTTAGACATACGAGTTACCACACCCAGTCTCAGGGATGGCTAAGTCTGGAAATTCCTTTGGTCTCTACCAGGGAGCCTAAATCAGCTTAGTTTCCTTGCACCTTATTTGTGGAACAATCTCCAAATGTTCTTAAATTTGATGTTTCGGTGCCTCTAGGGCAATTCAGAAAGCTGATTGAGGACCTTATTACTGATGAATGTGTATGTTTTTTATGGCTGTTTTTCTTTCTGCTTGCATTTTGTATTTATATTGATGTGTATTTTCTGTCATTTATGTGAATCAGGGCTCATCTGTAAAAGATACCTTGGTCTAAGTATGACTCACTGATAAAATAAAAGTAAAAAATAAATAGTATACTTTTATTTCCGCCAACCGACCTAGTCATGATTGCGGTAAAGTTCTGCCTATGGCTTCATTGTCTTCCATGAGATAGCGCGTCGGATTCCGCCTGCAAAGGGTAATGGAATAGAGCAAAAGTAGTCTGGCTACTTTTGCCATCAGTGGAGGCTGTTGGAGGGGAGGACGGATCATAGCCTAATAATGGTTGGAATGGAGTGTAATGGCTGGAATCGAATTGTATCAAACAAACATGTTTTTTACTCTATTCCATCGATTATTATGAGCCGTCCTCTCCTCAGCAGCCTCCACTGGCTGCCATAACATTCGAAAATATTACACTTAGGTGACATCGTCTGCTGAACTCCATTTCTGCCTCAAAACTGTCTGAATTAATCAAAGCTAAAACAATAAATATGTCAATGTTTACGTTTACGTTTTTTTTGGTGAGGTAGTCTTGGTCGCCCCATTTTACGTCTAGCTAAGGATTATTGTGCTTCAATGAGCAGTAGTGAGTGCATGGGCTACTAGAGTGAGAACCATAGGTGCTTTTGCAGCATATGGCATATGCACTGTTTGCCATTAATTCATGCCCTTTTACCTTCCTCATTATTATTTGTGATTCTGCAACATGGAATTGTAACAGATGTGATTAAATGGAGTCCACAAAGGTTCATACTGTGTGGTAGGCTAATTGATTGCTTGTCAGCCAGCCTCAGTACAGCCTGCAGTGTATTTCTCAACCTTTATATTGCTTTAGTCAGTAAGCATGTAAAGAACAGAATTTGATTCAATCACATGAAGGACGAAACACTCAATGTACAGAAAATGATTAATACATTTGATTGAAGCAATAGTCCACTCGCGTGTGGTCAACTATTTCAGCACCGTTTTGCGCTGTTAAGCATGGGGTCTTGATAAATCAATCGATGTCAGATTTTTCTTTTCACCAAATCTCAATTTGGATATTGGTTAGGCCAGTGGTTCCCAAACTTTGAGGTCGGCAGGGGGAACGCGGGTGTCCGGCTTTAGGAACTCAGTACGGCTTTCAACTTACTCTTGAAAGTTGTAATAGTAGAATGTACAAGGTGCAATTTCGAAATTGGGTAGTGCATATCAGTTTTCCTCGTCATGTCAGTCATTGCATACCCTAGACAGCTATTTATAACTTGTCAGAAATGTCCAGATCAACTAGCCCATGTCAGCTAAAAAATTTTTTATGTAACATGTTGAAAAATATTATTTGTATTTTATTCTGTTTTATTTCCTTATATTCTTAGCCTACTAAAATATACACATTGTACAAAACATTAGGAACACCTGTTCTTTCCATGACAAAGACTCAATATTAGAAGGGTATTCCTAATGTTTTGTACTCCTATTGTATGTGTTGACTGTATCTTGTCTGTTTTAATTAACAAAATAACTATTGATTTTATGTGCATGCTGCAGCCATATAGGCTGCACAGAGCAGTAACATAATAAAATATGTTTTGTTTAGCTTTTCCCTCAACTTGTTTCTCTAACCTTATAGCAAGTCAAGCTAGCTTGCAGAGCAGCTAGCTATCTAGCTAGCTAGCTAAAAGCTAGGCTAGAATGAAGATTCCACCACAGACACAACAATGAGCCATTCTTCTTTGGGGTTTAACAGCGGTTGGCATCCAATATGTTGCATTACCGCCACCAACTGCACTATAATATAAATCCATTATACTTTGTGATACAAAAAAAAAAAAAAAAACTAATAAAAAGAATAATAATAAATAAAAAAAACAGTTCCAACTAACCCTACACTCATTAAAAACCCACTACCCCATTCCACTACTTTGACCCTATCTGCTTCTGCACCATGCCAACGGCCTGGGAGGACGGGACACCACCACTCAACACACCCTGTAACTCTTCTGAAGTCAAATCTCGTATACTCAAATACTTATCTTCAGCTGCCACCACAACATCTATTTTCTGTGATTTACGTTCCATTTCTGCGGTACAGTTGATAACCATTGCTATGAACACTTAGAAGCCAACCTTACTGAATCATATATCACTCATTGGCTTACCCCTCTGTGCTGGCACAGATCTACTACTCACAAGGATCCTCTCAGGATCCCTCACCCTTGACCCATCCTCCTCTACTTTCTTCACTGCCTCAGCATATGACACCTTCTACACTACTCTGACTCTAGCCACCTCAACCTGCCTCTCTCCCACCGGACACTTCCGATCCCCAGCAACATGGGCATCCCTACAGTTGACACACACAATTTTATCCACCGAAACTACACAATCCTCTATCCCATGCCCTCCTGTACATTTCCCACATCTTAGAATCTCCCTCCTACACATTGCTGCGACATGACCATAAAAGTTGCACCTGAAACAGCGCAGCGGATTCGGCTCAAAAGCTCTAGCAGGATAACTGATATAGTGCATAAGGAAATAATTCAGACCCCTTCCCTTTTTCCACATTTTGTAACGTTATTCTCAAATTGATTTAAAAAAAAAAAGTCCTCATCAATCTACACAAAATACCCCATAATGACAAAGCGATAAGGTCGAAGGAATTGGCCGTAGAGCTCCGAGACAAGATTGTGTCGAGGCACAGATCTGGGAAAGGCTACCAAAACATTTCTGCAGCAATGAAGGTCCCCAAGAACACAGTGGCCTCCATCATTCTTAAATGGAAGACGTTTGGAACCACCAAGACTCTACATAGAGCTGGCCGCCTGGCCAAACTGAGCAATCGGGGGAGAAGGGCCTTGGTCAGGGAGGTGACCAAGAACCCGATGGTCACTCTGACAGAGCTCCAGAGTTCCTCTGTGGAGATGGGAGAACCTTCCAGAAGGACAACCATCTCTGCAGCACTCCACCAATCAGGCCTTTATGGTAGAGTGGCCAGACGGAAGCCACTCCTCAGTAAAAGGCACATGACAGCCCGCTTGGAATTTGCCAAAAGGCACCAAAAGGACTCTCAGACCATGAGAAACAAAATTCTCTGGTCTGATGAAACCAAGATTGAACTCTTTGGCCTGAATGCCAAGCGTCACGTCTGGAGGAAACCTGGCACCATCCCTATGGTGAAGCATGGTGGTGGCATGTTGTGGGAATGTTTTTCAGCGGCAGGGACTGGGAGACTAGTCAGGATCGAGGGAAAGATGAACGGAGCAAAGTACAGCGAGATCCTTGATGGAAACCTGCTCCAGAGCGCGCAGGACCCCCGACTGGGGCAAAGGTTCACCTTCCAACAGGACAACGACCCTAAGCACACAGCCAAGGCAACGCAGGAGTGGCTTTGGGACAAGTCTCTGAAGTCCTTATGTGGCCCAGCCAGAGCCCGGACTTGAACCCGACCGAACATCTCTGGAGAGACCTGAAAATAGCTGCGCAGCAACGCTCCCCATCCAACCTGACAGAGCTTGAGAGGATCTGCACAGAAGAATGGGAGAAACTCCCCAAATACCGGTGTGCCAAGCTTGTAGCGTCATACCCAAGAAGACTCAAGGCTGTAATCGCTGCCAAAGGTGCTTCAACAAAGTACTGAGGAAAGGGTCTGAATACTTATGTAAATGTATTATTTCAGTTTTTTATGTTTAATGCTTTGTCATTTTAGAGTATTGTGTGTAGATTGATGAGAGAAAAAAAACTATTGAATCAATTTTATAATAAGGCTGTAACGTAACAAAATGTGGAAAAAGTGAAGGGGTCTGAATACTTTCCGAATGCACTGTATATCCTGACATGACTTTGTCGGGTAAAGACTGACTCAAAACTCAGAAGGACTGACAGTGACTCCTTTGTTTCACCACGCTCACCACTGGGCCTGCGTCGCACCAAACGCCAGGCAATACAAACACCAGGAATCTTCAACTTCAATTGCTCCACCTTCACACTTAACGCTACCCCAGGAATCACTCATTTCATTGGTGCCCTGTTCCCAAGAGCAAAGCAAGAAACAGATCATGACCCAAGTTGCGCTCGCACCCTCTAGTCATAAGAAACACAAACAAATATCACAAGTCCACTACAGGTTACCTTCACTGATTCAACTGCACCAAACTCCTTTCCCACCCACACTGAAACCACTAATGGATCCACCAAAAGGCAAGGATCCACATTCTCCAAAAATGTCACTCCTACTGGACCAGATTCTTCTTTATCATGTCCATTGATGCCAGGCTCAGGCTCCGAGCTCTTCACCACACCTTCCACCTCACTTAACTTACCCTCATTCACTTCCATTTCACCTCCAGAACTCGGTCTGGCGCAAGGCTAACTGTTTTCACTTGACACCAATCTTTTTCTTCGACACCCCATCTCCATTTGTAACTTCCTCCAATTCAAATTCAACCTCATTCTCTTTGACCTCTTCTTCCTCTTTCCCCCCCTCCATTCCTCCTCAGAAATCCACCTTTCTGTGTCCCTGTCCCAATATTCCCTTTCTCCCAACTTTGCTTGCGGCCCGGTTGCATCCTGACGTAACTCCATCTCATAATCGTCCTGCTCACCTCGGAAACGTGTCTTCTCCTGGCGCCGACATTTTGAGAGCATGAGCAGTGGCACAACCGTTCTCCCATTCCTTCTCCTCTCCTACTGTCCCCAGACAAATAATGAGCCAGATATTTAATCGATGTATAAATGTGAAGCATCCTGTTGGCGTTTCCACTCACTACCAAATATGGTGATGAGAGGAAGCCCAGTGGCTGGCAGTGGGAGAAGATGGAGCGAGATGGATTTTGGCTGACATTCGGCTAATTTTCTCATCAATGAAACATTTGATCTCCATACAGTTTTTTATTTCCAAAACTAAAATTTGTAACAAACAGATTGGACTGCGTTTTGTAGACTTTACCCTTTGCCAAAGTTTCAAAAAATGGTGTTGTTTAGAAAGAGTGCAAGGGGGAATTGAGTTATTGCACACGCGCACTTCAGAGTAGGTGTTCCCTAACGGAAATATGCAAATAAATGCTAGAACGTGCCAATAGGCTCGTGCTTGGCTCTGCCCACCTCCTTGCTTGTTCTTCCCAATGATTAATTTGCTCCCATTGGACTTGACAGGCTCTGGTCTATCTTGATTTAGTTATAAAAAATCTTTGATACCAATGTAGCTAGGGACCTCCACCTAACAATTATCATCAAAAACAAACGTCATTACCATCACAATAAACTTAAACGGGAGGCAACTGTCATATAATCTAATTGGTTTAACAGCCAATGTTTATTATTTAACATTACTTTCACTTATAGGAATGGGGAAGTTTGCTAGCTATCCCATAAAGCCATCACCGAAAACCACATATTTTCATTTTCTTCTGTGGTTTGGTCACTTCCTGTTCTTCGATGGACCCTGGCTGGACCAGAGATACCAAAGATATTTATATCTTCTTTCCACTTTTGTCTGTGGAGATACATTTGAAGAGATGGGAAACTCCATTGGAATCGTATTAACACCCATTGTGTACTTTGCCCATGCGTCTTCAATGGGACACGTGGTGCATTCTATGCGATTCTGGGACAAGGAGAGCTCTCCTTCAAGGAGTGAATGGGAGTCAATTGGGCGCTGGCTCAAAAACCCAACATTAGCATGAATTTCATTAACAAGAAGTACAACATTACAAATATTTTCTGAGATGTGAGATAATGAACTTGTTCAATGTAATATCGTATAGCTTTGGAATCATGACATTATGTACTTTCTAGGAAAATCAGCAGTTTTCTTGACTCATGCTGCGTTCATGTGTTAGTCGGAACTAGGAAACTCAGACATTTCCGACTTGCTAACTGGTTGAACGCGGGACGTATATAACTACAACCAATAAGCAAGTCGGACATTTCTGAGTTTCCTAGTTCCGACTCTCACGTGAATGCGGCATCATACCCTGACTTTGAGAAGGGATTGGGTGGTGATTAAAGGCGCTGCATGGTCAATCATAAATCAAGCATACATTGGCTTTTATTGACTGAAAATGAGGCAAAGTTTGGAAAAATTCCAAGTATGCGGCTTCCATCTCGGAGCCTTCAACTGCAAGGGGGCGTTGAGATTCCACTCCGTTCCGTTGTGGACGTCCCCATTGAAATTAATGACATCCAGCGCAACGTAACGTAGTGCCTATGATTAAGAGACAATTTATGATTGATACGAAAATGAGATCGAAGCGCAATATGGATGGTGTGACGCAATTGTGGAGCATCAGGAGGCACATTTTGTAACAATGCTCCCTATTCCAAGAAAGACTTCATAGGAAGAGTAATATTGCAGTTTAAACAGAATAAGATGGGGTTTTATGCACTTGGTAATGGTCCTTGTTGTTTCCCAGTGAGCCCAGGCAGGGTCATGATGGTCAGACTTTCATACCCTTCAAGAACCCCCTTCATGCGACTACCGGGCCACGCCTCAAGGGGTCGCCATCCTACTTCCGATTCCAATGCAAGTTGCAGGGCCAGCAGGCCCACTGTCTGATATGCCAATTCAGTGGCGATTTTAGCATGTAAATCTTGTTTGGGATAAACCCCCAAAAAATCTTGGTGGGCCAAACAAGAAATATATGTTTTAGATGCATGCCAGCAAAGCCGCTTGTGATAACACAACACTAAACAAGTGGCGAACCGTCATTCAGGGCAGGTGAAACACCTGCATTTTGGAGCTGCCTTACTCAACAAAACAAAAAAGAGAACACGTTTGTATGCAGCTTTATTAACTCAATGAATTTTAGTTTAACATTGTTTGCGAACTGATATGTGACACGTATTAATGCCAAAATAACATGCAAAACAGGTACAGTGTCTTGCGAAAGTATTCACCTCCCTTGGCATTTTTCCTATTTTGTTGCCTTACAACCTGGAATTAAAATAGATTTTTGGGGGGGTTGTATCATTTGACTTACACAACATGCCTACCACTTTGAAGATGAAAATATTTTTTATTGTGAAACATACAAGAAATAAGACAAAAACACAGAAAACTTAAGCGTGCATAACTATTCACCCCCCTAAAGTCAATACTTTGTAGAGCCACCTTTTGCAGCAATTACAGCTGCAAGTCTCTTGGGGTATGTCCCTATAAGCTTGGCACATCTAGCCACTGGGATTTTTACCCATTCTTCAAGGCAAAACTGCTCCAGCTCCTTCAAGTTGGAGGGGTTCCGCTGGTGTACAGCAATCTTTAAGTCATACCACAGATTCTCAATTGAATTGAGGTCTGGGCTTTTTATTTTTTATTTTTAGCAGACGCTCTTATCCAGAGCAATTTACAGGAGCAATTAGGGTTAAGTGCCTTGCTCAAGGGCACATCGACAGATTTTTCACCTAGTCAGCTCGGGGATTAGAACCAGCGACCTTTCGGTTACTGGCACAAGCCCCTGGCTTTGACCAGGCCATTCCAAGACATTTAAATGTTTCCCCTTAAACTACTCAAGTGTTGCTTTAGAAGTATGCTTAGGGTCATTGTCCTGCTGGAAGGTGAACCTCCGTCACAGTCTCAAATCTCTGGAAGACTGAAACAGGATTCCCTCGAGAATTTCCCTGTATTTAGCACCATCCATCATTCCTTCAATTCTGACCAGTTTCCCAGACCCTGCCGATTAAAAACATCAATCAATCAATCAATTTTATTTTATATAGCCCTTCTTACATCAGCTAATATCTCGAAGTGCTGTACAGAAACCCAGCCTAAAACCCCAAACAGCTAGTAATGCAGGTGTAGAAGCACGGTGGCTAGGAAAAACTCCCTAGAAAGGCAAAACCTAGGAAGAAACCTAGAGAGGAACCAGGCTATGAGGGGTGGCCAGTCCTCTTCTGGCTGTGCCGGGTGGAGATTATAACAGAACCATGCCAAGATGTTCAAAAATGTTCATAAGTGACAAGCATGGTCAAATAATAATCAGGAATAAATCTCAGTTGGCTTTTCATAGCCGATCATTAAGAGTTGAAAACAGCAGGTCTGGGACAGGTAGGGGTTCCATAACCGCAGGCAGAACAGTTGAAACTGGAATAGCAGCAAGGCCAGGCGGACTGGGGACAGCAAGGAGTCACCACGGCCGGTAGTCCCGACGTATGGTCCTAGGGCTCAGGTCTCTCAGTTGGCTTTTCATAGCCGATCATTAAGAGTTGAAAACAGCAGGTCTGGGACAGGTAGGGGTTTCGTAGCCGCAGGCAGAACAGTTGAAACTGGAATAGCAGCAAGGCCAGGCGGACTGGGGACAGCAAGGTGTCATCATGCCCGGTAGTCCTGACGTATGGTCCTAGGGCTCAGGTTCTCAGAGAGAAAGAGAGAACGAGAGAATTAGAGAGAGCATACTTAAATTCACACAGGACACTGGATAAGACAGGAGAAGTACTCCAGGTATAACCAACTAACCCCAGCCCCCCGACACATAAACTACTGCAGCATAAATACTGGAGGCTGAGACAGGAGCGGTCCGGAGACACTGTGGCCCCATCCGAAGAAACCCCCGGACAGGGCCAAACAGGAAGGATATAACCCCACCCACTCCGCCAAAGCACAGCCCCCGCACCACTAGAGGGATATCCCCAACCACCAACTTACAATCCTGAGACAAGGCCGAGTATAGCCCACAGAGGTCTCCACCACAGCACAAACCAAGGGGGGGGCGCCAACCCAGACAGGAAGATCACGTCAGTAACTCAACCCACTCAAGTGACGCACCCCTCCCAGGGACGGCATGAAAGAGCACCAGCAAGCCAGTGACTCAGCCCCTGCAACAGGGTTAGAGGCAGAGAACCCCAGTGGAGAGGGGAACCGGCCTGGCAGAGACAGCAAGGGCTGTTCGTTGCTCCAGCCCTTGCTGTCTCCCATCCCCACCGCATGATGCTGCCACCACCATGCTTCACTGTGGGGATGGTGTTCTCGGGGTGATGAGAAGTGTTGGGTTTGCGCCAGACATAGCGTTTTCCTTGATGGCCAAAAAGCTCAATTTTAGTCTCATCTGACCAGAGTACCTTCTTCCATATGTCTCCCACATGCCTTTTCACGAACACCAAACGTGTTTGCTTTTTTCTGGCCACTCTTCCGTAAAGCCAACTTCCCGACTCACATAAAGAATCTCCAATCCAAAGTTAAATCTAGAATCGGCTTCCTATTTCGCAATAAAGCCTCCTTCACTCATGCTGCCAAACATGCCCTCGTAAAACTGACTATCCTACCGATCCTTGACTTCGGCGATGTAATTTACAAAATAGCCTCCAACACTCTACTCAGCAAATTGGATGTAGTCTATCACAGTGCCATCCGTTTTGTCTCCAAAGCCCCATACACTACCCACCACTGTGACCTGTACGCTCTTGTTGGCTGGTCCTCACTACATGTTCGTCGTCAAACCCACTGGCTCCAGGCCATCTATAAATCACTGCTAGGCAAATCCCCGCCTTATCTTAGCTCATTGGTCACCATAGCAGCACCCACCCGTAGTCTGCGCTCCAGCAGGTATATCTCACTGGTCATTCCCAAAGCCAACACCTCCTTTGGCCGCCATTCCTTCCAGTTCTCTGCTGCCAATGACTGGAACGAATTGCAAAAATCTCTGAAGCTGGAGACTCTTATCTCCCTCAATAACTTTAAGCATCAGTTGTCAGAGCACCTTACCGATCACTGCACCTGTACACAGCCCATCTGAAATTAGCCCACCCAACTACCTCATCCCTATATTGTTATTTATTTTGCTCTTTTGCACCCCAGTATCTCTATTTGCACATAATCTCTTGCACATCTAGCATTCCAGTGTTAATACTATTGTAATTATTCTGCACTATAGCCTATTTATTGCCTTACCTCCATAACTTGCTACATTTGCACACACTGTATATATATTTTCTGTTGTATTTCTGACTTTATGTTTTTTACCCCATATGTAACTCTGTGTTGTTTTTATTGCACTACTTTGCTTTATCTTGGCCAGGTCGCAGTTGTAAATGAGAACCTGTTCTCAACTGGCTTACCTGGTTAAATAAAGGTGAAATAAAATAAATAAAAAAAGCCCAGCTCTGTGGAGTGTACGGCTTAAAGTGGTCCTATGGACAGATATTCCAATCTATGCTGTGGAGCTTTGCAGCTCCTTCAGGGTTATCTTTGGTCTCTTTGTTGCCTCTCTGATTAATGCTCTCCTTGCCTGGTCCGTGAGTTTTGGTGGGCGGCCCTCTCTTGGCAGGTTTGTTGTGGTGCCATATTCTTTCCATTTTTTAATAATGGATTTAATGGTGCTCCGTGGGATGTTCAAAGTTTGGGATATTTTTGTATAACCCAACCCTGATCTGTACTTCTCCGCAACTTTGTCCCTGACCTGTTTAGAGAGCTCATTGGTCTTCGTGGTGCCGCTTGCTTAGTGGTGTTGCAGACTCTTGAACAGGTGTATATATACTGAGATCATGTGACAGATCATGTGACACTTAGATTGCACACAGGTGGACTTTATTTAACTAATTATGTGACTTCTGAAGGTAATTGGTTGCACCAGATCTTATTTAGGGGCTTCATAGCAAAGGGGGTGAATACATATGCACGCACCACTTTTCCGTTATTTTTATTTTTTATTTTTTTGAAACAATATATTTTTTTCATTCCACTTCACCGATTTGAACTGTTTTGTGTATGTCCATTACATGAAATCCAAATAAAAATCAATTTAAATTACAGGTTGTAATGCAACAAAATAGGAAAAACGCCAAGGGGAATGAATACTTTTGCAGGGCAACAACAACAACATCAACCCAAAAATATGTATCTGTTTTATTTAGTGAAAGAGGTGGGGCTCAAAACACACAAACACACACAGACAGCATTTATTTTATTTTATTTTTTACAGTGCATAAAACCAATTGTGCGACTGCGATTTCATTTAACCATGAGATTTTTCTTCTCACTCTCTCTCTCTCTCTCTCTATCTCTCTCTCTCTCTCTCTCTCAATGTTTTATCACTCTCTCTCTCTCTCTCTCTCTCTCTCTCTCTCTCTCAATGTTTTATCACTCTCTCTCTCTCTCTCTCCCTCCCTCCCTCCCTCCCTCCCTCCCTCCCTCCCTCCCTCATTCCCCCTCTCCGTCCCAGAGCTGGGTGGTCCTAACCAGCTGAAGGTGTCCATGGGGCTCCAGGGCCTACAGCAGTCTCTCCAGCCCCTGGCGGAACGCTACCCATCCATGGGTCGACCTCCAGTCAGCCACGCCCTGACCATGCTGCGTCTCTCCCTCACAGGTCAGTCTGTCTCAGCCCCTAGAATCCATCTCCTGTACATTCTTACCTCACTATCATGGGTTGTGTAGGTCACACTGTAGCAAAACGTTTCCAACAGAAAAAGAAAACCTATGTTGTTATTGGATACAGTTACAGTTAGTAAAAGTACAATTAGTATCCCCATTTCACGCAGTTTCAAAATGTTTACTGTCTACTACAACACTGGTGAGGTCTATGAGATTGCAATCTCCTGAGGTTGCTGTTGAGTTTGAAATTGCGGAGATGTGCATAATCAAATGTAGTATCAATATCATTCAGCTTTCAACACCCATGAGAGAGATCATTTTAGAGAACACAAACAGTATTACAAACATGGAGGCAAGTACACTGACACTTTCTACAAACGCAGAATCACTTTTTCTCTCTCTTTTTCCTCCTGCACACTTCCTCTTCTCATTATGGTGAAACCGTATTGGCCAACCTCCCTCTGCACTAGAGGAAGAGAACTCTATGAGAGAGCAAGAAGCGAAGGGTCAAACCCAGGCACTTTACCAGACAGCGGCAGTGTGCTAGTCAAATGTTATTTGATTGAGTGCAACTAGAGGAAATTGAGCTCATTTCCTGCTCTGTAGCTGCTGTTTGTCATGTGTACGAGTAGGCATTGCTAACGTTGATGGAATTGATAGATTGATTGATAGAAGGTTGATGGAACATTGCTGGTGGAGCGAGGAACATTTATGGGGTTGCTGTGGTAGATGGTAGTTTGGGGCTAGGTGCACTTGTGATATTTAGTCTCAAATAGAGATGGAGAGGGAAGAAGAACCCCAAGTTAAAGAGAAGGAGAACTCCAAAACCCCAGGTGAGTAACAACAAGAGAAAACAGAAGATTGTTATCATTTGGGCCGGTTTCCAGTGCACAGATTAAGCCTAGTCCTGGACTAAAGCATGCTCGATGGAGAATAGTCTCCATCTGGGTCTGGGAAACCATCCGTTTGGGTAGAAAAGGAGGTGAGAAAATGTTTCAGGGAAGGTGTGTGTAAGTGTGTGTGTGTTTTTGGTTTTACTATCCTTGTGGGGACCAGAAGTTCTCACAAGGATACTTCGTACAAGTTTTGCCGGTCCTCACAAGGAAAAAGGCTATTTTAGGCTTAGGGGTTAGGTTTATGTTTAGAAGTTAGGGTTAGGGTTAAGGTTAGGGTTAGGTTTAGGGTTAGGGTTAGGGGTTAGGGAAAATAGGATTTTGAATGGGAATCAATTGTTTGGTCCCCACAAGGATAGTAAAACAAACATGTGTGAGCGTGCGTGGGTGGTTGCATGCTACATCCTCCCAGTCAGTGAAGGATCAGTGAACCTCCTGAACTCATCCTCCATTTTGCGTGTTGGTGTGTGCCATTCGTGAAACATATACACTACCAGTCACAAGTTTGAACACACCTACTCATTCAAGGGTTTTTCTTTATTTTTACATTGTAGAATAATAGTGAAGACATCAAAACTATGAAATAACACATATGGAATCATGTAGTAACCAAAACAGTGTTAAACAAATCAAAATAGATTTTATATTTGAGATTCTTCAAATAGCCACCCTTTGCCTTGATGACAGCTTTGCACACTCTTGGCATTCTCTCAACCAGCTTCATGAGGTAGTCACCTGGAATGCATTTCAATTAACAGGTGTGCCTTTCTTAGTTAATTTGTGGAATTTCTTTCCTTCTTAATGCGTTTGAGCCAATCAGTTGTGTTGTGACAAGGTAGGGGGGGTATACAGAAGATAGCCCAATTTAGTAAAAGACCAAGTCCATATTATGGCAAGAACAACTCAAATAAGCAAAGAGAAACAACAGTCCATCATTAGTTTAAGACATGAAGTTCAGTCAATACGGAACATTTCAAGAACTTTGAAAGTTTCTTCAAGTGCAGTCACAAAAACCATCAAGCGCTATGATGAAACTGGCTCTCATGAGGACCGCCACAGGAATGGAAGACCCAGAGTTACCTCTGCTGCAGAGGATAAGTTCATTAGAGTTACCAGCCTCAGAAATTGCAGCCCAAATAAATGCTTCACAGAGTTCAAGTAACAGACACATCTCAACATCAATTGTTCAGAGGGGACTGTGTGAATCAGGCCTTCATGGTCGAATTGCTGCAAAGAAACCACTACTAAAGGACACCAATAAGAAGAAGAGACCTGCTTGGGCCAAGAAACACGAGCAATGGACATTAGACCGGTGGAAAGTTGTCCTTTGGTCTGGAGTCAAAATTTGAGATATTTGTTTTCAACCGCTGTGTCTTTCTGAGACGCATTGTGGGTGAACGGATGATCTCCGCATGTGTAGTTCCCACCGTAAAGCATGGAGGAGGAGGTGTTATGGTGTGGGGGTGCTTTGCTGGTGACACTGTCTGTGATTTATTTAGAATTCAAGGCACACTTAACCAGCATGGCTACCACAGCATTCTGCAGCGATACGCCATCCCATCTGGTTTGCACTTAGTGGGACTATAATTTGTTAATCAACAGGACAATGACCCAACACACCTCCAGGCTGTGTAAGGGCTATTTGACCAAGAAGGAGAGTGATGGAGTGCTGCATCAGATGACCTGGCCTCCACAATACCCCAACCTCAACCCAATTGAGATGGTTTGAGATGAGACGGACAGCAGAGTGAAGGAAAAGCAGCCAACAAGTGCTAAGCATATGTGGGAACTCCTTAAAGACTATTGGAAAAGCATTCCAGGTGAAGCTGGTTGAGAGAATGCCAAGAGTGTGCAAAGCTGTCATCAAGGCAAAGGGTGGCTATTTGAAGAATCTCATATAAAATATATTTTGATTTGTTTAAAACTTCTTTGGTCACTACATGATTCCAAATGTGTTATTTTATTGTTTGGATGTCTTCACTATTATTCTACAATGTAGAAAATAGTAAAAATAAGGAAAACCTTTGAATGAGTAGGTGTGTCCAAACTTTTGACTGGTACTGTATAATCTTTTATTAAGCTCTTGAAACCATCAAGTCAGGGACGTCAGTCTCCATCATTTAAGAGAAAATAGTTTGAAGGAAAACAAATACTATTTGAACCCACTCTCGATCTCCCTCTAGAACTCTGACATGCACAGTAGGCCCTGCTTTCTGTTAGAGTAAGGGCTCGATTCAATCCATGTTGCCGAAGTTCAGCTCTATAGCTCGCTTAATATTTCAAGGCAATTTCTGATTGAGCCGACATATGCAGCTTTTACTGTGAATACAGTCTCCGCGAACGTGGGAACATTGCTTTTAAATTTAATTTGCGCTATAGAGCTGAACTTTGGCAGAGCTTGGTTGTGTACAGTTCTACTATCTCTTACCTGTATTCTACTGCCATGTGAACAGAACTCTGCTAAGGTGAAAAACAAGGACTTTGTGTCTTCTGAGCAAAACATGACACACATCACAAGCAGGATGTGGTTGACCTAAATGGAGACAGCGAGAGAGAGAGAGAGAGAGATTTAAAAAAAAATCTACATCTGTTAAAACTGGGAGTTGAGTGTTTTTGCATGTTAACTGCCCTGAAAGTGAAACACAGTCAGCTTCAACTGTAACAGGTTCCTATAGGTTTTTAGCCTCATGCAGTCTCAGCACATGATGCTAGCCCACAAACGTCTGTTGAGAGAGACTACAGCATTAGGTTGTAGTTCACTCAGGGTTAATGTGCAATCGATCAGTTTTGGGTGTCATCAACCTGTATTTTCCCCAGCCGAGTCATGTACTGTAAATGCATAGCCTGGTTAAACCAGACTGAACGCTGCTCTCAGTAGTGAGCACAGCATTCAGTCTGGCCTAACCAGGCTAGGAAATTAATGTGTATCAAATGAACAGAACCCCTTTGTTGGAGTTGCATTTCTCTTTTTCTCAGTTCATTTGCATTCCTTCCCATATTAGATGTTATATAAAAAGAAAATATGCTCGTCTGTCGTTCCATTTTGAGCCATCTCAGCAGTACTTAGTGTGTTTTAATGGGTGACCGACAGTGATATATGTTTTTCACCAGAGGCTGGTGAACTAATGCCTTTTACACAAACATACAATCACACATCTGAGGCCTCCACCACCACCACCACTGTTCAAACCCACACACGTCTTTATTTCCTCGCACAGTGTTTTACGACTGGGTGTTGGCTGTTGGTTTACCCCTTTTATTAGTTATTTCTAAAAATAGAAGATATTTTGTAAGCTTTTTTTTTTTACAGATCGCTTTTTGGGAGCTGAAAAAAGCAATTTCAACTTGTGTGTTTGTGTGTAATATTTATTTTATGAAAAAAGAAAGATAAAGTGAACATCTTGCTCACGTTTGTCATCTATCTTTTATCCCAGATGTGAAGGTCCCCAACAAATCAGAGACCAAGCGCTACAGCGAGATCTTCCGGGACTTCGATAATTTTGAACTCTCTTTGGTCAACTCGTAAGTCTGACTTTAAGATTCACTCATCATGTACACTTATAACCATTGTCTCCCTCCACATTATAATCAGTCCACCATTCAGAACACCTTTACATGTTTTACATTTTAGTCATTTAGCAGACTCTCTTATGCAGAGCGACTACAGTTAGTGCATTCATCTTAAGGTAGCTAGGTGAGACAATCACATATCACAGTCATAGTAAGTCGGGGGGGGGGTATTGTCTGCTACTAGTTGCCAGAGAGAGGAAGTGTGTACCTACGTGAGATTATAAACCGAGTATATTCTTCCTCTTACATCTATGTGTACATAACTTAGTTTGAAAGGTCCTATTTAAGAGTAACAACAACTTGTAAGGCCTTATGAAGCCTTCATAACCCTTCATAATGCTTTCACAGCTGCTTCATAAATCATTCATAAGCAATTGCAATGCTATATAGAGGGTGGAAAAGGGGTTATGTCGCATTTGGCAATGCGCCAGATGTAAGGACCTGAAAGTAATACCTTTTATATATACAGAACAAAAATATAAACGCAACATGTAAAGTGTTGGTCCCATGTTTCATTAGCTGAAATAAAATATCCCAGAAATGTTCCATACACAGAAAAAGCTTATTTCTCTAAAATGTTGTGCACACATTTGTTTACATCCCTGTTAGTGAGTTTTTCTCCTTTGCCAAGATAATCCATCCAGCTGACACGTGTGGCATATCAAGAAGCTGATTAATTAAACAGCATGATCATTACACAGGTGCACCTTGTGCAGGGGACAATAAAAGGCCACTCTAAAATGTGCAGTTTTGTCACACAACACAATGCCACAGATGTCTCAAGTTTTGAGGGAGCGTGCAATTGGTATGCTGACGGCAGGAATGTCCACAAGAGCTGTTGTCAGAAAATGTAATGTTCATTTCTCTACCAAAAGCCACGTCCAACCGGCCTCACAACCACGGCAGCCCAGGAACTCCACATCCGGCTTCTTCACCGGCGGGATCGTCTGAGGGGGGTGGGGAGGTGCTGAGGAGTATTTCTATTTGTGGGGGAAAACTAATTCTGATTGGCTGGGTCTGGCTCCCCAGTGGGCAGGCCTGGCTCCGAAGTGGCCCCTGCCCAGTCATGTGAAATCCATAGATTAGGGCCTAATGAATTTATTTCAATTGACTGATTTCCTTATTTGAACTGTAACTCAGTAAAATCGTTGAAATTGTTGCATGTTGTGTTTAAATTTTTGTTAAGTATAGTATGAATTTGCTCATAAATAATTTGTGAAGCATCTAGGCATTATAAAGGGTTTACGAAGGCTTCATAAAGCCATTATAACATGTATCTGCCCTCTGATCCATCAGCACTGTAGAGGAGATGTTTCCAGACCCTGACTCCCAGTCCATCGCTGAGACCGTCTCTACGGAAACCACAGACAACACTGAGCTGGATCATGTGACGGTGGGGGAGCAGTCCTATCAATCAATCAAGCAACTAATCAACATTACTTTATAAAGCCCTTTTTATACCAGCAGTTGTCACAAAGTGCTTTACAGATACCCAGCCTAAAAACAAACAAATCAATCAATCATTACTACGTTATCTCTGTCAATCAATCACATTGCTTTCTAGCCTGGTGCTCTATTGTTTTTATACTTTTGGTATTGTTTGTACTAGCCAACAGGGGAATCATTTAAACTTAGGTTCTGCTCATATTCTACTGATATGAAGTACAGTGTGTATCGTCCTATCTCCAAATCCATTTCTCTATGTAATGGTCTGTATTCTGCCCTGCAGTGTGAGGATGGCTACCCCCAAGATGGTGATGACAAAGATGGAGGTCTATCAGGTATGTTTGCAATCAAATCAAATCAAATGTATTTATAAAGCCCTTTTTACGTCAGCAGATGTCACAAAGTGATTCTACAGAATGTTGTATGCATGTGTGTTTTTCCATTTTTTTATTTAAATTCAAATCACTTGGAATGGACTGACTCGAATTGACCCCAACCCTGGTGTGAGTAACGGAGGTGCTTCGTTAGTTCAGCGTGATGAGTAACCTTGCCAGAGACATGACGACTTGCATTAGCGCCCACAGCATAAACCTACTAAGGCCATCGCTCAGCAGGCTAAGAGGCAGGTAGCACGCAGGAGACCCAGGTTCGAGCCCAGATGGTAACGTGTGCAAACCCTTGTGGTTTAGGCTAGACTTCAGTATCCATGGTGTGCAGCAGGGCATTTGTAAAGGCTAAGAGAGATTGCATTACATTCCAGCCAGCGGTAAGTAGAGGTCAGGGGTTATGGTTGTAATGTGTTGAAGGTCACTAGCCTCCAGATCTCTATCACCAGCTCCATATGTTCCTGACCCATTTCAGACAGAAGATGTGGTACTGTATGTTACCTGCAAAAAACAGAAGGCAATGTTTATATGACCAGCCCCTTATATGAGGCTATGTTTGTTTCAAACAGCCTCTTATTTACCCCTTTTATACATATCAGTTGGTAACTGGCAAATTGGGAGGGTTGGGGGGTTTTATTAAACCATGGGGGCTGTTTGCATTTCAAATCAGGGAGGTGTTAAATAATGAAAGTGTTAATGAATTTCCCTGCAAAAAATCTGAGAACCATTCACACAGACCCGATACCTGTATTTTGGTTATAGGGTTTGTATACATGCAGGAATCATGACTAGGTCTTTAGGTGGCTTTTAATCTACCCCTCTTCAACCTGAGTGATTGACACTAGACAAGAGCCAGGTGGGGTATGAGACTATGACTAAGTGAGGTGGGCGGGACTAGTGTGGTGATGGCCAGTCACGGTGGTTAATCTCCTCCGCTTCAACCTGCGTGATTGACACCAGACGAGAGCCAATCCCTAAGTGATGTGGGCGGGACTAGTGTGGTGACAGCCAGTCACGGTGGTTCATTTCCACCTATTCAACCTGTGTAATTAGCCGGTGGCGCTAATTGCCTCGTGTTAACGAGATTAGGAGAAGACTGGAGAGGGTGGGGAGAGAGAGGCTTAGAGCTGCAGACAGATGCTCTCTAGTTTACCCCTCAGACATATCCATCAAACAGGAGAGAGAGGGAGGGAGGAAGAGGGGAAGGAAGGGATGAGAGAGAAGGAGATAGAGGTAGCGGAATGAGAGGGGAAGGGAGAAATGTGGGAGTGAAGGAGAAAGGGAGAGATAGAGAGGGATGGGGAAAAAGAGATCCCTTACGGAAAACCCACGATTTTCACGTGATCACGTGATCTTATGTGAAGTTAATATGATAACGTGACAACATGTTAAAGAAACGTGATAACATGAAACTACACGTGAAAACATTTAAGCACATGTGAAAACATGATCTCATGTAAAATAAATGTGACATCATGGGGATGCAAAAATGTCAACATGTGATACCATCAAAATACACGTGACAACATTTGAACGTTTTTAAATGCAATTCCACATGTGAGAGTTAGGCAAATTCCACATGTGAGGTGAAAACATGGTATTCTCCTCACGTGAAAAGGTGGCTTTAACACGTGAACTCTATATTGAATACGTGTGAACATATGACCTCATGTCTCTTTTCTTTTCATGTGAACATTTCAGCTCAACATGTGAACAGTTAAGGGAAGTAATGAAATGGTATGGGGGTTTTAAGGTAACTGGTACGCTGATCGGCTAAAAAAGTGTAATTTTAAAAAATCAATGACAATATGATTACATTTGACATGATCGCTTAGTACTGACTTCTCAATATGACCCCACCTGGGATTTGGGTTATGGTGATCTTTCTGCTGCGCCACTAACTCTGTAGCATTCTCAGAAGTCCCCTACACATTCATTACCTATAATACAGCTCTGCACTTAGCAAAGGAGTGCCATCTGCACTGTTATTTTAGTTATAAATTAATCTGACTATTCTCTCATCATTGATTTCATTTATTTATTTCAGCAATTTGAGGGTTTTTCTGTATAGTTGTCTAATGTTGATGGGGTATATTATTCTGTTTTAATGTTACTCCTGAATCACTATGATAAATATAATAGTTTTTCTTGAGTGTATTATACAAAGCTGAGATTTACTATGAAGTCCAATGTAGGAATACAGGTGAAATCAGTCATTGACACAGACATGGTGGCGTAGCAGGAAGATCGGAATGCCGTGAACCAAGAGGTTGTGAGTTCAAATCCCACGTGAGGACATGTTGAATAATAATTACTGTATTAGTAAACGTACACAATGTAATCATGTATGTCAAAGTGTGTCAAATATGTACGTTGAAAACACTGCAGCAATTTCGTGATGTTCCGGCGACATCCTAACGACGCATTTTGTCTGCAGGGCGTCATGTGAAATGTTAATCCACATGTGAAAGGTTATGTGATCATGTGAAAATCCAGACGAGAAACCTCGTGAAATATCATCACATGTGAAGTGTTCCAAAACCACATAGTTTCACGTGTGACATGTGAAATCATCAGATTTTTCTGTAAAGGGAGAGAAAAGAGAGAAACAGACAGAAGGGAAGAGTGAGCACAGAGTGAAGATTGAAAAGAGCATTGTTCAGGCTGAGAGACAAAGCAAACTACAAAGGAGACAGAAAGGAAGACTAGTGAGATGATGGGGAAATAGGAATGAGAGGGGGACGTGTTAGACCAGGGTCGTGTTCAGTAGGACACAACGTAGCAAAACATTATGCAATGGAAACTGAAAAACTGTGTTTTTTTTTTTTATTCACAATGCTCTGAAACGTTTTCCCCATACTGAACACAGCCCACTTGTTTCTCAAGGAACTGTGTATGTATGTAGGGATGTCCTTTGACCCCATTAACCCCAATTCCATGGACACAGACACACGTCGCCCAATGGAGATTAAGGATTACGTAGAGCAGTGTTTAAATAAGACATTAGAATGGAAACATCCTGGAGCCGTGCCTAGTCACTGTGCTGCACGCCACGGAAGGCCTCACGTCACCTACTGCAGCGCACCAGACAGGCACCTCTTCTTGGTGTAGGGTGAAGTTGCCCCTAGATGCTGATCTATTTGATTTTTTTACGATTTTGATTTTTGATTTTATAAACAATACAAAATATACACATACAAACAACATCATACAAACATCAACTACATCCCACCTGCCCACAACCACAAGCACACACCCCAATCTCCAGCCCCCGCATCACTTTCTGCCACATGGCCTGAAACTGCACCATTTTGATTCTATTCGTAGCCCACGCACTTTCAATATTTAAAAAAATACATTTTACCATTATGTTAATGATAGCGGATTGATTGATTTCCAAGTTTTTAGTATATGTTTTTTTCAAAATGAGTGATGAAATAATGCAGTAAATGACATCTACATAAGAGTGTCAAAACCCGTATTTTTTCAAATAGTTTTTTCCCTGCCAAGAAGTTTCCTTTCGTTTCAAAGTGTATTTCTTATGTCCTTTGTTGTTGTTGTAATTAATTCTTTACAGTCATGTTTTTTTCATCATACAGTATTTTCAATAACTTCTAGAAAATACAAGATGACACCCTCATAAAGTATTATGACCGTCCTGTCACTTTACTTGGACTAAGAAAATACACTGTCAAGTAAAGTGTTATGACCAGCAATATCGTATAAGCCAATCACATACATTCCCTTATAAACTGGGTGGTTCAAGCCCTGAATGTTGATTGGCTGACAGCCATGGTATATCAGACCGTATACCGCGGGTATGACAAAACATTTATTTTCACTGCTCTAATTACGTTGGTAACCAGTTTATAATAGCAATAAGGCACCTCGAGGGTTTGTGGTATATGGCCAATATACTACGGCTAAGGGCTTTATCCAGGCACTCTGCGTTGCGTTGTGCGTAAGAACAGCCCTTAGCCGTGGTATATTGGCCATATACCACACCCCCTCGTGCTTTATTGCTTAATTATATCAGTCATCAGTCAAAAAGAGGGTGTCTTGTCCTGCTCCTGAAATCTGCTCCTGTATTCATCCCAGTCATCAGAAATAGAGCATTGGGGTAGGTGCATGTCTGACATCAATGTGTGCGCAATTACAATGATAGTTTAATATGGTCCATTTCAGAAAATGTTATACAACATAAACATACTGTTGACAAGTAGGCTATGGTGTAATGGAATGTTTTGCCTTGTGTGGTAGGTTTTGTGGGTTTTGACACTCTTATGTAGGTGTCATATACAGTATATCACAACAGGTCTAAATCCAGTGTTATGACCATATTATGACAGGTTATGTCAGCTGTTATGACATTATGACATGGTTATGACCGTGTCATAACGTGTTATGACGCTGGGTGTCAAGTAAAGTGTTACCGTAATTTAGTTATGCTCCAACTTTCCCTCCATCTTGTGCCAACATCAGTTCTTTTTAAGTCTTGGTTCCAATAGTTTATATTTTTTTCTAAGAGATTGTCAGTTGGATAGGCTCTCTGCAAGTTGTTGTATATCTTCCCTATCATATGAACATCCTTTTCTGACTCAAATAAGATTCCCTAATAACTTTTAAGTTGCATGTATTTGAAACAATCAAAAACTATCTTTTGATCAGTTTGACATTTTCCCCACTAATGATTAAGGTTAGGATTGGGGGAGGGGAAGCTGATCCTACATCTGTACTTAGGGGAAACTTCACCCCGGAGCACCTCTTCTTTACCATGTTACTAAGCATATAGCTATACCTTCCCTCTGAGTGCCCTCCTCCTCTCTCTTCATTCAGTTACATCTAATACAGTATCCTGCACTCACCCTAACCCAACCCACTCTTCCCAATTCCAAATTCTCCCAGCTACCCCCCACCAGTTTGGAGCTGATCTGTAATAAGCCAAATGGAGGGGCGAGGGGTGGGGCTGCGGATAGGGGCGAGCAGTGGGGGTAGGGTGGTAGGGCTGATGAGTTGAGTGGCCCGTGCCGTGGCCTGCTTTCTGTAATGCCTGTCGTCAGTCCCGTTGGGTTGACATTGATTGATCCCTGTATTGTATATGTGCGCGTGTCAACTGTGTTGTTGATCTGTGTTAGTGGATGTCAAGGGTCAATAACAGTATGGACTGAGTTTGGAGCTTGTGTAACTAACTAGTGCTTGCACTTGTGTAACATATTCCTGATCTACTGTAATTCCACTAACCTACAGCTGTGAAGTTCTCTCAACTGAGACAGAGAGACAGAAAGGGAAAGCGAGAGAAAGAGAGATTGGGAGAGGGGGGGAGAGACAGATCATGTACAGAAAAAATGCTGTAAGAAGGAGCACCAATAATCAGTTTGGGCCGAGCTCTAACCCATCCCATCCACCCTCATAGTCCTCCTGACCAGGGTCTGTCAGTCACACACACACCAGGAGGTAAAACCTTGTTGTGATTTAAAGCCTGTCACTCCACAATCTGAACCTGCCCTCTCTGGATAATCCCTAGTCCCAGAAGCCAGCACAGGCAGAGTGGAGGGAGGGGGGACACGCACGCACACACACACACACACACAGGTGGCACAGGGAAGTGTGAAGGGGTGCCCACAAGAGAGGGAGACAGGGAACAAGCGAGAGAGAGAGGTCAACGCAGCACAACACTCGGCCAGAAAGTCTTAATCGTTTTTGTGGATTTTGCTCAGACATGGAGTTACTTGTTTCAAGAGAGAAGCCTGTTCTATGCTCTGTGGGAAAGTATTTTCTCTGCTCTCACTCTTGGAACTGAGAGGAGTGTAGGACACAATACATCTGTGTTGGAGAAGAAGAAGTGAAACAGGAATTAGACTTGTCAGAAGAGTGCAGTATTGATAGATCCAATGATCTATTTCTGTGCATGCAGCTCGACTGTGGACAGGTCAAAGAAGTGAAAGGACAGGGGTACTTACTGATGGTGATGTTGCAAGCGAACGAGTGAGGGGGAAAAAGAGGACTGAGAGACCGGGGAAAAGAGAGAGTAGAAAGGAGAGGAAGGGAGAAAGCACATGACATGCGTTGCAGGATTGTTGCACATCGCCATCCGCTGTGAGTCAGAGAGGAAGACAACAGAGAGAGGGAGCGAGAGAGCAGCTGGCTGACTTCAGACTGCTGTCAGTCACACCAACACCCTGACTTCCATAACAACCACAACACACGATGTTGCCATGTTGATTACAACACTCTGGCACCGAGGAGTTGCCACGGTGATCTTCTCAGACCGTCACACTTTCTCTCTCTCTCTGACGGAGGAGGGGAGCGGTAGAACAGGTGCTGGAGGGGGGAGGAGCCAGGGAGAGGAGAGGAGGTGGAGCTAAAAAGCCTGTTTGGGACCCTCAGCCAATCCCTTTCTCTCTTTTCCTTTCTTCACCTCTGTCTGTTTAGCCCTGGAAGCAGCTGGTCTAGACTGGAAAGGAGAATGTCCTTGGGACATTTAGATTTTCCCACGTGATGACCTCTTGCTATGCATGCTTTGAGATGACCAACCTATGACCACACCTCCACCCGTGTTGGTGTAGTTGTGACCACTTGTGCTGAGACAGAGACCCTGTGCACAACAGCAGCACTTGGACCTAGTGGACTCTGAGGACTAGCCCTGATGACCAGTCGTTCTCAGTCTCTCTTCTCCATAGAGTTTGTTTGGCTAAACCACAAACCTGTTGTGGAAACAGAGCTATGTTTCTGATGAACTCACGGAACTGAGAAATAGGAGATACCCTTTTTTGTCTATTCTCCTTTATTCCTTTGTTGTTGTTTCTTGGATGACAAATTATTCGGATTACACATTATTGATAGTATGGAACACAAAGCATACCCGTGAGCCCAGCTTTTCCCCTGGGAATCGGGGGAGAGGGGTCTGTATTGGACGCCCCGTGGGGGTCCAGACTGCCCCGTTGTGTGTGTGTGTGTGTTTTGGGGTAAAAAGCCCTCCTGTCTGTGTGTTATCAGGGTGAGGTAGGGAGGATATGCAGTGATGCTGATGTACTCACTCTCAGCCCAGGAAGCGGACCTGGCCCTGTGTCGCTGTGAGGGAGGCGTGGAGCTGGCCCTGCAGTATGCCAAGATGTGGTGCCGCTATGCCAAGGACCTGCTGGCCTGGATGGAAAAGAGAATCAGCCTGGGTGAGTGGAGACGTGGGTGTGTTTTGTTTCTGTGTCTGTCTGTCTGCTTGTCAGTTTGTATGTCTTTCAGTCTGTCTGTCTCATATTCATATTTGCATATCCTACATTGACATAAACAATTTATTGGATTAAAGTTCATTGCACCTATCTCAAATTAGGGCGTGGCCCATAGTGTGTCACTGCAATGTGGTACAGACTCATTCAAAGTAACAGATGGACACAACTACACAAGTATAACATATTCACAAACACATATATTTGTAAATATGTGCTTGCATGTAAACCATGTGTCAGATGTCAGTGTGCAGCGGTAGGACGGAGTCAGGCGCAGGACACAGAACTGAGTAACAGACAAACTAAAAACTAACTAACAAACTAACAAAACTCGGAAAGAAACAAATACAAATTCCACACCAGCTCACAGCAATCATAAACACCAAACAAAGAACAATCACGCACAAAACCATGAGGGAACCAGAGGGTTAAATAGGGAAATAATCATAACGTGATGGGAACCAGGTGTGTACAATCAAGACAAAACAAATAGAACACAGAAACGTAGATCGGTGGTAGCTAGAAGACCGGTGACGACGACCGCAGATAGCCACCCGCACAAGGAGAGGCACCAACTTCGGCGGAAGTCGTGACACCATGTGCTTTGCATGTAAACAAATGAAATAGTTCACATACAGTGCCTTGCAAAAGTATTCATCCCCCTTGGCGTTTATTCCTATTTTGTTGTATTACAACCTGTAATTTAAATGGATTTTTATTTGGATTTCATGTAATGGACATACACAAAATAGTCCAAATTGGTGAAGTGAAATAAAAAAAAAAACCTGTTTCAAATAAATTCTAAAAAATAAATAACGGAAAAGTGTAACCAATTACCTTCAGAAGTCACATAATTAGTTAAATAAAGTCCACCTGTGTGCAATCTAAGTGTCACATGTCACATGATCTCAGTACAGTGAGGGAAAAAAGTATTTGATCCCCTGCTGATTTTGTACGTTTGCCCACTGACAAAGAAATGATTAGTCTATCATTTTAATGGTAGGTTTATTTGAACAGTGAGAGACAGAATAACAACAACAAAAATCCAAAAAATGCATGTCAAAAATGTTATAAATTGATTTGCATTTTAATGAGGGAAATAAGTATTTGACCCCCTCTCAATCAGAAAGATTACTGGCTCCCAGGTGTCTTTTATACAGGTAACGAGCTGAGATTAGGAGCACACTCTTAAAGGGAGTGCTCCTAATCTCAGCTTGTTACCTGTATAAAAGACACCTGTCCACAGAAGCAATCAATCAATCAGATTCCAAACTCTCCACCATGGCCAAGACCAAAGAGCTCTCCAAGGATGTCAGGAACAAGATTGTAGACCTACACAAGGCTGGAATGGGCTACAAGACCATCGCCAAGCAGCTTGGTGAGAAGGTGACAACAGTTGGTGCGATTATTTGCAAATGGAAGAAACACAAAAGAACTGTCAATCTCCCTCGGCCTGGGGCTCCATGCAAGATCTCTCCTTGTGGAGTTGCAATGATCATGACAACGGTGAGGAATCAGCCCAGAACTACACGGGAGGATCTTGTCAATGATCTCAAGGCAGCTGGGCCCATAGTCACCAAGAAAACAATTGGTAACACACTACGCCGTGAAGACACTGAAATCCTGCAGCGCCCGCAAGGTCCCCCTGCTCAAGAAAGCACATACACAGGGCCGTCTGAAGTTTGCCAATAAACATCTGAATGATTCAGAGGAGAACTGGGTGAAAGTGTTGTGGTAAGATGAGACCAAAATCGAGCTCTTTGGCATCAACTCAACTCACCGTGTTTGGAGGAGGAGGAATGCATGCTTATGACCCCAAGAACACCATCCCCACCGTCAAACATGGAGGTGGAAACATAATGCTTTGGGGGTGTTTTTCTGCTAAGGGGACAGGACAACTTCACTGCATCAAAGGGACGATGGACGGGGCCATGTACCGTCAAATCTTGGGTGAGAACCTCCCTCCCTCAGCCAGGGCATTGAAAATGGGTCGTGGATGGGTATTCCAGCATGACAATGACCCAAAACACACGGCCAAGGCAACAAAGGAGTGGCTCAAGAAGAAGCACATTAAGGTCCTGGAGTGGCCTAGCCAGTCTCCAGACCTTAATCCCATAGAAAATCTGTGGAGGGAGCTGAAGGTTCGAGTTGCCAAACGTCAGCCTCGAAACCTTAATGACTTGGAGAATATCTGCAAAGAGGAGTGGAACAAAATCCCTCCTGAGATGTGTGCAAACCTGGTGGCCAACTACAAGAAACGTCTGACCTCTGTGATTGCCAACAAGGGTTTTGCCACCAAGTACTAAGTCATGTTTTGCAGAGGGGTCAAATACTTATTTCCCTCATTAAAATGCAAATAAATTTATAACATTTTTGACATGCGTTTTTCTGGATTTTTTTGTTGTTTTTCTGTCTCTCACTGTTCAAATAAACCTACCATTAAAATTATAGACTGATCATGTCTTTGTCAGTGGGCAAACATACACAATCAGCAGGGGATCAAATACTTTTTTCCCTCACTGTATATATACACCTGTTCTGAAAGGCCCCAGAGTCTGCAACACCATTAAGCAAGGGGCACCACCAAGCAAGTTGCACCACGAAGACCAAGGAGCTCTTCAAACAGGTCAGGGACAAAGTTGTGGAGAAGTACAGATCAGGGTTGGGTTATACAAAAATATCCCAAACTTTGAACATCCCACGGAGCACCATTAAATCCATTATTAAAAAATTGAAAGAATATGGCACCACAACAAACCTGCCAAGAGAAGGCCATCCACCAAAACTCACGGACCAGGCAAGGAGGGCATTAATCATAGAGGCAACAAAGAGACCAAAGATAACCCTGAAGGACCTGCAAAGCTCCACAGCGGAGATTGGAGATTGGAATAATACAGGGAAATTCTTGAGGGTAACCTGTTTCAGTCTTCCAGAGATTTGAGACTGGGACGGAGGTTCACCTTCCAGCAGGACAATGACCCTAAGCATACTGCTAAAGCAACACTCGAGTGGTTTAAGGGGAAACATTTAAATGTCTTGGAATGGCCTAATCACAGCCCAGACCTCAATCCAATTGAGAATCTGTGGTATGACTTAAGGATTGCTGTACACCAGCGGAACCCATCCAACTTGAAGGAGCTGGAGCAGTTTTGCCTTGAGGAATGGGCAAAAATCCCAGTGGCTAGATGTGCCAAGCTTATAGAGACATACCCCAAGAGACTTGCAGCTGTAATTACTGCAAAAGGTGGCTCTATAAAGTATTGACTTTGGGGGGGTGAATAGTTATGCACGCTCAAGTTCTGTTTTTTTGTCTTATTTCTTGTTTGTTTCACAATAAAACATATTTTGCATCTTCAACGTGGTAGGCATGTTGTGTAAATTCATTTTAATTCCAGGTTGTAAGGCAACAAAATAGGAAATATGCCAAGGGGGGTGAATACTTTCACAAGCCACTGTACCAAATGTTTAGTATATACCATGTTTCTGGCATTCATAGACAGGTATCCTTCTCAAAACATAAGATAAACAAGAATAATTTTCGGACAACACCAAAGGCTCTCTTATCCCTCTGTAAAAAGTTGTTTTGCTGGTATGGAACTGCAGTAACTCTTCTCCTAGGAAAGACTAGCAGTCAGTCACTCTATTCCTGGAAAAGACAACAGAGTCTAAAGTAGGCCTACCCTGCCATTAGAGAATGTGTGTTTATTCCTCACCTGTAATAGGATAATAGACCTTGTGGTTGAACCCAGTGTGGATGGATAAACAGTATCTTCCACAGTACCCTCTGGTGGTAGAACTTAGGTATTACAAGGACTGTTATAGGGACCGTTTACATTCCCAGTGAGCGAAACTGGTTGAAAAGATATCAGAGAAAATAATTTTCAGTTAACCATTTCAGGAACAACAAGATATCACCGACTGGTTCCGTGAACCCTTAGGTTGAGAAACACTGTGTCACGATCGTTCATGAACGAGAAGGACCAAGGCGCAGCGTGATATGCATTCATATTTATTAACGACTAAACACACGACAAAATAACAAACGAAACGTGACGTCCACGGTAGCATACAAACAACATACCTTACACGGAACAAGATCCCACAACTGACTGGTGCCAAAAGGCTGCCTAAGTATGGTCCCCAATCAGAGACAACGAGCTACAGCTGCCTCTGATTGGGAACTAAACCAGCCAACATAGCTCTACACATTATAGATATTCACCATAGAAATAAACACAACACAGAAACTACACACCCTGGCTCAACATTTAAGAGTCCCCAGAGCCAGGGCGTGACACACTGTTAGGGTATTACGGAGCGGTATAACCTACCCTGTGATAACAACAACAAAGTAGATCTGTATGGTTGGTAGCCAATGAGGAAAATATCGAGCGGTCCAGCCACTCCCCTCAGGGGAACCCCACAGAGACTACAGGGTTTACAGGGCAGATTAACCAGGCCACAGCAGGAGAATTGACAGCCTACTATTCTGCTCTGTACTGTAGCCTTATGTACTGTAATGTACTGTTATATACTGTACTGTAGTATACCCTTACTGCACTGTTCTGTGCTGTAGGAGGGCAAAGAGATCAGCTCACCAAGGTGCTGCCAAGCAGCCCTGTGTTTGGATAGCTGTGTATAGGAAATGGAGAGAGGTCAGAGTGACCATTTAGGGGAAGTGGTCAACATAGAGGGAAAGGTCTGAGCCAGTGGTCAGAGGTCTGAGCCACTGTGGATGTTAATGTAATGGAAGTGGTCAACATAGAAGGATAGGTCTGAGCCAGTGGTCAGAGGTTTGAGCCACTGTGGACAGTGGTCCGTTGAATGCAGTGGAGGCTGGTGGGAAGAGCTATAGGAGGAAGGGCTCATTGGGCTGGAATGGAATAAATGGACAGGTATCACACCCAAACCTATGGAAACCACGTTTGATTTAGTGTGTACTAAAATCAATCACATGTTTCATCATACTGACTTATTCTGGTCTGTTTGCAGAGCAAGAGTTTGCCAAGAACATCATAAAGGCAGCAGAAACAGCTAAGTCCTGTGTGGCCCAGCAGGTATGGATGCTTTTGTTGTCTCTCATGTGTATGGTATTGTATACTGTAGGTTGTACATGTGATGATGTGTACAATATTGCATAGAAACATATTCAATTCATATCAGATTACTCTTTAGGCCTAATATTAGCTACCTTAGTGGAATGAACTGAAAGTCGATGTGCATAAAAGCATCTGCTAAATTACCAATATAAAATGTATTACAGTGCCTTCAGAAAGTATTCACACCCCTTGACTTTTTGCACATTTTGTTGTGTTACAGCCTGAATTTAAAATAGATTAAATGTCTCTGGCCTACACACAATATCCCATAATGTCAAAGTGGAATTATGTTTTTAGAAATAATTAATTAAAAGTGAAAAGTTGAAATGTCAATCCTAAATAAGTTCAGGAGTAAAAATGTGCTTAACAAGTCACATAATAAGTTGCATGGACTCACTCTGTGTCCAATAATAGTGTTTAACATGATTTTTGAATGACTACTTCATCTCTGTACCCCACACATACAATTATCTGTAAGGTCCCTCAGTTGAGCAGTGAATTTCAAACACAGATTCAACCAGAAAGACCAGGGAGGTTTTCCAATGCCTCACAAAGAAGGGCATCTATTGGTAGATGGGTAAAAAATATATATAATAACTTTGAATATCCCTTTGAGCATGGTGAAGTTATTAATTACATTTTGGATGGTGTATCAATACACCCAGTCACTACAAAGATACAGGCGTCCTTCCTAACTCAGTTGCCAGAGAGAAAGAAAACCGCTCAGGGATTTCACCATGAGGCCAATGGTGACTTTAAAACAGTTACAGAGTTTAATGGCTGTGATAGGACAAAACTGAGGATGGATCAACAACATTGTAGTTACTCCACAATACTAACCTAATTGACAGCTTGAAAAGAAGGAAGCTTGTACAGAATACAAATATTCAAAAACATGCATCCTGTTTGCAACAAGGCACGAACGTAATACTGCAAAAAATTTGGCAAAGCAATTCACTTTTTGTACTGAATACAAAGTGTTATGTTTGGGGCAAATTCAATCCAGCACATTGCTGAGTACCACACGCCATATTTTCAAACATAGTGGTGGCTGCGTCATCTTATGGGTACGCTTGTGATCACTAAGGACTGGGGCGTTTTTCAGGATTAAAAAGAAACGGAATGGAGCTAAGCACAGGCAAAATCCTAGAGGAAAACCTGGTTCAGTCAGCTTTATATCCAACAGACACTGGAAGATCAATTTACACTGGAGTTGCTTACCAAGAAGACAGTGAATGTTCCTGAGTGGCTGAGTTACAGTTTCTACTTAAATCTACTTGATGGCAAGACCTGAAAATGGTTGTCCAGCAATGATCAACAACCAATTCGACAGAGCTTGAAGAATTTTGAAAAGCATAATGGGCAAATGTTGCACAATCCAGGTGTGGAAAGATCTTAGAGACTTACCCAGAAAGACTCACAGCTGTAATTGCTGCCAAAGGTGCATCTACAAAGTATTGACTCAGGGGTGTGAATACTTTTGTAAATTAGATATTTCATTTTCATTTTCAATAACTTTGCAAAAAAATCTACAAACATGTTTTCACACAACAAAATGTGGAATAGGTCAAGGGGTATGAATACTTTCTGAAGTATTGCATAGAAACATTATTTCATTCATTTCACCACTCTCTCTACATATTCTCTGAAATACTGTATATCTAATATCTCTAATATAACTGAAATATATCTAAATAACGTATTTAAATGATATCTATAACCTGGTTCTTACTGTACTGTTGTTGCAGGACATGATGCCTCTGCAGTACATCTACACCATGGCCCTGGAGCACGAGGTGAAGACCAGCCAGTGTTCTAAACAGACATCAGAACTGCTGCAGCAACGCTGCTACCAGGTACTACAGACAGAGAGACAGACTGACGAGCAGGCAGACAGACAGACAGACAGACAGGCAGGCAGGAGAACCACTACCACACAATTAGCAAGCCTACTCAATGTGTCAAAAAACATTCCTGTATGCAAGAAAAATGTGGAATAATGTGTAGACTGATTTAGTATGATGTGTTTAATCCTATGTCTTTATCCTGAAGGCCCTGGCAGCCAAGAAGAATGAGATTGATAAGTGGCGCAAGGAGTTCAAGGAGGAGTGGTCCAAAGAACAGAAGAGGATGGTGAGTGCTGTTTTTTTGGCCACTACTGTGTGTGCATGCATGTGCGTGCGTGTTTAACAGCTTCTTTCATTGGTCAGAACAATGCGGTTACAGCTTAATAATAATAATAATAATAATAATATGCCATTTAGCAGACGCTTTTATCCAAAGCGACTTACAGTCATGCGTGCATACATTTTTTTTGTGTATGGGTGGTCCCGGGGATCGAACCCACTACCTTGGCGTTACAAGCGCCGTGCTCTACCAGCTGAGCTACAGAGGACCAGAGCTTCTCTCATTGGTCAGAACAATGTGGTAACAGCTTCTCTGATTGGTCAGAACAATGCGGTAACAGCTTCTCTCACTGGTCAGAACAATGTGGTAACAGCTTCTCCCATTGGTCAGAACAATGCGGTAACAGCTTCTCTCATTGGTCAGAATGAGGCGGTGGCGGCTCTGAAGAAGGCTCGTCAGCAGTACCTGCAGCGCAGCGAAGACCTGGAGAAGACCAAGGCTGTGACGGCCAAGGCCGGGGACGAGCTCACAGCAGGACACAAGACCCTGGACAAGAGGAGGAAGTCACGCGACGACGCACTGTCAAAGGTGTGGTGCAGCGGGTCCAACCGCCACACGGAGTTCACTGAAACATATCCCTTAATTTTTTGGGTTCCAGTTTTTAGGTTTTAATTTTTTTGTAACAGGAAAAGGATGATTATTATATTTTTTGGTCATCATGTGACTCACTGTGCCTATCTCCCTCTCTTATCCATCTCTCCCCCCCCACCCACCCCCCCCCCCCCACCCCACCCCACAACCAGTTGATGGAGGCAGAGATGCAGTACAGACAGTGTGTGGGTGAGGCCCAGGACCACCAGGACGAGCTGGAGAGAGTGAAGGAGAAAATCATAGTTCACACCCGCAAACTCATCTGCCAGGGGGACTCTGTGCTCAAGGAGGTGGGTGTCCAAGCCTATTGGAGATAAACATTCCCTGTGCTGGATGCAACAAGTGGAGTGTCTGTCTGTATATCTCTGCCTCCATCACATGGTTGATAGTGATCATAAGAGTAAACAGACTCAAGGCAAGCACTTAGCAGCCGTTTCACTTAGTCTTTTAAGACTGTCAATGCTCTTGATTCAAACAATCGCCCCAACAAACAAAAAAACATAATAAAATACGGTCCAGGTCTCCTTTGCTAAATAATATATGAATATAATATATGCCATTTAGCAGACCCTTTTATCCAAAGCAACTTACAGTCATGCGTACATACATTTTACATACTAGTGGTCCCAAGAGTTGAACCGACTATCCTGGCGTTGCAAGCACTATACTCTACCAACTGAGCTACAGAGGTATCTTGAGGGACTGGATGAATAATGTTTAAATAAACTAAATGAATGTAATCCCTCATATCATGTACCTCTACCACCCCTAGGCCACAGTGAACATGTTCTACTTCCAGCGTCAGCAGACGGAGCCGGTTCCCCTGGGTTACCACAACTTGGAGGTGACCTGCAGGCCGTGTGAACCCGGGGAGCCCTACCTGCTCTACATCTTCAGGAAGAGAAGCCAAGAACAGCCCCTACAAACCTTCACCTTCCAGGAGTTTGTCCCTCAGAACAAGAGGTAAGAACGGATGGATGATGTGTCCTGTTCTAGGTAGGCTACAGCTCTATCGGATGATACTGTTTGTCCCATTCGTGCCTCTTGTCTTGTACAGTATTTAGAGTTGCGGTCAAGATTTTATTTGTAAATGTTAATTGTGTGTGTGCTCATGCTTGCCTGTGTGTATGTGTGTGTGCGTGTGCGTGCTTGCCCGTGTGTGTGCGTGTGTGTTTGTGTGTGTGTGTGCGTGCGTGTGTCCGAATTTGTGTGTGGCACCTCCAAGTGGCCGTCGTAAGACCATCAACCCCATCAGCTCTCTACAGGACTCCTTCTCCCTGCCTGAAGAAAGTCTGGTTAGGCGTAAGGGCTACAGCGACAGTGAGAGCATAGGAGGCAGTCTGGAGTCTCTGTCCAGCCCAGGTAAGCCTGTGTGCTTCATTCGACAGATTTCATTTCATCATGCTCAGAAGATTGACCAAACAAACATCGATTTCATAATTGCTAGTGGAGAGAAATAATGTGTTGGCTATGAAGCTGACGGGAAACTCACCTTGTCCTGTTTGTCTGGTCCCTCTCCCTCTCTGTGTGTCTTACCCACATTGAACCCTGAACTCTGTAGCCCATGGCAACAGGAGGCTTCCTAAAGCCCCCTCCACAGGGACCATGTCATCAGACGACTTGGATGAGAGGGACAATGGCACCGTCCTGGGAGGAGGTGAATGTCACTGTCATCACCTAACTCATACAACAGACGGCAACTAATGGCTCTCTATACGCAAATGCTTCTGCTGAATTCCGAATCTACCCCTAACCCAGAGTTTCCCCAAACTCGGTCCTCGGGAACCCAAGGGGTGCATGTTTTGGTTTTTGCCCTAGCACTACACAGCTGATTCAGATAACCAACCAACTCATCATCAAGCTTTGATTCTTTTAAATCAGCTGTGTAGTGCTAGGACAAAAAAACTAAACGTGCACCCATTGGGGTCCCCAGGACCGAGTTTGGGAAATGCTGCCCTAACCCCTACCTACACCCTAGCCACTCCTGTAGATCTGAGAGGATTAGATAGATATAATCATTGTGGCAATTGCTTCTTGACTACTTATTGGCTAGGTGGAAACGTCGTCATATTCTTCCACTCGTCCAATCCTCTAAGGCAGGGGTGTCAAACTCATTTTAGCTCAGGGGCCACATGGAGGAAAATCTATTCCCAAGTGGGCCGGACCGGAAAAATCATGGTATATATAACTTAAAAACAACAACTTCAGATTGTTTTCTTTGTTTTAATACGATCAACATACAACATAAAGCTGGAGCCTGAGGACAGTGTGTCCAAAATAGTACAAGCACAACATCACTATTAATCATAAAACACGTCAAGTTTATTTGAAAATTCTAAAGAAAAAGAACACAAACACACAATGCCTCAGTGATTAACAGAACTGTTTCACAGATCACATAACTATATCAGGGGGTCATTTCTCAGGCAGAAATGTAGATAAAAAGAATGAAATCCTGTTCCCCAAACAAGTGCAAGAACCACAGAGTCAAGAATAGGTTAAATATACAAATAAAATAAAATCAATTAAAAACAATAGCACATCAACATAAAAACATATAAACATAAAGCTGGAGCCTGAGGACAGTGTGTCCAAAAGCACAACATCACTATTAATCATAAAACACCTCAAGTTATTTGAAAGTTCTGAGGACAAAGAACACACAAACACACAATGCCTCAGTGATTCACAGAAGTATATCACAGATCACAGAACTATATCAGGGTGTCTCATGTAGCACTTTAAGTGGGGTTGCATAGTTTATTTGACTCCTGATACCTGGCATCTTTTAGCTTTCACCAGCGCATCAATATCAGGCGTCACATCCTGAGTGGCAGCCAACTTCAGGATGTGATTCAAGTGCTTGTGCGTGAGCCTTGAGCGCAGCTTTGTTTTATTTATGCTCATTACAGAGAGAACTTGCTCACAAAGATATGTGGTTCCAATGACAGCTTCAACTTGAAAGAACGTATGCTGTCATAATACTGCGTGACAACTTTGTTGCGCCCTTGCAGCTGTTTGTTCAAGTTATTCAGGTTCTCTGTAACATCCACCATAAATGCAAGGTCCTGCATCCATTCTGCGGAATGGAATTCTAACACTGTTCAATTTCTTCTCGTAAATCAAAGAAACGCCTCAGCACCTCGGTTTAACCATCTTACCTCAGTGTGGTATGGCAGGCCATAGATGTGGTCTTTCTCTCTGAGAAGGCTGTCAAACTGACGGTGATTCAGGCTTCTGGATCGGATGAAATTAACAGTTTGGATGACCACCTTCATGACGTTATCCATCTTTAATGACTTGCAACACAAAGCCTCCTGGTGCAAAATACAGTGAAAAGTCCAAAAATCACGTCCTCCATTTGCAGATTGCACCTTCTCTCTGAACTTTGTCACAACGCCTGCTTTTTTCCCGATCATTGAGGGCGCACCATCTGTAGCCAGGCTGACAGCGCGGGACCAGTCCACTCCGACCCTGTCCAGCGCGCCGACGAGTGCGGTAAAAATATCAGCTGCTGTCGTTGTATCTGTCATCGGCACCAACTCCACGAACTCCTCGGTGACGGTCAATGTGTCATCAACTCCGCGGATGAAAATGGCCAGTTGTGCAACATCTGTAATGTCCGTGCTTTCATCAATTGCAACCGAAAACGCAATAAATGACTTTACTTTTTGCTTCAACTGGCTGTCCAAATCCACTGAAAGATCGGAAATCCTGTCTGCAACTGTGTTTCTTGTCAGGCTGATATTTACAAAAGCCTGACGCTTTTCAGGGCACACAATCTCAGCTGCCTTCATCATGCATGTTTTTACAAATTCACCCTCACTAAATGGTTTTGAAGCCACTGCGATTTCATTAGCAATGAGGTAGCTAGCTTTCACTGCAGCGTCACTGATGTCTCGGCTGTGAGTAAACACAGACTTGACCTACTTGCTCTGCCCCGGTATAAACAGTTTGCTTGCTTAACACAATTGCTATTGCGCCATCCAGTGGACGCAATTGGAACAGCAGTTTATTTCATTGAAAAATTGCAGCGCATTTTTATACTTTACAAAATCATCTCGCGGGCCGGATTAAACCCGTTTGCGGGCCTGATCCGGCCCGCGGGCCGGACGTTTGACACCCCTGCTCTAAGGTCTACAGGAGTGGCTAGGGAGTAGGGTTCTGTTTGGAAATAGGGGTACATTTGGTGGGTAGTGTTTCCCACCATGACATGTACGCTGCCGAGTATGACTGTCCTGTCCTGTGGTTCCTCGTAGATTGTGTCGACTCCACTCCAGAGGGGAACGGTGCGGTAGGGAAGGTACGGACTACGTCCCGAGCCGCGCTGACACACCGACTCAGGAAGATGAAGAGCAAGATGGTGAAGTGCAAACAGTGTGACAACTACATCGTGGTCAACGGCATCGAGTGTGAGGAGGTGAGAAAGAGGAGAAATAGAAGGATGGAAGGAGAGAAGAACTTATGTGGGAGCCTCTTAAATGATAAAAGTAGAACATTATTGCCTGATTCACAGTCACACTATAGGGCCTAACCAAGCCAAGCTGAACCGAGCTGTACTGGCCTGGTTTGATTCTCTATCCTCCATAGTTGCGCCAGCACAGTATGGTTCAGGTTGACTCTATAGTGTGAACCAGGTATATAGGGTGTGATTTGAGCTCACCCTGTGGTTTGCTAATCCATGTCCTCTGTCCCGCCTGCCATCTCTGTAGTGTGGCGTGGCGGTTCATAGGAAGTGTCTGGAGGTGTTACAGCATGAGTGTGAGAACAGGAAGGGCATTCTGTTTGGGGTGGGTTTCTCCCTGTTGCCCCGGGACCGGCCTGACGAGGTGCCCTTCGTGGTCCAGCTCTGCACGGCTGAGATAGAGAGCAGGGCCCTCTCTCTACAGGTACTGGGTATACCTGGTTGTAGTATGGTTTCGAATAAGTACTGAAGCAAACAGGAAAACTGTTTTACAGAAGCGACAGTACAGTGCCCTTCTCTCAATCCCTCTCTCTTTCTCTTTCTCCCTCGTTCCCTCCCCTCTCTCCCTCCATCCATTCATCCCTCCCTCCCACCCAGGGGGTGTATCGTATCAGTGGGTCCAAGCCTCGTATCCAGAAGCTGTGTCAGGTCTTCGAGACCCAGAGGGACCAGGTCGACCTCTCTGACCTTTCACCTCATGACATCACCTCAGTCCTCAAACACTTCTTCAAGGAGGTACAACTTCCCTGTTTCCCAGACAACAAAGAAAATGGATATTACAGACAATATACTGTAGAGCCAACGATACAGTTAATACAGACAATATAGAGTCGAATAGATTCTGACTTGAGATACAGTCATACACTGTTATACAATGTTATTTAAACTCTCACACAAAGCTCCCCTTCATGATTATGCCAAACTATGAGTAATTATAATATATACATTTACATTTACATTTTAGTCATTTAGCAGACGCTCTTATCCAGAGCGACTTACAGGAGCAATTAGGGTTAAGTGCCTTGCTCAAGGGCACATTAACGTCATTTAGCAGACGCTCTTAGCCAGAGCGACTCGCAAATTGGTGCGTTCACCCTATAGCCAGTGGGATAACCACTTTACAATTAACTCAGGATTCCCCATTTAGTGAACATCATGTGGAACAGCCCTATTGTCAGTCAATGCATCAAAGCTAATAAGTGTGTATTATTATTATTATTATTATTATTATTATTATTATTATTATTATTATTATTATTATGTGTTAATTAATTGTTAATTATAATCCATTGTTATTATTAATTAGTAATAAAACCATCTTCCTCCTCACACAGCTTCCAGAGCCGCTGTTGACCTTTGACCTGTACAATGACTTCATCGGTGTGGGCAAGGAGATCCAGCGTCTCAGTGAGAGGGAGGCGACAGCAGAGACTCCTGGGATAGTGGAGGACCTCACATATAACCTGAGAGACCTGCTGGAGAGACTGCCCCCGTACCGCTACTACACAGTGCAGCATATGATGCGTCACCTCCACAGGTACTACTCTACTACACAGTGCAGCATATGATGCGTCACCTCCACAGGTACTACTCTACTACACAGTGCAGCATATAATGCGTCACCTCCACAGGTACTACTCTACTACACAGTGCAGCATATGATGCGTCACCTCCACAGGTACTATGCATAATGGCGCTGGAGGGGGGATGGCTGCCGTTTTACAGGCTCCTAACCAACTGTGCTATTTTGTTATTATTTTCACGTTGTTTGTAACTTATTTTTTAACTTATTGTGTGCTGCTACCTTCTCTTATGACCGAAAATAACTTCTGGACATCAGAACAGCGATTACTCACCTCGCAAGGATATACTGCCTTCTCGGGAACGGGCCCAAATCCCTGTCATTTGCGTGAAGAAAAGACGGAGAAAAGGTGGGCGGAGGTCGGGCTGCCTTCTGAGAATTCGTAGGCGAGTGAGTAAACCTCCGCTACCATCCGTTCTATTGGCCAACGTGCAATCATTGGAAAACAAAATGGATGATCTACGATCAAGAATATCCTACCAACGGGACATTAAAAACTGTAGTATCTTATGTTTCACTGAGTCGTGGCTGAACGACGACACGGATAATATAGAGTCTGAGGTAGAGTACCTTATGATAAGCTGTAGACCACACTATCTACCAAGAGAGTTGTCATCTATATTATTTGTAGCCATCTATGTGGTCCTCTGTAGCTCAATTGGTAGAGCATGGCGCTTGTAACGCCAGGGTAGTGGGTTCGATCCCCGGGACCACCCATACGTAAAAATGAATGCGCACATGACTGTAAGTCGCTTTGGATAAAAGCGTCTGCTAAATGGCATATTATTATTATTATTATTATTATTATTATTTACCACCACAAACCAATGCTGGCACTAAGACTGCACTCAAGGAGCTGTATAAGGCCATAAGCAAACGAGAATGCTGTAGGGGAGGGTTTGGCCGGCAGGGATGTGGGTTCGTTTCCCACGGGGGGCCAGTATGAAAAAAACAAAACATGTATGCATTCACTAACTGTAAGTCGCTCTGGATAAGAGCGTCTGCTAAATGACGAAAATTTAAAAAAATATATTTTAAATTTTTAAATTTTTTAATTTTTAATTTAAATGTAATGCTCATCCAGAAGCAGCGCTCCTAGTGGCCGGGGACTTTAATGCAGGCAAACTTAAATCCGTTTTACCTAATTTCTACCAGCATGTCACATGTGCAACCAGAGGGAAAAAAACTCTAGACCACCTTTACTCCACACACAGAGACGCATACAAAGCTCTCCCTCGCCCTCCATTTGGCAAATCTGACCATAATTCTATCCTCCTGATTCCTGCTTACAAGCAAAAACTAAAGCAGGAAGTACCAGTGACTCGCACAATACAGAAGTGGCCAGATGACGCGGATGCTACGCTACAGGACTGTTTAGCTAGCACAGACTGGAATATGTTCCGGGATTCATCCAATGGCATTGAGGAGTACACCACCTCAGTCATCGGCTTCATCAATAAGTGCATCGACGACGTCGTCCCCACAGTGACCGTACGTACATATCCCAACCAGAAGCCATGGATTACAGGCAACATCCGCATCGAGCTAAAGGCTAGAGCTGCCACTTTCAAGGACTGGGACTCTAATCCGGACGCTTATAAGAAATCCCGCCACACCCTCTGATGAACCATCAAACAGGCAAAGCGTCAATACAGGATTAAGATTGAATCTATACTACACCGGCTGTGACGCTCGTTGGATGTGGCAGGGCTTGAAAACTATTACGGACTACAATGGCAAGTGTCTTCACTGACATTTTCAACCTCTCCCTGACCGAGTCTGTAATACCAACATGTTTCAAGCAGACCACCATAGTCCCTGTGCCCAAGGAAGCGAAGGTAACCTGCCTAAATGATTACCGCCCCGTAGCACTCACGTCGGTAGCCATGAAGTGCTTTGAAAGGCTGGTCATGGCTCACATCAGCAGCATCATCCCGGATACACTAGACCCACTCCAATTTGCATATCGCCCCAACAGATCCACAGATGACGCAATCTCAATCGCACTCCACACTGCTCTTTCCCACCTGGGCAAAAGGAACACCTATGTGAGAATGCTGTTCATTGACTACAGCTCAGCGTTCAACACCATAGTGCCCACAAAGCTCATCACTAAGCTAAGGACCCTGGGACTAAACACCTCCCTCTGCAACTGGATCCTGGACTTCCTGACGGGCCACCCCCAGGTGGTAAGGGTAGGCAACAACACGTCTGCCACGCTGATCCTCTACACTGGGGCCCCTCAGGGGTGTGTGCTTAGTACCCTCCTGTACTCCCTGTTCACCCACGACTGCGTGGCCAAACACGACTCTAACACTATCATTAAGTTTGCTGACGACAAAACAGTGGTAGGCCTGATCACCGACAACGATGAGACAGCCTATAGGGAGGAGGTGAGCGACCTAGCAGTGTGGTGCCAGGACAACAACCTCTCCCTCAATGTGAGCAAGACAAAGAAGCTGATCGTGGACTACAGGAAAAGGCAGGCCGAACAGGCCCGCATTAACATCGACAGGGCTGTAGTGGAGCGGGTCGAGAGTTTCAAGTTCCTTGGTGTCCACATCACCAACAAACTATCATGATCCAAACACACCAAGACAGTCGTGAAGAGGGCATGACAACACATTTTCCCCCTCAGGAGACTGAAAAGATTTGGCATGGGTCCCCAGATCCTCAAAAAGTTCTACAGCTGCACCATCGAGAGCATCCTGACCGGTTGCATCACCGCCTGGTATGGCAACTGCTCGGCATCTGACCGTAAGGTCAAAAAATGGTCAAAGACTCCAGTCACCCAAGGTATAGACTATTCTCTCTGCTACCGCATGGCAAGTGGTACCGGAGCACCAAGTCTAGGACCAAAAGGCTCCTTAACAGCTTCTACCCCTAAGTCATAAGACTGCTGAACAATTAGTCAAATGGCCACCCGGACTATTTACATTGACCCCCCATTTGTTTTTACACTGCTGCTACCCGCTGTCTATTATCTATGCATAGTCACTTTACCCCTACCTACATGTACAAATTACCTCAACTAACCTGTACCCCCGCACATTGACTCGGTACCGGTACCCCCTGTATATAGCCTCGTTATTGTTATTATATTGTGTTACTTTGTATTATTTGGTAAATTTTCTCTAAACTCTTTCTGGAACTGCATTGTTGGTTAAGGGCTTGTAAGTAAGCATTTCACGGTAAGGTCTACATCTGTAGTATTCGGCACATGTGACAAATAAAGTTTGATTTGATTTGACTACTCTACTACACAGTGCAGCACCAAACCCCACCCATTCAGGACATCTACTCGAAACGGTGCCTGAGGAAGGCCCGCAGCATCAACAAGGACCCCACACACCCCAACCACGAGCTGTTCACTCCCTTACCATCAGGAAGATGGTATCGGAGCATGAGGTCTGATACCAACAGGCTCAGAGACGGTTTCTATACACAAGCCATCAGACTGCTGAACACTTGAACTGGACTGACCACCTGCTCTGATTCTCCGCACCTTAGCACTCACTCACGTACACACACACACACACATATACAGTACATTCATGCTACACACACATCAGAACTGCTGCTACCAGACTCTTAATATGATTGCTAAATACTGCACAATCCCACCCTTCTCCAAAACACGTGTAAATATTGGACTATAAATTGTGCCTTCCTGTATTATATTATTGTTTATTTTATTCTACTGAGCCATTTACTTTATGTTTGTATATTTCTAATTTCTTATTGTTGCATTGTCGAGAAGGAACATGCAAGTAAGCATTTCGTTGGACGATGTATACCAGGGGTGTCAAACTCGTTTTAGCTCAGGGGCCACATGGAGGAAAATCTATTCCCAAGTGGGCCGGACCGGAAAAATCATGGTATATATAACTTAAAAACAACAACTTCAGATTGTTTTCTTTGTTTTAATACGATCAACATACAACATAAAGCTGGAGCCTGAGGACAGTGTGTCCAAAATAGTACAAGCACAACATCACTATTAATCATAAAACACGTCAAGTTTATTTGAAAATTCTAAAGAAAAAGAACACACAAACACACAATGCCTCAGTGATTAACAGAACTGTTTCACAGATCACAGAACTATATCAGGGTGTCATTTCTCAGGCAGAAATGTAGATTCAAATAATGAAATCCTGTTCCCCAAACAAGTGCAAGAACCACAGAGTCAAGAATAGGTTAAATATACAAATAAAATAAAATCAATTAAAAACAATAGCACATCAACATAAAAACATATAAACATAAAGCTGGAGCCTGAGGACAGTGTCCAAAAGCACAACATCACTATTAATCATAAAACACCTCAAGTTATTTGAAAGTTCTGAGGACAAAGAACACACAAACACACAATGCCTCAGTGATTCACAGAAGTATATCACAGATCACAGAACTATATCAGGGTGTCATTTCTCAGGCAGAAATGTAGATAAAAATAATGAAATCCTGTTCCCCAAACAAGTGCAAGAACCACAGAGTCAAGAATAGGTTAAATATACAAATAAAATAAAAACAATTAAAAACAATAGCACATCAACATAAAAACATATACATAAATCTGAAAGCGTTGCTCAAACTCCCGTAACAGTCCTGTTATTTTATCTTTGAACCGCTTCATGTCTGCCACATGTTGGGTCGCACACACATTTTTCAGACAGGGGAAGTGAGCTGCATCACCACCGGCAAGTTGCGTCTCCCACAATGACAGCTTCAACTTGAAAGAACGTATGCTGTCATAATACTGCGTGACAACTTTGTTGCGCCCTTGCAGCTGTTTGTTCAAGTTATTCAGGTGCTCTGTAACATCCACCATAAATGCAAGGTCCGGCATCCATTCTGCGGAATGAAATTCTAACACTGGTTTGCCCTTTTCTTCCATGAACTGTTCAATTTCTTCTCGTAAATCAAAGAAATGCCTCAGCACAGCACCTCGGCTTAACCATCTTACCTCAGTGTGGTATGGCAGGCCATAGATGTGGTCTTTCTCTCTGAGAAGGCTGTCAAACTGACGGTGATTCAGGCTTCTGGATCGGATGAAATTAACAGTTTGGATGACCACCTTCATGACGTTATCCATCTTTAATGACTTGCAACACAAAGCCTCCTGGTGCAAAATACAGTGAAAAGTCAAAAAATCACGTCCTCCATTTGCAGATTGCACTTTCTCTCTGAACTTTGTCACAACGCCTGCTTTTTTCCCGATCTTTGAGGGCGCACCATCTGTAGCCAGGCTGACAGCGCGGGACCAGTCCACTCCGACCCTGTCCAGCGTGCCGACGAGTGCGGTAAAAATATCAGCTGCTGTCGTTGTATCTGTCATCGGCACCAACTCCACGAACTCCTCGGTGACGGTCAATGTGTCATCAACTCCGCGGATGAAAAAATGGCCAGTTGTGCAACATCTGTAATGTCCGTGCTTTCATCAATTGCAACCGAAAACGCAATAAATGACTTTACTTTTTGCTTCAACTGGCTGTCCAAATCCACTGAAAGATCGGAAATCCTGTCTGCAACTGTGTTTCTTGTCAGGCTGATATTTGCAAAAGCCTGCCGCTTTTCAGGGCACACAATCTCCGCTGCCTTCATCATGCATGTTTTTACAAATTCACCCTCACTAAATGGTTTTGAAGCCACTGCGATTTCATTAGCAATGAGGTAGCTAGCTTTCACTGCAGCGTCACTGATGTCTCGGCTGTGAGTAAACACAGACTGCTGTTTCTTCAGACCCGCCAACAGTTCATTCACCTTCTCTCATCTCCGCTGTCCTTGAAAGTTGTCATATTTGTCGGCATGAAGACTCACATAGTGGCGACGAAGGTTATATTCTTTCAGCACTGCAACATGCTCTGAACACACCAAACATACAGCTTTCCCATTCAATTCCGTGAAGAAATAGGATGACCATTTTTCTTGGAACACTCTGCACTCTGCGTCCACTTTTCTCTTTTTTGACAGAGACATATTGGGGCAATGAGGGTGCCAAAGCACATAATGTTAAAAGTAGAAGCCGTAATAAATATCGCGGGCAAAACAAAGTAGCTCATTGGCTGCACGTGCTTGACCTACTTGCTCTGCCCCGGTATAAACAGTTTGCTTGCTTAACACAATTGCTATTGCGCCATCCAGTGGACGCAATTGGAACAGCAGTTTATTTTATTGAATTTAAAAAAAATAAAAAAAATAAAAATCTTTCAAAATCATCTCGCGGGCCGGATTAAACCCGTTTGCGGGCCTGATCCGGCCCGCGGGCCGTACGTTTGACACCCCTGATGTATACCATGTGTATCCCGTACATACGACTAATATAACTTGGAACTTGACACATGATGCGCCACCTACACAGATACTACTACACACGGCAGCACATGATGCGCCACCTACACAGATACTACTACACACGGCAGCACATGATGCGCCACCTACACAGATACTACTACACACAGCAGCTCATGATGCGCCACCTACACAGATACTACTACACACGGCAGCACATGATGCGCCACCTACAAAGATACTACTACACACGGCAGCACATGATGCATCACCTACACAGATACAACTACACACGGCAGCACATGATGCGCCACCTACACAGATACTACTACACACGGCAGCACATGATGCATCACCTACACAGATACTACTACACACGGCAGCACATGATGCGCCACCTACACAGATACTACTACACACGGCAGCACATGATGCGCCACCTAGACAGATACTACTACACACGGCAGCACATGATGCGCCACCTACACAGATACTACTACACACGGCAGCACATGATGCGCCACCTAGACAGATACTACTACACACGGCAGCACATGATGCGCCACCTACACAGATACTACTACACACGGCAGCACATGATGCGCCACCTAGACAGATACTACTACACACGGCAGCACATGATGCGCCACCTACACAGATACTACTACACACGGCAGCACATGATGCGCCACCTACACAAGTAGCAAACCTGGTTGTAATGGAGATGGCTCTAGTGAACCATGCTCATAGACTTGTGTTAGCTCCCCAAAGTTATGCCGTGGCTTCAGCTCACTTGGAAAACAGATTATTGTGGCGTGCAGCAGAACGGTCGCTCACATGGTCATAAGAGGGGTGCTGGGCCCTCCTCCTTTTTTTTTACCATACTCTATCCTCTCTTTTCTTCACTCATTTCACATTCTCTCTCTCTCTCCACAGAGTATCAGAGAACTACGAGGAGAACAAGATGTCTCCCAGTAACCTGGGCATCGTGTTTGGTCCAACCCTGCTGCGGCCGCTGGTGTCTGTAGACGTGTCCATGGTGGCTCTACTGGAGACCACCTACCAGGCCCTACTGGTGGAGTTCCTCATCACACACCACCAGCACATCTTCGACGCTCCACCTCCCCCCGTCCCCACCGCCCCACTCCCTGACACCCCTCCCCGGGCAACGTGTTCAGGGGGGGGGCAGGAGACTGTTGCTGGGGATGACCCTGGCTCTCAGGGCCCCCCCGCTGGAGGAGCCTCGTCCAGAGAACGCCCCCGCTCCCTAGAGGTAAGGGACAAACTGAGGGGGGATTCCATTGTGTCAGACAAGTTCAATCAAGTAGAGCTTAAGTATTTGAATTCGAACATACCATTTGAACCCAGGTCTGGTTAACAGATGGGTTAACCCTGGGCTGATAGACAAATATAGACTTTTCAAATACTTTTCATAGACCCCCCTATACTGAAATACATTTAAATACAGCTTTTCTCCAATGTTTTTCAATGGTATGAATAGGAGGGCAATGTTAACCTCAATCAAACACTTCATTTTGAATCTGAGGTATCTTGATCACACATCTGGCAGCTGTAGGTTTGTCAGCCAGTGATTGGACCTCTAAGTCTAAGTAACATTGGGACGGCTCATGATGCCCTACAGTCAGACCTGGGTTCAGATACTATTAGAAAGTATTTAAAATACATTCGCCAGGCTTCATTGAGCTTGCCTGGGGCAATAGAACAAATAGAATAGTGACAAAACGGCAAACCCAGCCCACCTGGCACTCCAGTAAGCAACCACTCAAATAGTATTTGAACCCAAGTCTGCCTCAGAGCCAGAGTTCACGTAGTTCAGTCTCAGCCTGCTGCCTTGAGCTGCTTTCCTTCATGTTGCTTCTGTTACCTGTTGTTGTCTCAAAGGGGTAATCTGGGATTCAAATAACAAGAAAGAGGTTACTCCAGTCACTTTTTTTGGTAAACAGCTGAGGGATGGGGCTGAAGAAATGTAAATAATGAGGCATTTATAAGGAATATTGTTCAAGAGTCAATGGCTATATCATTTATTCATATTAAAAGTCCCAAAACAGATGTACCAATCCCAGATTGCCCCTTTAATGCTCCTGGCTCGGCCATGCTGTGACTCTGCTGTGGCCAACCCGGAAGAGATTACGTGCTTTTTTTGTGAGGCTTAACACAATGCAACATTGGCGTGTGTGTGTGTGTGTGTGCTACATCTGACTGGACTCTGATCTGACCCTTCCTTTCCAGACCATATCTACCCTGGCTGGGTTTCAATACTATACAATGGCTTCGTCTGTGAAATATAGTAAAATGAGTGTCAAATTCTTCTTCTTCTTCTATTGTAAAATTACTTCCTTTCCTTTCTCCTTCGTTACCACTGATAGGCCAAAGGACTGGATACTGTGGAAACTGTAGGTTTCAAGGGTAGGAAAGGACATGAGGAGAGTAAAGCTATTGAGACACAGCCCTAGCATGGATGTTCTTGGCCACTAAATACACAACACTGACCACTGGGAAATACTGGGAGGGTGTGGGGGGTGGAAGAGAAGGTTAGTGCCCTGCCCTCTACATGTGCATTTGGAGTTGTTTAGGGACATAAGGATTTTACTGTATTTTTTGCCTGAAAAACAGAACTGGGAGAACAAGTGACCATGCAACTTGATTTTCTCCAATAAGTAAAAAATTAAAATCCTGTTATATGTATAGGCTACACAACATCCACAATTTACCTGCAATCTCTCTGTAACCGAGTAGGGTTCACTTTCTAGACCTAGAGCTATCGTATTGATCTCTCAACACCATTCCATTCCCAACACTTCCTATCCCAAATATCTGGTATCTATTCCCCAAAACTCAGAGTTTGTGTCATTTCAACAGACTCGCACAATCAAGAGAGACTCGAGCGAGGGTTATATATCTGACAAGTCGTCGTCCAATGAGGCAGTGGACCAGCTCAGCCCTGAAGCCAATGAGAGAGCAGGTAGGCGGGATGTACTGTAGTATCAGAGGAATGGTTGGTTGGATTAATGGGTATTGTTGGTAAACAAGTGGGCTAGAGGACTTTGCTGTTCTTATCTGATCTGTCATTTCCTTACCTAACCTTTCTCGGCTGCCATCAAATCTTTTGTCTGCTCGCTGCTCACTGTTTTTGTCATGTGTTAGAGCGCCCTCTGCTGATTTGACTGTAGGCATTTTCTGCTTTCTTTTGCCAATATTGCCAATGTAAATGTAAATGTAATATTCAACAGCCTCTCAAAAGCAATGCTAGCCCTAAACTCACACATCATGTTATGATAGAGACAGAGTATTTACTTTGCCAAGCTAAAAGAGAAATACAGTGGTTCATCTGTGTTTCTCTGGTTTGTCTTATTGTCTCCTCTCCTTCCCCCTTGCTTCCCCAGTCGTGGCTGTGAGGGGGGCATCAACAGAGGCTGCTGCTCTGGGTGATCTGGTAGGGGGTCCAGAGCCAGGGGACTCTCCCTCCGTGGGGATCCAGCTATGGAGCCACTTCAGCAGGCAGCCTGTCAAGTACCAGCGCCAGCCCACCCCGGGTCTCCGCCGCTCCGCAGGCACTACCAGGGCCGGGCAGCTCGGGGAAGAGGAAGAGGAGGATGAAGAGGATGATGAAGAGGAGGAGGAGAGGAGGAGGAACCAGTCGAGGAACGCAGACAGCATCCGTAGCCCCTCCCCTGACCCTGGCAGCCAGAGGAGGAGAAGCCGCCTTCGATTGGAGCTACCCCCCGAGACCACCGGCCACCACCTGCTCAACCAGGCTGGAGGCCACGCCCCACTGAGCCAGACGGAAAGAGAGAAGACACGCCCATATGAGGTTCCACAGGGCAGGCTGCGGGCGGGGACAGTGGTAGTAGAACCATCAACAGCTGCAACAACAGCAGTAGCGGCAGAAGCCAATCCTACGCCGAACACCGGTGCTCAGGAGGCGGGGCTTAGGAGTCGGTCAGCCACATTGTCTCAGCTGAACATGAACCAGTCCAATAACAGGCAGGGGTGGGTGGGTGAGAGGCAGAGACAGGATGGAGAGGAGGGTCTGAGTGGCCCGGCCCGAAAGATCCTGTCAGGGCTGAAGCTCAGACGCAGCCACTCAGGACTGCAGCAACACTTTGTCTGAGGAGGAGGAGGGTTGGAACTTTGAACCATAGAATTAGAATCACATTTGAGGACAGACATTCCCCATTCAAGTCAACGTTCCATGGACTGGCAGGATTCTATTTCTACGGTTAAACCCATAGAATGGATGAATTGTACTGTGTAACTTCAAGTGTTTTTAACAAATACAGTGAAAAATTACATACACTCATGATTGCTCCAGAATACTCATAAATACAGAACATACTAACATAGCTCATCACAGTGATGCACAGACATAAATGAACCGCTCATCAAAGGGCCTACTCACACATTGTTCATACTCACTGTCTATATACACAGACACACAGGGCCGAATCTTGACTTGAAATAATTAAGCCCTATACTGTATGTATAATCTGCATCAACATGCACTGCAATATCAACAGCAGGACTTCCGTGACAATTCCAGTCATGCACACTGTGCGTGTCTTCAATAAAAACCAAACTGAACGAAAGGGGGAGAAACTCTGGTAGCGCTTTATAATAACTCCACGTAATAAAGCATTTGGAATGGATCAGTAAAAAGTGTATCATTTATTAATCATTACTCCATTCATAAGATGTTTAATATGGTCATTTAAACCATTTACTAATCATTAGTTACGTCTTTCTGTGTGGCCTTATCTAAAGTGTGGGCTATTTACACTATAAATACTTTGTAAATGTTTTGAGTGTAATTTCTCACAAAAAGGTGGCCATTCCAGCAGTACCTGATGCTCCTTAAGGTCTGAATATAGCCTAGAACATAGAGTATCGATGGTAAAAGAATAAGCACACAACACAGGATGTTTAAAGGTCCAATGCAGACGTTTTTATCTCAATATCAAATCATTTCTGGGTAACAATTAAGTACCTTACTGTGATTGTTTTCAATTAAAATGGTCAAAAGGAAACAAAAAATATCTTCTTAGCAAAGAGCAATTTCTCAAGCAAGAATTTTGTACTGTCTAGGAGTGGTCTGAGTTGGGAGGGGAAAACTGAAAAACGAGCTGTTATTGGCAGAGAGGTTTGGAACTCTTTCTTATTGGTCTATTAACTAATTTACCGCCAGGCAGGCTAAAACTCCATCCCACCAAAATAGCCTGAAAAAACAAACAAAGGGTCTCACACTAAAAGGGCATTATCATAATTTTCACAATTTCACACTATTATTCCAACCTCATAGTGTGGAAATATATACAGTACCAGTCAAAGGTTTGGACACACCTACTCATTCAAGGGTTTTTCTTTATTTTTACAATTTTCTACATTGTAGAATAATAGTGAAGACATCAAAACTATGAAATAACACATATGGAATCATGTAGTAACCAAATAAGTGTGTGACGAGGTGTGAATGAAGGAGTCAGGCGCAGGAGGTAAAACACTGAAGTCCAGAGTTTATTCCGTTCACATAAATAAAAACTCAACCGAGCTACTCGCTCTCACAGTAAACAATCACTCACAAAGACAAGGGGAACAGAGGGAACACTTATACACATACTTATTAGGGAAATGAGCACCAGGTGTGTGTGATTGACAAGACAAGACATGACAAGTGGAGTGATGAGAATGGGATCGGCAGTAGCTAGTAAGCCGGTAACGCCGAAACTTGCCCGAACAAGGAGGGGAGGCAGCCTCGGTGGAAGTCGTGACAAAGTGTTAAACAAGTAAAAATATATTTGAGATTTGAGATTCTTCAAATAGCCACCCTTTAACTTGATGACAGCTTTGAACACTCGTGGCATTCTCTCAACCAGCTTCATGAGGTAGTCACCTGGAATGCATTTCAATTGACAGGTGTGCCTTCTTAAAAGTACATTTGTGGAATTTCTTTCCTTCTTAATGCGTTTCAGCCACTCAGTTGTGTTGTGACAAGGTAGGTGGGGTATACAGAAGATAGCCCTATTTGGTCAAATACCAAGTCCATATAATGGCAAGAACAGCTCAAATAAGCAAAGAGAAATGACAGTCCATCATTACTTGAAGACATGAAGGTCAGTCAATATGGAAAATTTGCAGTCGCAAAAATCATCAAGCGCTACGATGAAACTGGCTCTCATTTGGACAGCGACATGAATGGAAGACCCAGAGTTAACTCTGCTGCAGAGGATAAGTTCATTAGAGTTACCAGCCTCAGAAATTGCAGCCCAAATAAATGCTTCACAGAGTTCAATAACAGACACATCTCAACATCAACTGTTCAGAGGGGACTGTGTGAATCAGGCCTTCATGGTCGAATTGCTGCAAAGAAACCAATACTAAAGGACACCAATAAGAAGAAGAGACCTGCTTGGGTCAAGAAACATGAGCAATGGACATTAGACCGGTGGAAATTTGTCCTTTGGTCTGGAGTCCAAATTGGAGATTATTGGTTCCAATCACCGTGTCTTTGTGAGACGCGGTGTGGGTGAACGGATGATCTCTGCATGTGTATTTCCCACCGTGAAGCATGGAGGAGGAAGTGTTATGGTGTGAGGGTGCATAGCTGGTGACGCTGTCTGTGATTTATTTAGAATTCAAGGCACACTTAGCCAGCATGGCTACCACAGCATTTTACAGCGATACGCCATCCCATCTGGTTTGGGCTTAGTGGGACTATCATTTGTTTTTCAACAGGACAATGACCCAACACACCTCCAGGCTGTGTAAGGGCTATTTTACCAAGAAGGAGAGTGATGGAGTGCTGCATCGGATGACCTGGCCTCCACAATCCCCCGACCTCAACCCAATTGAGATGGTTTGGGAAGAGTCGGACCGCAGAGTGAAGGAAAAGCAGCCAACAAGTGCTCAGCATATGTGGGAACTACTTCAAGACTATTGGAAAAGCATTCCAGGTGAAGCTGTTTGAGAGAATGCCAAGAGTGTCCAAAGCTGTCATCAAGGCAAAGGGTGGCTATTTGAAGATTCTCAAATATAAAATATACTTTGATTTGTTTAACACGTTTTTTGTTTACTACATGATTCCATATGTGTCATTTCATAATTTTGATGTCTTCACTCTTATTCTACAATGTAAAAAATAGTAAAAATAAAGAAAAGTCCTTGAATGATTAGGTGTGTCCAAACTTTGACTGGTAGTGTATAAAACACAAGAAAATCTAGTGTTTGGCTGCACTGGGCCTTTAAGGAAATATATCAAACATGTTATTCACAAAAATGGTTGTAAAACAACTGTTGCAAGGACATGAGGAAGAGCTGTAATGTAGAGTTCTGCACCAGACCGATTTATTCATCCCGCTCCCACCTGCACCTGCTCCCTTCCGCAGCTTTTCATGCTACACCCGCCCACACCTGCTGGCTGTCTGTCCGACTCCCACCCACTACTGCAAGAAGTGGTCCCGAACCCAAATGCAGTCCCGCAATGTTATTTTAGGGATATGTGACGCAGCTCACTCTACCCTGTCTCCCGCGAGAATGCAGCCCTCTATTGTAATGTGAATGTTTTGCAAATGTTGTCAACCTCGCGAACGAAAACTAATCATAAAACAGGGAGATGTAGGCAGTTTTTATCTCTATTCCTTCAATACTACTGATAGGCCTATGTTATTGAGGTAGAAATGTTCCATGTATGATTTACATGTAGAAATGCTACATGTATAACTTTTAAATGCTTCCAGTGCTTCAGTCTTTTAACCACAGACTATTTTCACACATGGCTTTGTTTGGTGGCACTTTTACTGGGCCTTTAAAGGTATTAACTCTTTAAACATAATGGGATAATTCAGCGAAATTATGATTTCAGATATTTGTTTCCCTACCTCGAAAGCAGTCTATAGACTTCTCTAAGGAGTGACTGCAATCCACACTTTGGTTTTGGGTAGAAATGTCACTGCCAAGAAACGCTAATGTTAGCATTTCAGACCAAAAAACGTTATTTCACTCAGCATAGAGTGTGTCTGCAGTTACACATCACACTATTACAACAGTGTGACTGTTTTGGAATAAAATGTTAAATATATTTCAACATCCTCTGTATTGTGTGCTTATTGTTTAATCATTGCTATGTTCTAGGGGCCATTTTGAAACCTTCAGGAGCAGGAGGTACTGCTAGAATGTCTACCAATGAATGGCGTGTCCATCTTTTTGTGAGAAATTAAACTGGTCACTCAAAGCATTTATAAAGTATAAATAGCCCACACTATAGATCAGGCCATGCAAAAATACTGAACTAATGATTAGTAAATGGTTTATATGGACCTACAATACCGGTCAAAAGTTTTAGAACACCTACTGATTCAATAATATAATAATAGTGAAGACATATGAAATAACACATATGGAATCATGTAGTAACCAAAAAAGTGTTAAACAAATCAAAATATATTTTATATTTGGATTCTTCAAATAGCCACCATTTGCCTTGATGACAGCTTTGCACACTTGGCATTCTCTCAACCAGCTTCACCTGGAATGCTTTTCCAACAGTCTTGAAGGAGTTCCCACATATGCTGAGCACTTGTTGGCTGCTTTTCCTTCACTCTGCGGTCCGACTCATCCCAAACCATCTCAATTTGGTTGAGGTCGGGGGATTGTGGAGGCCAGGTCATCTGATGCAGCACTCCATCACTCTCCTTCTTGGTCAAATAAATAAACAAATGACAGTCCCACTAAGCCCAAACTAGATGGGATGGCGTATCGCTGCAGAATGCTGTGGTAGCCACGCTGGTTAAGTGTGCCTTGCATTCTAAATAAATCACAGACAGTGTCACTTGCAAAGCACCCCCACACCATAACACCTCCTCCTCCATGCTTTACGGTGGGAAATACACATGCAGAGATCATCTGTTCACCCACACCGCGTCTCACAAAGACACGGCGATTGGAACCAAAAATCTCAAATTTGGACTCCAGACCAAAGGACAAATTTCCACCCATCTAATGTCCATTGCTCGTGTTTCTTGGCCCAAACAAGTCTCTTCTTCTTATTGGTGTCCTTTAGTAGTGGTTTCTTTGCAGCAATTCGACCATGAAGGCCTGATTCACACAGTCTCCTCTGAACAGTTGATGTTGAGATGTGTCTGTTACTTGAACTCTGTGAAGCATTTAATTGGGCTGCAATTTCTGAGGCTGGTGACTCTAATGAACCTATCTCTCTCTATATAGTGTGTATATGTTGAGTCACTCTCTACAGTGGCTTGCGAAAGTATTCACCTCCCTTTGGCATTCTTCCTATTTTGTTGCCTTACAACCTGGAATTTAAATGGATTTTTGGGGAGTTTGTATCATTTGATTTACACAACATGCCTATCACTTTGAAGATGCAAAATACTTTTTATTGTGAAACAAACAAGAAATAAGATAAAAAAACAGAAAACTTGAGAGTGCATAACTATTCACCCCCCGAAAGTCAATACTTTGTAGAGCAACCTTTTGCAGCAATACAGCTGCAAGTCTCTTGGGGTATGTCTCTATAAGCTTGGCACATCTAGCCACTGGGATTTTTGCCCATTCCTCAAGGCAAAGCTGCTTCAGCTCCTTCAAGTTGGATGGGTTCCGCTGGTGTACAGCAATCTTTAAGTCATACCACAGATTCTCAATTGGATTGAGGTCTGGGCTTTGACTAGGCCATTCAAAGACATTTAAATGTTTTCCCCTTAAACCACTCAAGTGTTGCTTTAGCAGTATGCTTAGGGTCATTGTCCTGCTGGAAGGTGAACCTCCAGTCTCAAATCTCTGGAAGACTGAAACAGGTTTCCCTCAAGAATTTCCCTGTATTTAGCGCCATCCATCATTCCTTCAATTCTGACCAGTTTCCCAGTCCCTGCCGATTAAAAACATCCCCACAGCATGATGCTGCCACCATCATGCTTCACTGTGGAGATGGTGTTCTCTGGGTGATGAGAGGTGTTGGGTTTGCGCCAGACATAGTGTTTTCCTTGATGGCCAAAAAGCTCAATTTTAGTCTCATCTGACCAGAGTACCTTCTTCCATATGTTTGGGGAGTCTCCCACATGCCTTTTGGCTAACACCAAACGTGTTTGCTTATTTTCTTCTTTAAGCAATGGCTTTTTTCTGGCCACTCTTCCGTAAAGCCCAGCTCTGTGGAGTGTACGGCTTAAAGTGGTCCTATGGACAGATACTTCAATCTCCGCTGTGGAGCTTTGCAGCTCCTTCAGGGTTATCTTTGGTCTCTTTGTTGCCTCTCTGATTAATGCCCTCCATGCCTGGTCTGTGAGTTTTGGTGGGCGGCCCTCTCTTGGCAGGTTTGTTGTGGTGCCATATTCTTTCCATTTTTTAAATAATGGATTTAATGGTGCTCCGTGGGATGTTCAAAGTTTCTGATCTTTTTTTATAACCCAACCCTGATCTGTACTTCTCCACAACTTTGTCCCTGACCTGTTTGGAGAGCTCCTTGGTCTTCATGGTGCCGCTTGTTTGGTGGTGCCCCTTGCTTAGTGGTGTTGCAGACTCTGGGGCCTTTCAGAACAGGTGTATATATACTGAGATCATGTGACAGATCATGTGACACTTTGATTGCACACAGGTGGACTTTATTTAACTAAATACCTGACTTCTGAAGGTAATTGGTTGCACCAGATCTTATTTAGGGGCTTCATAGCAAAGGGGCTGAATACATATGCACACACCAATTTCCGTTATTAATTTTTCATAATTTGTTTTAACAAGTTATTTTTTTAATTTCACTTCACCAATTTGGACTATTTTGTGTATGTCCATTACATGAAATCCAAATAAAAATCCATTTAAATTACAGGTTGTAATGCAACAAAATTGGAAAAACACCAAGGGGGATGAATACTTTTGCACTGTAACTCTGGGTCTTCCATTCCTGTGGCGTCCTCATGAGAGCCAGTTTCATCATAGCGCTTGATGGTTTTTGCAACTGCACTTGAAGAATTGTTCAAAGTTCTTGAAATGTTCCATATTGACTGACCTTCATGTCTTAAAGTAATGATGGACTGTCGTTTCTCTTTGCTTATTTGAGCTGTTCTTGCCATAATATGGACTTGGTCTTTTACCAAATAGGGCTATCTTCTGTACACCCCCCTACCTTGTCACAACACAACTGATTGGCTGAAACTCATTAAGAAGTAAATAAATTACACAAATTAACTTTTAAGATGGCACACCTGTTAATTGAAATGCATTCCATGTGACTACCTCATGATGCTGGTTGAGAGAATGCCAAGAGTGTGCAAAGCTGTCATCAAGGCAAAGGGTGGCTATTTGAAGAGTCTCAAATACACTTTTTTGGTTACTACATGATTCCATATGTGTTATTTCATAGTTTTCATGTCTTCACTATTATTCTACAATGTAGAAAATAGTAAAAATAAAGAAAAACCCTTGAATGAGTAGGTGTTCTAAAACTTTTGACCAGTAGTGTATATTAAACATCTTATGAATGGAGTAATGATAAATAAATAATGAATAAACTATTTACTAATCCATTATCAATGCTTTATTACATGGAGTTATTATAAAGTGCTACCGAAACTTGTTTTTTCGTTGCAAAACATTTTACGGTGTGCACTAATGAATACACACTATCTCTAACAAGCCAGGATTGGGCCGGCAGCCAACAGCCAGCTCTGGTGAAGAAGTGACTCCAGAACCTAAATATAGCAGGAGAATCACTGTAATAACCCCTTTAAAGAGAAGTCCCTGTGTCTCCGCCCCAAATGGCGCTCTTTTCCCAATAGTACATTACTTTTGACCAGCGCCCAATGTAAGGATTCGGAATAGGGTTCCATTTGGGACACAGATTCACTGTAACCCCTATAACGAGGAAGCACTCTCTCTTTCTGGAGTCCAACCCTGGCATAGTTACAGACTACAGACAGACTACTTTGTCAAGGTTTTTTTTTTTTTTTGGGGGGGGGGGGGGGGGGGGGGGGTGTTGTTGACTGTCTCTCTGTTCATTTTTTCTATCAAATTAATCTGGACTGCTCTGAAATATTTGTAACTGTAACTCTGGACTGCTCTGAATATTTGGATAGAGTTTGAGAGTTGTGGGGAGAAGTATGCTCCGTGCAGCATAGCACACACAAAGACATAGGCTAGATAGACTGTCCACTTATGGTCACAGGGTTGGAAAATAAATCTGTCTATAACCTCATCTCTTGATGAAATCTGAAAAAAGTTTATCCCCCTCCAGCTCTGACACAAGAACGTCTCCTGCACTGTTTGCTATTCCCTTCAAAACGTGAATGCCAGGCTTCTACTGAAAACAAACGGTTGATACATGTGTGATTTTTCTATATGTTTTATAGGCAGCTCATTGGAATGCTGTTAGATTTATATGAATAAACGAATATAAAGATGTACTTACATTGAGCTTCCACTTGATAATCTATTCCATGTTAACTTCTAACTACAACAATTTCCAAATGTGGATCCATTTGATATGAATTCCAGTCAGATGAATTGCTGTATGGACTTTGTACAAAAGTAGTATTCCTGGAGTGACTGATCTGATCTTACCATCATGACAGAACAGTCGGCTGGCTATAGACAACGCTACTCCCCCTCTCTTGCCACACGGTGGCAGTAGAATAAACTGCATGAAAAGTGATGTATTATTTATTTATTTTTACAAGAGGGGCCAAACGTTAAACCATCCACTTATTATTTCTAGCAAGTAGGAAAACATTTGTTTCTAATTGTTTAGTTAGGTGTATGTTTTCTCTCATCCACACATAATTCCTCAAACCCTTTCTCTTGATTGTTTGAATTAGCTGTGTAGTGCTAGGGCAAAAACCAAAACGTGCACCCCTTGGGGTCCCGAGGACCGAGTTTGGGAAACCGTGGCCTGGTCATTGATCAATAGGCCTAACTATCAAAATATTTCGATGTCATCTCAACAGTTGAGAATATGGGTATCGCCAAGTATGATACGTTTTGAAATAACAAAATCTCATAAAAGTAATTCACTGCAATAGTTCCTACAATGCAGCAGCACTCTTTCATAAGATGATGTATAAGCTACGCATTGATGGTCAATGGCTTATTTTTTTCTACTGTGAATTTTATTGAAACTAATTTTATTGTCAATGCGTGATGGTTTTGTTAAAACAATCAAATTATCCTAAAAGAAAAACATTATTATTATTACACACACTCCATCTCCACCACAAGCAAACACCTTATTCCATTTTACTATTACAGAACATTATCACTACGTCAATACACCCCCCTAACCTTAAGAACCGTATCTCTCTCCTCGCCGTTTTTCTCCTGTTCCCTCTCCTCCCCCTCTTTCCCTCCCTCCATCGTTTTATGCACACCGAACTCCGGGCGCACAGTCAGCTTTAGAGCGACGAGAAGAAAAGAGAGCCCAGCATAATATAATCGTTTGCCTTCACATGATGCTATTTTGCTGCTATTCGCTGTCTGGAGTTTGAAATAGGACCATACGACGCGTGCACATCCACCGACCGACTAGTCTTATGTTATTTTAATGCTACCGATAGAGGTTTCGGAAGGAGTGTGTTTCACCTCAAGGTATGTGCGTCCGCCGCCAACATCCAGAACGCGTCGACAGGTTGTCGGTGCGTTGCCAACCTCAATTTGCAGATGTGTTACATTTTTCATCACATTTAACGAGGCCACCCCCTTTACGTGTCTTATTCCTCCTTAGAAATAGGAGTTTCTTGATGTTATTATTTCAGAGGCTCATGGGAATTCCTCCAAAGGTTTGACTTTTATCCAAGTGTAGGTTATGTGTTGCATATTGGTTGTAATCTAATCTGCTATTTGACTAGCCTACATAATTTTATATTTGTAGGCCTATCAACTTTAACATAGCCTACTTTTAAATACCCAAAATAGTTTGTAATATTTTACTTTAATCTTTTGTTGAGTGGTAAGGTTGTCCAGATACATTTTCTGTCTTATTATAGGCTTGCGGTCCATAGCAAACCTTTAGTCCTTATTGATATTTTGAAATTATTATAGCCAGGGGTTGTCAAAGCTCTCATCAGGAACCCCGAGGCCCCAGCCCGTTCCAAAATGTCAACTATTCAAGAGCTAGCACACCTCATTCAACTTGTCAACTAATTATCAAGCCCTTGATTAGGTAAATGAGGGAGCTAGTTCAGGGCTTCTTTGGTCATCAAAAAGAAAGGAGGACCAAGGCACTCTTCATATAATTAATTAAAATGCCTTTATTAGTATGGCATGTTCAATAGAAACAAGATTTTAAAAAATATATATATATATTGTTTCTATTGAACATGCCATACTAATAAAGGCATTTTAATTAATTATATGAAGAGTGCCTTGGTCCTCCTTTCTTTTTGATGACCAATTCACCCCTTTGACCAAAGAGCACCTTCTGTCTACCAACATTTACTATTGTGTACCTTAGTAGCGCTTTCCTTCCTCTTTCTACTAAACAAAAATATTTGTCTAACAGTAGCCTACACATGTTTATATCAACATGTTGTGGAGAATATAGGCTACAGGGAGACGAAGTTGGAAAAGGCAGTGGTAGCCTAGTTATGTGAATATAATGGGGAAATATAAGGGAAAATATGATATCAAATGTTGATTAGCCTTATTGTGAACGTGTGATGATGATGCAGTGATAACATAGCTCCGGGAAAATCGACGATATAGCTATCCGCGATCCTTGGGACATCCCTACCCTAAACCCTAACCCTAATCTTAAACCCTACCCTTACACTAACCTTAACCATAACCCTTACCTGACCGTAACCTTAACCTACAACTTCACTCAACACTTTAATTGTTGGCCTACCGAGCACATTCCCCAGACTTTGGCGTTAACAGAACATATTTTTCTTCACCTAAAGTTTCTCAATGTTAACCAATGTGTAAAGCTTTGATAGCCCTATCACCACAGAGGGCCTAAAGCTTTTGGTAGACCTATGCTTTTTATTTAGAGGGGGCGCAAAATGAGACTAAACCAGGTGCCCCTTCAGTTTTGTCCAGTATATTATAGGTATAACGTAAAGCTAATAGGATAGTAGTTTAAGGATATACCGTTCTGGTCCACAGATTTAGTCTGCACGACCCTTACACAGTTATGACTAATAGACATTGAAATTGCAATCAGTTATGTGCTCTCAGAAATAGGCGAATAGAGACGAGCGCGCTTTGACACAAGCATTGCAACAACAAGGCTCAAATTCGATGACAGATTGTGTCCATTATAGCAGTTGGTCGAAAACAAAATAATATTCCAAATTTGTTTTTCAAGTGATTTTATTGGTTTATGTGGTTTTCTAATATTATGTTATAGCCCATCTTGTAATCACTGTTGTGATCATTTGGCATAATAATCTATTGAAATACATATTTTTGAAGTTAGTGGATACAGTTATGTAGGCTATGCACATGAATAGGCCTAAATTATTTGATTTAGTATGCTATTTTATACGATATTGCGATCCTTAATTCAACACATAAGCCTAATAATTATTTCGATTTGTAATGACGGTGTAAATTACATTTTAGCCTATTATTCATGCAGCCTAAATCAATTATTTATTCACATTTCTTGATGATTTTTCAGGTTTCATTTTTTTTATTCTTTCTTTTGTTTTTATTCGAAGCAATGACACCCTCCTTCCTCCAATGAGAGCAAAGGTATCTTGAAAGCCTTTATCAGTTAAATTCATTAACAGGTAGCCCACGGGAGCATCATATTCGATTAAGAATTGTTATCTGCTAACCCAATAATTGAGAATGTATTATTTCAAGCCTAGATCAATTTAAAATAAATAATATATTTAAATTAAATCGGTCATTCAGAACGATTAGTTATTTTCGAAATGTAGGGTATCGGCTAGAATTAGATTTAGGCGTTCTTAATTATAAATAATATTCATAAAAACCTAACTTAATGTCGCTTTGATTTGGAATATTGTCAATTAATAAATAAACATGTTCTCGCTATGTTGCAATAGGCCTATTGAATATAGTGCATTATTGAAATGTCACGATTTCTGTAGATTAAGTTTGTGTTCATGGAATAGGCCTGAGAAGTCCATGACTAAGTGTCGTAATTGAACAATGCCTACCACACCATTAGTAAATGTATTATCATATTATTATTATTATTATTATTATATTATTAACAGTATTATTAGCGCATTATTATTCATATGTATATTATCATTCAAAGAATAATAATGAATCCCCATGCTTTAGATAGAATTTCGATAGATTGCATACATTTCGCATTCGACAAAATAATCTTTATTTATTGAAAATATCAGGCATTTTCCCCCCTCCAACAACGGACAGGGATGGATTTGGGCCGTTTATGGCTTTGTGTGGCCGTGTGGCGTCAGCAGGTCACGGGGTTTAATCCCGACCAGTTTTTGGTCAAGATTAGACCAAGGCCAGATCTCCTGTTCGACCCCCAATCAGACTTCGGGTATCATATGATGCAAGTAAATAAACAGGAAAAGGGCCACCTTCGGCTCCAACATTCAATCTCAGTGTGTCAGGTGTTTAAAACTCTTGAGTATACCGAATTGAGTAGCCTAATAGGCCTGGCCCATTTATTTCCTATGCGTTTATCCAATCCACGGCAATATTTATATTGTATTTTATTCCTGTTACAATATGTGCGCATTGCAGGTCGACTGTTTATGTAAATAATTTATAAATAGGATATTAAATATGTTTTCAAGAGGACACTGAAATATAATATCCACGGTCATGTTTAGGCCTATAGCCTACTTGTCTTTCTTTCATTGACTTTTGATGTGTTTTATTTCCCCCTTACAGTACATCCTCTTTCTCACGACGACAATCGGCCCTCTATTTTTTCCTTCTACACACTTGTATTTAGAGGGTAACTCTCCTTTTTCTCTTTCCTCCTTCTCGTCCAGCGAACACGACGAAGGAAGGAGGGCCGGGATGAAAACAGAGGAGACCCAATCATGTCTTCAGCAGCCTCCAGCCTCCACGCCATTCGGTGAGGAGTGAAATGGGACTGACATCTTGAGCCTGACTGGCACATGATTTTAACATTATAATCCAATAATGAAATAAATATCCATTGACATTTTAAAGGTTATAGTGACAGAAACTTAAAAAATTTATACTTTATATGTTATAAATGTGATAAATATGTGATAAATATATGATACATATGTAATAGATTTGACATGTGATACATTTTTATTTGTATTTATAATTTTTATGACTATTTTTGTCATAAAAAAAATTCTGGACCTTGCTGTGAAGTAATATTGAAATTGTATTACTTTTTTTCAAGTTTTGCTTGACGTTTACAGATCTGACCACGCACGCACGTACACACACACTATACCCTCAGATGACGTGGGCGTCGATTAAGGCAGCCCCAGCGCCTCTCTGATTCAGATGGGTTGGGTTAAACGCGGAAGACATATTTCGGTTGATTGCATTTAGTTGTGCAACTGACTAGGTATCCCCATTCCCCCGTGTCCCCCTCTCCCCTCAGGTTCAGAACACAGGGGCGGAGGGGGCGAGGTGTGTGCGGGGTGTGAGTCGCCCATTGCCGACCGCTTCCTGCTGCGTGTCAACGAGCGCTCGTGGCACGAGACCTGCGTCAAGTGTGCAGTGTGTCTGAGCGCACTCAGTGGGACATGCTACTGCAGAGACCGTCTGCTTTACTGCAAGCATGACTACGAAAAGTAAGAGAACCTCAATACTACTAAAATCCCAAAAGACACACAAACCATAGAGTTTGCATTGTCTTAATCAGTGTTTGGTCACCTAGTCCTTGTGCCCCCTCCTGAATCAGTTGTGCTGGTGTCGGGAAAGAACAAGCATGTGGAATGGCTCAGGGGCTTATAGGAACTGGTCTATATAGAATATATGACAGAACATATGGAAAACGTGTCAAACTCATTCCACAGAGGGCCGAGTGTCAGCAGATTTTTGCTCCTCCCTTGAACTTGATTGATGAATTAAGGTCACATTAGTAAAGAACTCCCCTCACCTGGTTGTCTAGGTCTTAATTGAAAGGAAAAAACTAAAACCTGCAGACACTAGGCCCTGAATGTTTGGTGGGTATATACATGAAACGCTGGATTGCTAATAGTGAGGCAGTAAGCTAGCTCCACTTTCCTCTCTGATAAATATGACTTGGTGTGGAGTTTCTATCCGTTTGGGGGTCTGTTGGTCAGTCTGTGTGTGTGTGTGTGTTGGTGGTGTGTGTGAGATCCCCAGGGACTGACGGCTGAAGGACATAGCCTGCAGGTCGTTATCATTGTTGTGAAAAGTGTCAGACGACGTCCAGCCGCACAGACTCTCCCACTGTAGCAGACATCTGGAGGAGAGAGGGAAAGAGAGGGGAGGAGAGGAGAGGGGAGGGAGGAGAGAGGGAAGGTTGGGATGGAGGTGAGGGAGGGAGGGAGGAGAGAGGGAGGGTTGGGATGGAGGAGAGGAGAGAGGGAGGGAGGGAGGGGATGAAGGAGAGGGAGAGAGGGATAGATAAAGGGGGATATAATAATAATAATATTAATATGCCATTTAGCAGACGCTTTTATCCAAAGCGACTTACAGTCATGCGTGCATACATTTTTTTTGTGTATGGGTGGTCCCGGGGATCGAACCCACTACCTTGGCGTTACAAGCGCCGTGCTCTACCAGCTGAGCTACAGAGTGGATATAGAGTGGAGACGAAGAGGAGAAAGGGAGAGAGATTAGTAGAGAAGTTTTCTCAGTTGCTGCTTCTTTGGAAATTCTTAGCATGTTAATAGTTCCCAACCTGAAAACTAAGATGAGTGTGTGTACCGTTAAGGGGTAATTTGGGTGAGGTGTTAGTAGGGGGAATTGGAGTGCGACAGATATGAAATGGTATTGAGTTGACGAGTTCACTGTCTCAGTCCCACTAAAAATGTCTGTTACTACAGTGCCTTCAGAAAGCATTAATACCCCATGACTTTTTCCACATTCTGTTGTTACAAGGTGGGATTAAAATTGATTTAATTGTCAACGATCTACACAAAATACTCTGTCAAAGTGGAAGAAAAATGATAATATTTGTAAAACATTCATGAAAAAAATATTGATTACATAATTATTCAACCCCCTTAGTCAATATATGTTAGAATCACCTTTGGCAGCGATTACAGCAGTGAGTCTTTCTAGGTAAGTCTCTAAGAGCTTTGCACACCTGGATTGTACAATATTTGCACATGATTATTTTTGAATTTCTTCAAGCTCTGTCAAATTGGTTGTTGATCATTGCTAGACAGCCAAGTGTTGCCATAGATTTCCAAGCCGATTTTAAGTAAAAACTGTAACTATGCCACTCAGGAACATTCAATGTCATCTTGGTAAGCAACTCCAGTGTATATTTGGCCTTGTGTTTTAGGTTATTGTCATGCTGAAAGTTGAATTTATCTCCCGGTGTCTGTTGGAAAGCAGACTGAACTAGGTTTTCCTCTAAGATTTTGCCTCTGCTTAGCTCTATTCTGTTTATTTTTATCCTAAAAAACTCCCTAGTCCTTGCCAATGACGAGCATACTCATAACATGCAGCCACCACCATGCTTGAAAAGGTAAAGAGTGGTACTCAGTGATGTGTTGTATTGGATTTTCCCCAAACATAATGCTTTGTACTCAGGACATAAAGTCAATTTCTTTGGCACATTTTTTTTGTTTTGCAGTATTACTTTAGTGCCTTATTGCTAACAGGATGCATGTTTTTGAATACACTTGTGGAGTAACTACACTGTTGTTGATCCAACCTCAGTTTTCTCCTATCACAGCCATTATACTCTGTAACTGTTTTAAAGTCACCATTAGCCTCATGATGAAATCCCTGAGCGGTTTCCTTCCTCTCCGGCAACTGAGTAAGGAAGGATGCCTGTATCTTTGTAGTGACTGGGTGTATTGATACACCATCCAAAGTGTAATTAATAACTTCACCATGCTCAAAGATATTCAATGTCTGTTTTTTTTTTATGTTACCCATCTACCAATAGGTGTCCTTCTTTGCGAGGCATTGGAAAACCTCCCTGGTCTTTCTGGTTGAATCTGTGTTTGAAATTCACTGCTCGGCTGAGGGACCTTACAGCTAATTGTATGTGTGTGGTACAGAGATGAGGTAGTCATCCAAAAACCATGTTAAACACTATTATTGTACACAGTGAGTCCATGCAACTTATTATGTGACTTGTTCAGCACATTTTTACTCCTGAACTTATTTAGGCTTGCCATAACAAATGGGTTGAATACTTACAGTGGGGAAAAAAGTATTTAGTCAGCCACCAATTGTGCAAGTTCTCCCACTTAAAAAGATGAGAGGCCTGTAATTTTCATCATAGGTACACGTCAACTATGACAGACAAATTGAGAAAAAAAAATCCAGAAAATCACTTTGTAGGATTTTTTATGAATTTATTTGCAAATTATGGTGGAAAATAAGTATTTGGTCAACTACAAACAAGCAAGATTTCTGGCTCTCACAGACCTGTAACTTCTTCTTTAAGAGGCTCCTCTGTCCTCCACTCATTACCTGTATTAATGGCACCTGTTTGAACTTGTTATCAGTATAAAAGACACCTGTCCACAACCTCAAACAGTCACACTCCAAACTCCACTATGGCCAAGACCAAAGAGCTGTCAAAGGACACCAGAAACAAAATTGTAGACCTGCACCAGGCTGGGAAGACTGAATCTGCAATAGGTAAGCAGCTTGGTTTGAAGAAATCAACTGTGGGAGCAATTATTAGGAAATGGAAGACATACAAGACCACTGATAATCTCCCTCGATCTGGGGCTCTACGCAAGATCTCACCCCGTGGGGTCAAAATGATCACAAGAACGGTGAGCAAAAATCCCAGAACCACACGGGGGGACCTAGTGAATGACCTGCAGAGAGCTGGGACCAAAGTAACAAAGCCTACCATCAGTAACACACTACGCCGCCAGGGACTCAAATCCTGCAGTGCAAGACGTGTCCCCCTGCTTAAGCCAGTACATGTCCAGGCCCGTCTGAAGTTTGCTAGAGTGCATTTGGATGATCCAGAAGAGGATTGGGAGAATGTCATATGGTCAGATGAAACCAAAATAGAACTTTTTGGTAAAAACTCAACTCGTCGTGTTTGGAGGACAAAGAATGCTGAGTTGCATCCAAAGAACACCATACCTACTGTGAAGCATGGGGGTGGAAACATCATGCTTTGGGGCTGTTTTTCTGCAAAGGGACCAGGACGACTGATCCGTGTAAAGGAAAGAATGAATGGGGCCATGTATCGTGAGATTTTGAGTGAAAACCTCCTTCCATCAGCAAGGGCATTGAAGATGAAACGTGGCTGGGTCTTTCAGCATGACAATGATCCCAAACACACCGCCCGGGCAACAAAGGAGTGGCTTCGTAAGAAGCATTTCAAGGTCCTGGAGTGGCCTAGCCAGTCTCCAGATCTCAACCCCATAGAAAATCTTTGGAGGGAGTTGAAAGTCTGTGTTGCCCAGCGACAGCCCCAAAACATCACTGCTCTAGAGGAGATCTGCATGGAGGAATGGGCCAAAATACCAGCAACAGTGTGTGAAAACCATGTGAAGACTTACAGAAAATGTTTGACCTGTGTCATTGCCAACAAAGGGTATATAACAAAGTATTGAGACATTTTTGTTATTGACCAAATACTTATTTTCCACCATAATTTGCAAATAAATTCATTACAAATCCTACAATGTGATTTTCTGGAAAAAAAAATTCTGATTTTGTCTGTCATAGTTGACGTGTACCTATGATGAAAATTACAGGCCTCTCTCATCTTTTTAAGTGGGAGAACTTGCACAATTGGTGGCTGACTAAATACTTTTTTTCCCCACTTTATTGACTTAAGACATTGCAGCTTTACATTTTTTATTAATTTGTAAAAATGTCTAAAAACATAATTTGACATTATTGTGTGTAGGCCAGGGACACAAAATCTAAATTTAATCAATTTTAAATTCAGGCTGTAACACGACAAAATGTTGAAAAAGTCAAGGGGTGTGAATACTTTCTGACACCTACAGTTTAGGTGTTATCCATGAATTTAGGTGTTTAAGAAAATCTTGCTGATCGCATTCGATATTGGTACATCCATATAATTGTTGAAAGTATAGAATGAGTGGTCATATTGTATTGTCTAACCTAGGTCTAAGGCCTAACCTATACAGAGTAGCTCCCATGTTGTAAGTAGGCTATAGAATGAGTGCCTCATCTTGAGTATCTCTCTATATAGTGTGTATATGTTGAGTCACTCTCTACAGTGGCTTGCGAAAGTATTCATCCCCCTTGGCATTTTTCCTATTTTGTTACTTTGTAGAGCCACCTTTTTGCAGCAATTACAGCTGCAAGTCTCTTGGGGTATGTCTCTATAAGCTTGGCATATCTAGCCACTGGGATTTTTGCCCATTCTTCAAGGCAAAACTGCTCCAGCTCCTTCAAAATGGATGGGTTCTGCTGATGTACAGCAATCTTTAAGTCATACCACAGATTCTCAATTGGATTGAGGTCTGGGCTTTGACTAGGCCATTCCAAGACATTTAAATGTTTCCCCTTAAACCACTCAAGTGTTGCTTTAGCAGTATGCTTAGGGTCATTGTCCTGCTGGAAGGTGAACCTTTGTCCCAAATCTCTGAAAGACTGAAACAGGTTTCCCTAAATGTTTGCTTATTCTTTTCTTTAACCAATGGCTTTTTTCTGGCTACTCTTCCGTAAAGCCCAGCTCTGTGGAGTGTACGGCTTAAAGTGGTCCTATGGACAGATACTCCAATCTCCGCTGTGGAGCTTTGCAGCTCCTTCAGGGTTATCTTTGGTCTCTTTGTTGCCTTTGATTAATGCCCTCCTTGCCTGGTCCGTGAGTTTTGGTGGGCGGCCCTCTCTTGGCAGGTTTGTTGTGGTGCCATATTCTTTCCATTTTTTAATAATGGATTTAATGGTGCTCCGTGGGATGTTCAAAGTTTCAGATATTTTTTTTATAACCCAACCCTAATCTGTACTTCTCCACAACTTTGTCCCTGACCTGTTTGGAGAGCTCCTTGGTCTTCATGGTGCCGCTTGCTTGGTGGTGCCCCTTGCTTAGTGGTGTTGCAGACTCTGGGGCCTTTCAGAACAGGTGTGTGTATATATACTGAGATCATGTGACACTTCAAGGCAAAACAGGTGGACTTTATTTAACTAATTACCTGACTTCTGAAGGTAATTGGTTGCACCAGATCTTATTTAGGGGCTTCATAGCAAAGGGGGTGAATACATATGCACTCACCACTTTTCCGTTATTTATTTAGTATAATTTTTTTTTACAAGTTATTTTTTTCATTTCACTTCACCAATTTGGACTATTTTGCATTACATTACATGAAATCCAAATAAAAATCCATTTAAATTACAGGTTGTAATGCAACAAAATAGGAAAAATGCCACGGGGATGAATACTTTTGCAAGGCACTGTATATATGTTGTCTCTCTCTCTATATAGTGTGTATATGTTGAGTCTCTCTATATAGTGTATAGATGTTGAGTCACTCTCTATATAGTGTATATACAGTTGAAGTCGGAAGTTTACATACACTTAGGTTGGAGTCATTAAAACTGGTTTTTCAACCACACCACAAATTTCTTGTTAACAAGAACTTTTGGCAAGTCAGTTAGGAGATCTACTTTGTGCATGACACAAGTAATTCTTCCAACAATTGTTTAAAGACAGATTATTTCACTTATAATTCACCGTATCACAATTCCAGTGGGTCAGAAGTTTACATACACTAAGTTGACTGTGCCTTTAAACAGCTTGGAAAATTCCATACAATTATGTAATGACTTTAGAAGCTTCTGATCGTCTAATTGACATCATTTGAGTCATTTGGAGGTGTACCTGTGTATGTATTTCAAGGCCTACCTTCAAACTCAGTGCCTCTTTGCTTGACATCATGGGAAAATCAAAATAAATCAGCCAAGACCTCAGAAAGAAAATTGTAGACCTCCACAAGTCTGGTTCATCCTTGGGACCAATTTCCAAACGCCTGAAGGTACCACGTTCATCTGTACAAACAATAGTACGCAAGTATAAACACCATGGGACCACGCAGCCGTCATATCGCTCAGGAAGGACACGCGTTCTGTCTCCTAGAGATGAACGTACTTTGGTGCGAAAAGTGCAAATCAATCCCAGAACAACAGCAAAGGACCTTGTGAAGATGCTGGAGGAAACAGGTACAAAATTATCTATATCCACAGTAAAACGAGTCCTATATCGACATAACCTGAAAGGCCGCTCAGCAAGGAAGAAGCCACTGCTCCAAAACCGCCATAAAAAAGCCAGACTCCTTTTTGGAGAAATGTCCTCTGGTCTGATGAAACAAAAATAGAACTGTTTGGCCATAATGACCATTGTTATGTTTGGAGGAAAAAGGGTGCACTTGCAAGCCGAAGAACACCATCCCAACTGTGAAGCACGGGGGTGGCAGCATCATGCTGTGGGGATGCTTTGCTGCAGGAGGGACTGGTGCACTTCACAAAATAGATGGCATCATGAGGAAGGAAAAGTATGTGGATATATTGAAGCAACATCTCAAGACATCAGTCAGGAAGTTAAAACTTGATCGCAAATGGGTCTTCCAAATGGACAATGACCCCAAGCATACTTCCAAAGATGTGGCAAAATGGCTTAAGGACAACAAAGTCAAGGTATTGTAGTGGCCATCACAAAGCCCTGACCTCAATCCTATAGAACATTTGTGGGCAGAACTGAAAAAGCGTGTGCGAGCAAAGTGGCCTACAAACCTGACTCAGTTACACCAGCTCTGTCAGGAGGAATGGGCCAAATTTCACCCAACTTATTGTGGGAAGCTTGTGGAAGGCTACCCAAAACTTTGACCCAAGTTAAACAATTTAAAGGCAATGCTACCAAATACTAATTGAGTGTATGTAAACTTCTGACCCACTGGGAATGTGATGAAAGAAATAAAAGCTGAAATAAATATTTCTCTCTACTATTATTCTGACATTTCACATTCTTAAAATAAAGTGGTGATCCTAACTGACCTAAGACGGGCAATCTTTACTGGTATTAAATGTCAGGAATTGTGAAAAACTGAGTTTAAATGTATTTTGCTAAGGTGTATGTAAACTTCCGACTTCAACTGTGTGTGTACAGTATATGTCTGTCTCTGTGAGAGACTTGGCACACGTCTTTACTGGTGACCTTCAGAATATCAGTAACAATGTCTCCTTCTGTTCCCTGCAGTCATTCCATCAGCACCACACGCACGCAAACACACACACACTCCACTCCCCGGCTCCCCCTCAACCGTGAGCAGGTGTGTGTACTGTATGATGTACGGGAGGAGTGTGTGTGAGAATTTGAAGTGTGTTTTTGTGTGTGTGTGTATAAGAATTTAGGGAGATATAATTTTTTGCTGTAACCCTTTGCTGTCTGGAGTTGTATGTGTGTGCTGTCGGTTGGGCTTTTTGTTTTATTTATTTTATCTGCTGTACGTTATTGCAAATGATCTCTTACTTAGGCATAGATTCAATCAGTTTATACAAATGCGACTCGGTGCATCCAATGGCAATGTCCGTGATAGGTATTACACCGGGAGCCGTTTGATGATTTGACAGCTCCAACGCAGTTACACCTCCGACATCGCCTAAATAAAACAATAATACTGCTATGCAGTTGTTGGTTATCGTGGGTTAAGGCGGATCTGATTGAATCGAGCCCTTACTGTATCATTCCCATAACACTCATAGTGGCCCTGTAGTGACCGGCTGAGTCTCCTGATCCTCGGTCTCCTGTGTTAGTCCTAAGACTGTGTTAGCCCACTGAACTAAGCCTAGGTATTAGCTTGGAGAGCTAATCAGGGGTTAAATTGTGAATTCGGAGGTGGGGGATTATGGTTGGACCTGGATTTAGGGTTAGGGTTATGGTTGAACCGGGATGTGGACTTGAAGCTAGGGTAAGGGTAGTGGTTGAAGCTAGGGTTAGGGTTACTCATTACGTGAGAAGCGTGGTTCCACTCTGCTGTGCCCTGCTGTTTGCTTCCTCCCGCTACAGTATCCCCGTCTAGCCATTGTTTTCAAATATTTTCATATTTGTCCTTTTTTTAGGTGAGAGGGGGGTGTGTGTTTTTATTACACACAATTTCCAAGACAGACAAAGAGACACAGACCTCTGCCCATACAGACTCTCCAGTATCCCCCAATCACACTCTGATAGACACACACACACATCCTCCACACACACTTCCCACAGAGCAGAGTCTCCAGGCTGACCCAGGTCTCAGACCAATAAAGGCCCTCCGCCCCGGGGGCCCGGCAGGCGACTAGAGCCTGGAGCCCAGGTTCAATATCAGTCTAGAGTGGGGGGCTCTGAGGCCTACATACACCCCCCCTCACCAGGCAGCACATAGTCTGCTCCTATTGCACACACATATGGGGTGGAGCGCAACATGTAGAACACTATAGTGGATATCACTGTATCACGATAGGTGGTGGTATTGTTGGTAAAAACACCATTGATGTTTTTAGTAGTAGAGACAGTGGAGAGAGACAGGAAATGATAGAGGGGTTTGTGTGGAAAGTATGGCGGGATTTGATTCCACACTCACACAGGCATCTGCATCCAAGGTGGTAGCGGCAGGTAACTGTTAGACCTAACCCTGGAGCCCCTCAATGCTCGGTCTAATAGATCACTCTGTGGGGTGGGAGACATGGAGACCCTGTCTGGAGCAGGGGAAAGGGGAGACTCCCACAGTCACACGGGAGCGGAGGCCCCAAGAGTCACAGCCAAGACCAACGTTCACTGACCAAACAATCTCTCAAACTGCCAGGCCAGAAGTCCACCCTCTCATGTGGAATCACTGTTGTCCTATGCTGGGATTGAGAACAGAGAAATCATGTCTTCCACACAGATACAGTATCTCTCCCACCCATCCCCCTCCCCCTCCTCCTGCCTCCCTCTCTCGCTCCCCCTCTCTCCATTACCTCGTTCATCACTGTCTGGTTTGTAATAATATTTCTCGATTCCAAACCTCATTTCCCGCTCGTTGAGATTGATAGCAGTGATGACACCAATCAGTTTATCTCTCCGTTTATCCCTCGTTTTCTCTTAATCGTCTCTCCGCTCAGCGCCTCTTTGTGTCTCAGGACGGGAGGAGAGGGAGGGGGTTGATTGGACACAGCGCTAATTACCAAATGTACTCAGCCACTCCAGTGATGACAAGTCTAAGAGAATAACTATATATGCACAGTACCTTTATATAGTTATATTCTGTATATACCGTAATTAAGCAATAAGGCACGAGGGGGTGTGGTATACGGCCACTATACCACAGCTAAGGGCTGTTCTTACGCACGACGCAACGCGGCGTGCCTGGATACAGCCCTTAGCCGTGGTATATTTTCCATATACCACAAACCCCCGAGGTGCCTTATTGCTATTATAAACTGGTTACCAACGTAATTAGAGCAGTAAAAATAAATGTTTTGTCATACCTGTGGTACACAGTCTGATATACCACGGCTGTCAGCCAATCAGCATTCAGGGCTCGAACCACCCAGTTTTTAATACAGTATCTTCATATTATAGAAGAATGTGTAAAATGCAAAAACAAAATAACAGGTGGCCAATAAAATCGAGTTGAAAATAACCTAAGGATTACAACAGGGGGCTCGAACCACCCAGTTTATAATATACAGTATAACTGTGCCAGAAGATGGATAGTTAGTATGCACAGCGGAGGGAATGGGTTAAATCAAGCATAAGACATTATTCTACCCCATACTGCTAAAACATATACTGCTAAAAAATAAATGATATGCCAAAACCCACAAACACAACTGCAGTAAGCCTACTACACAATGCAGCACACAGTCAGAACCGAAGCATAGCCGATTGCAGCCAATGATATCCATTCTGAAGAATACTCACTTTTTTGAAGAATTGTTAGGAATTCATCCCATGTGTTTGCACTCACTATAGTTCAGTCTGAGGGAGTGTAGTTGTGTGTTAGGGATATGTTGTTGGTCTTGGCTCATACACAGTCGTCCACAGGGGGTATGATCAGACAGACAGACAGACACAGCCAAGTTTAGTACTCCATATCCAGCCTGAGGAGTAGTATTGTGGTTTTGAACACAAGGTCTTGTCTCTATCTGAAATGACACTAAATGGCATTAAAGTACTTCACTATATAGTGCACTATATAGAGAATAGGTTGCCAGGATGGTCAAAAGCAGTACCCCATATAAGGAAAAGGGTGCTATTTCAGACACACTCCTTCTCTTCCACCAGACACACAGTAAGGGTTCTCACGTCACCTCCCAGCTCACGTCAACAGGTGGTGAAAGCGAGAGAGAAGAGGTAGGAAGAGAATAGAGATGGGGAGACAGAACCTTACAGTGATACATTTATATCAAGGCATGCATCGTGTCAAAGCTATACAGAGAGAAAGGACATACAGAGAATGGAGAGATGACTGAAAATGAGAAGAAGAAGTTGGAGAAAGTTGATAGAGAAGATCAATTGGGATAAAAGCAAGAGAGGGTGAAAGAGAGAGGTTTAGGAGAAGAAGAAAGCCAGGGAGGAGAAGACAGAAGAGGAGGAAGGTGAGGTGTGAGCCGAGGTGTGTCTGTGTCACCCCCCAGTAATATTGCCACAGTTTTTGCATAATGCCCGATGAGTCCCCATCATCTGGCCTCCCCCACAACAATTTCATTACAGACAGCTAATAAATGTTTCATGGAAGAACAAGCTGCTCGCCTCGCCGTTATTAAATCTGAGATAATAAAAGAAGAAGAGCGAGAGAAAAAAAGAGAAAAAAAGATGGGGGGTGGACCCGAGAGAAGGCGGGAGAGAGACAGAGAGCGGTGTCAACATTCTCAAATCGGGGGGCTGTATCACCTGTTTCTGGGGCAACGGGTTCCCTCCCCTCCCCGTCTCCCTCCCCCGTCTCCCTCCCCCTTGCATCCCGCTCCGCCAGAGAGAGACAGGAAATTAGAAACCGCCAGACAGGATATTGCGTTCTGGTGGCCTGGGGATTAGCTGTTTTATCTAAACACACACACACACACACACACACACACAGACTCATCCATATCCTCACACATATCCACACATTCCTCTCACACTCTCCCAAGCATCAAGCACAGTTTTCTGTTTTTACTCTTTGCAGGTATGTTACATTTAGTCATGTTATACCATATCTGAGCTGTCATTAAAGGGTTGAGTCTTTCAGTCTAGATCAGATGTGGATTATGGAGTATCTCAGTGTAAATAGTTGCGCTGAGAAAAGCTAGGAGTCTATGGAGAGACTGGTCTGCTAATCATTAACAATAGACCTTGATATTGTATTTTATACTAATCAGAGGGTCATTCATACCGTATACCTCAAAATGTTTGGAAATCAAATAAGACTGTTTGATGCACATTGTCTATAAGTACACATAGGCTTAGACGGAAATGACTGGAGTGTGTGTGTGTGCACACGTACACACGCTTGCCTTCCATCTGCATATGTGTGTGTGATTGCAAGTTGTTTCTGTTTGTATATCACTGTTCTGTGATGTACCGTGTCTGTGACCCATACACTCAAAAAAATGCTGGGTTAAAAACAACTCAATTTGGATTATTTGGTAACCCAATGCTGGCTAAATATTGGACAGAACACACGCTGGGTTATTTTGACCTAGCCATTTGGGTTGTGTGAATAACCCAACAAGTTGGGTTGTTGGGATTACCCAAACATGGGGTTAATTTAACCATCAGTTGGGTATTTTTTACTCTCATGCTGAGTTGATCGATCAGCTGGGTCTGTTTTAATGTAATCCTTAGGTTATTTTCAACTCGATTTTATTGGCCACCTGTTATTTTGTTTTTGCATTTTACACATTCTTCTATAATATGAAGATACTGTATTAAAAACTGGGTGGTTCGAGCCCTGAATGCTGATTGGCTGACAGCCGTGGTATATCAGACTGTGTACCACAGGTATGACATAACAGTGATTTTTACCGCTCTAATTACGTTGGTAACCGGTTTATAATAGCAATAAGGCACCTAGGGGGTTTGTGATATATGGCCAATATACACTACATTACCAAAAGTATGTGGACACCTGCTCGTCGAACATCTCATTCCAAAATCATGGGCATTAATATGGAGTTGGTCCCCCCCTTTGCTGCTATAACAGCCTCCACTCTTCCGGGAAGGCTTTCCACTAGATGTTGGAACACTGCTGCAGAAACTTGCTTCCATTCAGCCACAAGAGCATTAGTGAGGTTGGGCACTGATGTTGGGCGATTACGTCTGGCTAGCAGTTGGCGTTCCAATTCATCGCAAAGGTGTTTGATGGGGTTGAGGTCAGGGCTCTGTGCAGGCCAGTCAAGTTCTTCCACACCGATCTCAACAAACCATTTCTGTATGGATCTCGCTGTCATGCTGAAACAGGAAAGGGCCTTCCCCAAACTGTTGCCACAAAGTTGGAAGCACAGAATCGTCTAGAATGTCAGTGTATGCTGTAGCGTTAAGATTTCCCTTCACTGGAACCAAGGGGCCTAGCCCGAACCATGAAAAACAGCCCCAGACCAATATATCCTCCTCCACCAAACTTTACAGTTGGCACTATGCATTCGGGCAGGTAGCGTTCTCCTGGCATCCGCCAAACCCAGATTCGTCCATCGGACTGCCAGATGGTGAAGCGTGATTCATCACTCCAGAGAACGTGTTTCCACTGCTCCAGAGTCCAATGGCGGCAAGCTTTACACCAGCTCCACACGAACAGTTATTGTGCTGACGTTGCTTCCAGAGGCAGTTTGGAACTCGGTAGTGAGTGTTGCAACCGAGGACAGACAATTTTTGCGCGCTACGTGCTTCGGCACTCGGTGGTCCCGTTCTGTGAGCTTGTGTGGCTTACCACTTCGCGGCTGAGCCGTTGTTGCTCCTAAACGTTTCCACTATACAATAACATCACTTACAGTTGACCGGGGCAGCTCTAGCAGGGCAGAAATTTGACGAACTGACTTGTTGGAAAGGTGGCATCCTATGACTGCCATGTTAAAAGTCACTGAGCTCTTCAGTAAGGCCATTCTACTGCCAATGTTTGTCTATGGAGATTGCATGACGGTGTGCTCGATTTTATACACCTGTCAGCCACGCGTGGCTGAAATAGCCGAATCCACTAATGTGAAGGGGTGTCCACATACTTTTGTATATAATGTACCACAGCTAAGGGATGTGTCCAGGCATTCCGCGTTGCGTCGTGCGTAAGAACAGCCCTTAGCCGTGGTATATTGGCCATATACCACATACCACCTTATTGTATCCCAACAGTGGAATTTACATAAGCTTTTAGGGAACTCATACACTTCTGTAAGCTTCATTGAAGACATATACAACAGAACAGATGAACAGGAATGACATTTACTCTCATGGGTGGCTAAAAATAACTATCTGAAAGCCACACTCCTACAAAACTAGGTCTCCAGTCTAATGATCCGCTGGATCAATAACCCAGCATCAATAACCCAGCAGTTTTTAAAGAAAACAACCCAGCATTTTTTAGAGTGTATGTGTCTGTTTTGTATGCGTGCACCTTAGTGTGTGTGTGTCACGAGCATGTGTGTGTATGTATGTATGCGTGTGTGTGTGTGTGTACACATGAGCATGTGTGTGTTTGCGTGTGTGTGTGTGTGTGTGTGGTGGCGGGGGGAGCGGTATCGTGGGGAATGCTGGGAAATTTTAATAACACAGAAGCAGTGCAGGGAGATTTAATAAAAGGAGATGATGTGATTACTGAACCTTGGCTCTGAGCCATCCTGCCTCACAGTGCAATATCCGCTCACACACACACACACACACTTGCCCGTGCACACACACACATGCACGATGCACGCACATGCACACGCTCATATATATACACACACACCAAAATAAAATTATACTAAGATTGTAACATCCAGACTCACTGTACAGATACCATCCCCACAACCTCGACCAAGCTTACATTCCCAATATGCTAAAACCAACATCCACTGAACGCTGACAATACAAAACCCAATACACGTTTTCACTAATCCATTCACATGGATGGCCACATACTGAACATGCATGCTTAAGCACTCAGTTTGCTTACGAATGCTTGTGATAATTTCGGAGACCCCTATATAGGCTTTATAAAGGGTTTATGAAGGCTTCATTATGCCTAAAAAGTCATGTTTCGTCTAAAGTGGGAACATTCATCTTGATAGCAGCCATGAGCCATTTCTCCTCTCCCATTGGTTATTGGGGATGCGGCCCAAATGGCCTATGGGTCCTGGTCAAAAGTAGTGCACTATATAGGGAATATGGTGCCATTCGGGATGCAGGTGGGTCTATTGTGAATTACACTTCTATTAAGGGGATTAGACTGATCTACTTAGAGACCTCCCTCAGTGACCGTTGCCTTCAGTTTCCAAGTTTAGTAAATTCTACAATATGTGGCACTATGAAATGGGATTAAAAACCAAAAAGCAGGACTTAAACACTGCAGAGGATTGTGGTCTGGTGAACGTTGTCCCAAGTCGCCTTTATTTGGAGTAAATTAGGTTATTATGTTGAGTAAATTCTGGAAGTATAAAATAGGATTAAAAAACAAAAACTGGGATTTGAAGGGGAAATCTGCAGTTCAAACAATAACAAAGCTGACACCCTGCCATTGATTTGGTAAATAGCTGAGGGATGGAGAAATGTAACTACTCTCAAATGTATACAGAGCAAATGATGCAAGGACTGACATCTATGAGATGTAAAGGTATAGTTTTAACCAATCTTTTGAGGCTATACAGTGTTTGTTAACAATTACTTTGTTTACAAACAAAGGAGTAAAGCAATCGTATATTTTGGGTAATGATGGGATAAGACGATTGAACTAAGCTAATGAGGCAAGTTATATTCAATAATTAATGGGTTACATATCATGCATTTTAAAGTAAAAGAATAGCAGATTGCCCCTTTAAAACTAAAGATTCTGGTTTGCCATTTTCAGGGCTCTTGGATGAGATATTTTACTTACAATTGCTGTAGGCAATGAGGCAATTAAGAGTAGGCACTTGAGAGAACTTTCTGTGTGTTGCAGACAGAGACAGCTTCCTATAATGGAGTGTGAAGTGAATTGGTGGTGGTAGTGTTGCCTGGATTAGTGTTCAAGTGGTACTCCTCGATTGGTGTGTGTGTAAGTGTGTTTGGCAAGCGAGTGTGTTTGGTTAAGTAAGTATGTGTGACGGTGGCGGGCTGTGATTGGGGTAATTTTCGGGAGTGTTAGCTAGTTTGGCAGACAGATGGATTGAGATAGATTATCCGTGACAGCTGTGGTTCGGACAGGACAAGATCACAGATTAGGAGCTCTAATGTGCCGACCTGGCTCACTCTCCTCTCCTCCTTTCCTCTTCTCACCTCTTCCCCTCTCCGCCCTCCAGATTTGGGGTAGCAACACCTTCCTCTCACCCAGTCAGAGAGCCTTAACACTTCTCTCCTTCTTCCCCTCCTTCACTCTCTCACTTCCTCCCTCTATCTCTCTGTCCCTAGTCATCCTGTCGCGTTCTCATCTCATCCAGTCATCCCTTGCCTCTTGCAGTATTTCAACAGAAATATTTTTCTCTCACACTCTTATTTTTATGGTCTCTCACTTTCTATGAGCTAAGTCTCTACACAGCAGACCTCTTGTTTGCAGTCTTGTTTAATGACCCGGGATTTCCCCAGTGTCAATATGTCATCATATGATTAGGCGTGGGCAGGTGTGTGTTTTAGATATGCATAGATATTGTATAAATGTATATGGAAGTACTCACTCACCGTATATTGATGAGTAACCTGGGTTTCCTGTAAATGTATGTGTGAGTTTATGGGTCGGGTTTGGCTAGCGAGACCGAGAAAGAGAGTGTGTGTGTGTGTGTGTGTGTGTGTGTGTGTGTGTGTGGGGGGGGGGGGGGGGGGGGTCTGTTTGTGTGTGTATTTTGGTGTGTAAAAGAGAGAGGAGAGAGAGAGATTAACCCCATGCTATGGCCAATCCCTTGTTATGAGTTTACAGCGGCTGTCTGGGCATCGCACTGTTTAAACAACAATCTAATTAATCCTGTCTTTATTAGTTTCACTGAACTGCGGAGGGAGGGAGCGAAGGAGAAGGGTGGGAGGGGAAGAATTGGGAATCCTGTCAGAAAATACTGGAGAGAGAGGAAAGGGGGGATAGAAGGAGGGAGAAATAGGAGGGGGAGGGCAGAAGGACAGAAGGATAAAACAACTGGGATTTAAGAGGAATGTAAAAGCAGGAGTTTTTAATTGAATTGATATGTTGATGAGAAGAGAATGAGTAGGAGGAAATTAAAGGGGCGGGACACACGAGAGGAGTGGTGAAAGGACAAAAGGAAAGTAGACAACGAAGCCCCGTGAACGAGTGTGTGTGAACTGTTTTTTAAAAACAGTCCAAGCACGATACTTGTTTCACATGTTCTCTTCTTCTAAATCCTACTAATTGTGAATAATAGGTAATGATGGGCTAGAACACTGGACCAGCTCATTCAATAGATGAATGTAAAGAAGTAGGAAAATACCTAGAATCCACCAACACTTCAGTGCAGGCTCCCTACACATCAGTTGACTACTGCCCCCCAGTGTCATCAGTGAAGAACAACAACCCAAAGCATTACAACGTACTGTTATTGCAGTAAACAGATGTTAGCCTTGTTACATGTTCATTTAATTAGATACTGTACACAGATTTGTTTGATAATCTCCACAGGTGCAAATGAGATCTAATCTTTCAGGCAATCTGTGTCTGTCTCTCTGCCTTTGGGTGCGTTCCAGGTTGTCTTTAATTCAGTCGCTCGGCACATCTCAGGGGACTGCTAATATGTTAGCGTGGTTCCTTACTGAGAAGTTACAACACTCCTGCAAGCGATGTGAGACCTGATCATCTGCAGCCCGACTACAAAAAAAGACTGTTTGGAAGGACACCTCGAATGAGGCCTTAAAAGCTCTGCGCTGCTGTGTGGTCAAGACGGTGTCTTCTGCACATCTCAGAATATTACTTTATCAGATTCCTACTGTGGTTCTAGAGACGTTAAACTAACTCTTCTTCAGGACTGCAAAAAAGACAACCTGGAATGCACCCGACTGCAATAAAGGCAACTTATCTATAACACACTGGAACGCACCCTTTCCCACCTCTGTCCCTATAGGCTGTTTGTCAGGAAGTGCAGTGCGTGCCTGCAGGTGATTGGCCGCTCAGAGCTGATCATGCGTGTGCTGGGGCAGGTGTACCACCTGGGCTGTTTCAGCTGCTGTGAGTGTGAGCGCCGGCTGCAGCGCGGAGACGAGTTTGTCCTGAAGGAGGGACAGTTGCTCTGCAGAGGAGACTACGAGAAGGAGAGAGAGATGCTGGCTGCCATCAGCCCCACACCCACTGAGTCAGGTAACAGGACAAGACAGGGCAACCAATCAACCAATAAAATCACTGGATGAAATCTAGGTGGCCCTTTATGTTACGGTACAGAAAGTGCAGGAGATTACATAATTACACAGTGATAACCTAATGACTTGTTTTTTCATTGGGATTCACTACTAGGCACCATTTGATACCGGTTTGTCTGTCAGTTGAAGATCCTATTTTCTCTCTCCACACCCCTCAGTGAAGAGTGAGGATGAGGATGGTGGGGGCGGTTCTGTAGGGGGGAAGGGCGGCGAAGGGAAGGATCACAAACGGTCAAAGCGACCACGCACCATCTTGACCACACAGCAGCGCAGAGCTTTCAAGGCCTCCTTCGAGGTGTCCTCCAAACCATGCAGAAAGGTAAGCAGACCAGGCATAACACGGTTTCTTTCTTTCTTTTGTTCGTTCTCTCTCTCTCACTTTTCTTTCTCTCTATCACAAACACACACAGACGTATACACACACAGTCCCATTTAATGTCATGGCTTAATTTCTTCAGGTGAGAGAGACACTGGCAGCTGAGACCGGGTTGACAGTTCGAGTCGTGCAGGTGTGGTTCCAAAACCAGAGAGCAAAGGTGAGATATTTGACCTGTCCTGAATCCCCACTCCCCCCAGCCCATGACACTCATACAACCAATAACACTAATCATGAATCTAATGGCGCAATTGCTCTGAAACGGCATGCTAACATTTCTTTTAAAAGCTAAAGAACAGTTAAAGGGATAGTTTACCCAAATAACAATGCAATTTTGGTGAACAATCCTTTTAACGAACGACAGAGCAATAGCGCCATTGAGTCCATTATCAGTGTGGCAGTGTGTGTTTGTCCTGTGTGTTGCAGATGAAGAAGATAGCTCGCAGGCAGCAGCAACAGCAACAGCAGCAGGAGCAGGAGCAGCTGGGAGGGTCCAGGAAAGGGCCGAGCAGGGGGGGCCGACAAAGCAACGATGACAGTGAGGGTAAGACGGGGAGACAGAACAGGGGTTTCCCAAAACCCTTGTAAATAACTAGTACTTAACTCGTAGAATGGTAGATATAGAAGTGCTTCATTTGGCAATTTTTGTTCATTTATGCACAGGAAGATTAGTCTTTCGCTACAAACGTAACAATTAAAAGAGTAGCTTGCCAAAGTAGCGAAGGTTTCAGGAAACTCACCTCAAGGCATGTGAAACTATGTCTCTGGAGGTAAAGGGGCAGGACGAGAGGAAGAGATGCAGGGATTGATTTAATGTTCTGTCTCTTTCCTCCCAGACGGTTCTAGTGGTCACGGATTGGACGGTCTGTTGGCGTACCCCTCATTGCCGCGACAGCAGCTACTGGCTCTGGACCCCAACATCTACGGAGGAGAGCCGTTCCGCCATGGCCTCACACCCCCTCAGCTGGGCTCTGAACATCTTCACTCCTACGGTGAGAGAGAGCGAGAGGGGGGAGGGAGAGAGAGAGAGTGGAGAGAGAGAGATGGACGGACGGACGGACGGACTAAACAGAAAGAATAACTATATTTCTCCCTTTAGATTCAGAGACTGTGTTCCACGATCTGGATAGCGACGGAAGCCTCAGTCACCTCGGCGACTGTCTCCTGGCAACGGCAGATGGCGGGCTCCTGGCGGGGCGGGTGGGAAACCCCATCGACCGCCTCTACTCCATGCAGAACTCCTACTTCACATCCTGACCCCTCACCTTTTACCTCTGACTCACTCCACCAATCACCACTCAAAGAAGCAGCTAATGGCTGGTTTTCCTACTAGGCCCACAAGGTCCTCACACCAACCATGCTTGAGCTGGGTCCATATCCATATCTGACCAGGCTTATTGTACATTACCAAGTAAAAGCATAACAGGAAACACCTGGGTCATGTTCAGTAGGGAGGAAACGTTAGGATTGAAACGGGGAGGTACTACCTTAACTTGTCCACTAAGAACACGTTTGCCATACCAAACATGACCCAGGTAGCCATTTAAGATCTCAACTATGACTTAGGCCGTGTCCGAAATCTGGCTTGCCTACTACTTACTTAAACTGCATACTGTGTACCTATCCTACTACAGACTATTTAGAACATTCTATTTAGTACAAACGTATGCAGTAGGCAACAAATATCAAAATACTACTCATCCATACTGAGAAGTTGTCATCGAATGCGCAATCACTCTTGTTCCCCGCCATTCGTTCATTTTTGTAGAGCGCGTCCCCTATTCTGATTATCAGCTGTTGTCGAACACACATGGGTGTGAAAAGACAATTATCTTCCTCGATCTTCCCAGCAAATTCTACTTGATGAAAAGCCGAAATGAGTGACATCCAGGCATTTAAAGTATGCTAGATTTTCAACATTTCACACACTATAAAACTTTATTTTTTCACATACTCAAACGGCCTACTATTTAAGATGCAAGTATGGGTATTCGGACATGGCCACACTCTTTTGCTTGATCCCAACATCCTACCTGTAGCAGACAGATGTGAAATCCTATGACAACATACTTTATCTGATACTCTCTCATTGTTTCCTATAAGGGGGGGAGTCACTATTCCATTGGTCCATTGCTCCAGGCAAGCTTAAATCAAGGGCAGCTAAAGTATTTAAAAGAAAACAAATACTATTTGATCCCAGGTCTGTCAGGTCCGTGTGTTTGTGAATCACAACTTATTAGGTTGCTAATGAATGGGAAGTGTTTCATTCATTAGCTCATGTTCTGACCTGCTTGTTGTGTCCACATGGATAGGGAGTCTTCTTGGCATCAGGGTTTAGGAGCAGAGTGAAGACATGCATACCAGAGAGGTTACAGCAGACTAGGAGCAGAGCTGCCTCCAGAACATGATTCAACCCCAAAACCATTGTAGTGGAGATGGGCACTGTTTCAAATCATGGATTGGGTCAATTCAGTTTTCAATTCAGTCAAATCTGAAAGTGAATGGAAGTTAAGCCTAAATTAATGACTGGAATAAAGGTACTGGTGGATTTGGAGGAACATTGGAGAGATAGATTTCATAGAGGTTGAGATGAGTTGGAGGATACAGAGTGAGTGGCAAGTTAGATTTGTATGTGAATGAGTGAAATATGTGGGTTAGGTAACATAGGTCTGGAGTTTGCCCTCAGGTTAGTGTGTTGGTTAGAATTTTTAGCAACGTTATACAGGAAATGATTTACAAATCACTCTAACCCCTGATTAGTTCACATTAGTCAACATAGAGAAAGAAGATATTTAGACTGTAGTTACAATCAGAGTCATATAGAGTAGGCTAACAGGGTCCTATAGAGCAGTGTTTCTCAATCTTGGTCCTGGGGTTCCCAGAGTGGTGCACATTGAAAAGAAGAAAGAAACAATGTTATGCCTGGTCTGCTTACCTTTCTGCATGGTTTGGAGGACACCTCGAAGGAGGCCTTGAAAGCTCTGCGCTGCTGTGTGGTCAAGATGGTGCGTTGTCAGGTGTGAAGTGCTAAGGCAAAAACAAAAATGCGCACCTCTTTGGGTCCCCAGGACCAGGATTGAGAAACCCCACTATGGAGTAGGCTAACAGGGTCATTCAGATAACCTTATCACGGAAACAGGGTTGTGTAAAGGAAAGTGTAACGCTTTCATGTAGCTCTGGTCCAGGGTTTTATGTGGGGCTTGCTTAGGAATGCTCAGCATCAGCAAGCCACATGTAACACCCTGGACCAGAGCTAGCTTTCGTGCAACTATTTATTTGATACTGTGAAGTATTCACTAATAAAGGTGCAGGAGTTTGTCCTGGGATGGAAAAACTCTAGGCCCTAACTAAAAGGTAGAAGTTGAATACTAATTGGTGTGTAACACTTAGGCCCAGGAGTCTTTCCTGGTCAGGTCACGTGGTCAGGAAAACTACTGGCCCTAGCAACGATAAACAAGTATGTGTTCCAATGTCAAATAATTGTGTTAATATTGTTGTTACAATGAATACTACAGTACTACTATAGGTATAATCACTGTAATTATTTACTTGATCGAAAACACACCTTACAATAGACGTTGTTCAATATTTTGTACACTTATGGTTAAGTATTTATGTTGTAGCATGAGCTGTGTGTGCCACACTTTCAAAATGTAAATAGTTATTACTATGAACATAGCACTGATGACAGTATTTTCCTATAGCTTATACCCACACTGGGACCATCTTGTGGAGTCCACTTCCTATATGATTTCTCATAATTGACTGATATATTTTTTACAGTATAGTATTTACGTGGATATAATTTATTGTGTGATACATTTCTCTGGAAGGTATGAGAAATTCTTATTTTTAGATTCTGTCTGAAAGAAACGGTTAAAAGATTTTGTTCTGTGGGCTCTTCCAGTGTATGTGCTTTGAGTGTAATGTTGTCATTTCTTCAATATAACCTGTCAATTCCGAGTCAGACTAAATATGCCTACATTATTATTCTGAGTATATGTGTGATGCTGATGATGCAAGGCTTCTCCTTCTACACTGAGTGTACAAAACATTATGAACACCTGCTCTTTCCATGAGACTGACCAGGTGAATCCAGATGAAAGCTATTATCCCTTATTGATGTCACTTGTTACATCCACTTAAATCAGTGTAGATGAAGGGGAGGAGACAGGTTAAATAAGGATTTTTAAGCCTTGAGACAATTGAGACATGGATTGTGTATGTGTGCCATGCAGAGGGTGAATGGGCAAGACAAAATATTTAAGTCCCTTTGAACGGGTATGGTAGTAGGTGCAATGCGCACCAGTTTGTGTCAAGAACTGCAACGCTGCTGGGTTTTTCATGCTCAAGTTTCTCGTGTGTATCAACAATGGTCCACCACCCAAAGGACATCCAGCCAACTTTACACAACTGTGGGAAGCATTGGAGTCAACATGAGCCAGCATCTCTGTGGAACGCTTTCGACACCTTGTAGAGTCCATGCCCCGACTAATTGAGGCTGTGCAACTCAATATTAGGAAGGTGTTCTTAATGTTTTGTATGATAGGGAGCTATAACGTAATTGTAGAAAAGAGCCTCTGCAAGTTGTTTTTTTCAAAGTTTTGACCTTGTTGAAGACTGACATTTCTAAGGAAAAATCTCTCCACTTGATTGCGTCTCCCTCAGCCTTTAATAAGTGAAGCAGAAAAGGGGGCCTGTTCTGGTTAGTAGTCAAAGGGCACATAACTCAACATCCTCCCTCGTCTGTCTCTCTGTGGTCACACAGATTCTTTCTCTGTTTTCCTCCATCCTTCCTTCATATTCTAATTCTCCAGCCTCCTTCCATCCTTCCTGCACTCCCTCCTTTCCCTCAGCAAGTGAGTAGCCAAGGAGAGAGGTGTGGGAGAGTTATAATACATTCCACGGTTTAATATTGTACCATGACTCACTCCAACGTGAATAAAAGGAGAGTGGGAGGGAGAGAGGGGCACCCTTGAGTAGCACCATAACATCAGAGTATGTATCCAAACTGGATGAGCAATAGGACTGAAATATAAGAGTTTAATGATAAACTTCACCCAAAATAACATCTACAAGAGACAACTACGCCGCAAACGAGGGATACTTCGATAACACGCAGTTGAGAAAATATATGCTGCGGAGTGAGGTTACAAAGCTAACTCCGTTACACACATTCATTCTCAATATAGCGTTCATAAATATTGCTGCTTTGTTGGAGAGGAAAATAAAACAATTTATGCTGCTACCCGAGGTTCCAACAGTGATGGAAATATGTATTACACACAGTAAAACCTGCTGCACAGCCAGTCGCACAGTGATTCTTTTCACATATAGGAAATGACACCTTTGATTCCCATTGTTCCAGTGTATTTCATAGAGCTGTAGCATCAATGAGTTATGAAAGAACTTCAAGAAATAACATATTTACATTTTAATCCAGAGCGATTTACAGTTAGTGAGTGCATACATGTATTTTATATATAATTTTTTGTTTTAAAAAACCCATCTTGATTCTTGACAGTCTCAGTCCCAGTAACTTGTAAATGTCTAGTATTCCGAGTTCTCTTGACAAATCCTAAAGTAGCCATGGACAAGAGTCCACTTTATCCATGTACAAAGTCAGGATGTTATCAAAATGCCATGGGCATTGATTTATCCATGATTGATAGAGCAGTCCGGCGTCAGTATTGCAGGAAGGAGATATCTTCTCTGAGAGGGATGGATTATGGTCACTTCTGGGTCCTAACAGGGATGAGGAACCGGGTTCACTGCTGAAAGAGGAGATATATTCACTTAAACTACAACACTAAGTATTCAAAAAGGTCATCTCTCGAAAACAGATTACGTAAACATAAATTACGCAAGATTTTAGTCCTGGGTTAACTGAGATTGTCAAAAAGGAAAAACAAATACAGTATGGTGTACGGACGCTGGACAGGTATGAATACTAAGGACAGAAAGACCCAGTTTATACCACGTAATAAGATATTTATTTAATGTTTACTTTTGGGGGTACTTGAAGACCGAATATGAAAGAAACTGATGTAAAGCACTCTCTCAAGGCCAAGGGGCACCAGTCAAAAGTTAGTATAACCACAAAAAAAAGTGAGGGCTGTGGTGAACGAGCTGAAGACTGATCTACAATCAGTGAACACTCACCCACTCCGGAAAGGTCCACTGTCTCGGCACAGCCGAGGAAGCGTGCTACGTGTGCTGAACAGGAGGTAGGTGAGTTCTGGTTCTCTAGTAAGCAGCGTTCAAACTCTGTGAATTCTTTGGAACAGTCTGTCCGGATCTTCTGGATCACAGGGCTGCAGAAACATTGATCAATAAGATCTTGAAGAAAACTTAAACACAATCCTACACCTCACAACATCACTGGTTTGACTTCTTGCATCGGAATTATTTTCACATCAATAGTTCTTTACAGTAACCCAACCTAGACCCTCAAAGTACAAGCAGCAGCACAGTGGAAGGAATAGGGCCTAGAAGGAGAAAACCTGTGCAAAGCCTGTGGTCTAGCGTTAATGCTCCCGACTAGTCACATATACTGTTCCCCACTGGAGACCGGGGTTCATTCCCCACCTCCACCCTTCCTACTGTTCTCCTACTTGCCTGTCTCCCCTGTTTCCAACTGTCAAAATAGGAAGAAACCTAGAGAGGAACCAGACTCCAAGAGAGGTCCACTCTGCTCTGTACCGAGTTTACATATGACCATCAAGGCCAGTCAGTTATAGTCTGGGTACTACCAGTCTGTTGCTGCTTTCATTCAACTCATTATCATGCAAAACAATGACACGGAGTACAAGGAGTGAAACGTTAGCTAAATAGGTTATGGATTTCACAACTGATATTGTCAGGGACAATGGTTTATTCCTTACTGTGAAGAGGTACACTGTGCCACCTCCATCTTCAGGTCTTGACAGTGCCGTTGCCATGTAGACGGGTGGGAGGCCACACACTGCCCATAGCTCTCCATCTCCTTATGGCAATACTTGGTGGTGATATCCATGGCAACCTGCCTGGAGGATGACACAGACATGCAGAACAGTTTCTGAGATATGCATAGACAATTACAGTGAAGTCCAATCATGGACTGTGTCCTCTTCTGTGACAATGACAATAGTTGAAGGAATGAATTTCAGAAAAACAAACTGCCCACTAAGCATTTACGGACGGCAAAGTATCTTTTTTTCTTTATTTTTATGGTGCGGTCTGGACCGGCCTTGATTTCAACGTCCACAGACGTTCCGGCCCGGCCTATATTTGGCAATTTCATGAACCAAATCTGAACCAATTATAGACATCTGTTTCAGAAGTTTGGACAGCACAGTACAGTACAGTAAAGAAAAGTAGCGTACAGTACAGTAAATAATAGAGTACTGTATTGTACCCTACTTTACTCTAATGTACTGAACAAAACTGTACTGTATTCTACTGAATTAAACTACTGTACCGTACAGTTCTGTACTGTAGGGGTTTTAAAATTTTCCTTGCACAGGCAAACCGGCGACCCAGGGAACCCCATCATGTTTCCCCCCCCAAAAAATATTCAGGGTCTTACAGTCAGTGCATTCAACTAAGGTAGATAAACAACAACAACATATCATAGTCATAGCAACAACAAAAAAATCTATAACAGTTACTGAGAATGTTATTGTAGCTGAAGTGGTCTGTTGGTTTATTCCTTAGTTTTGACTACTTTGAACATCTTTGCTACCTGTTTTAAAGCTTTTGAAAAAGCTAACATACATTTACATTGACATTTTAGTCATTTAGCAGACGCTCTTATCCAGAGCGACCTACAGTTAGTGAGTGCATACATTATTTTTTTTATTTTTTTCATACTGGCCCCCCGTGGGAATCGAACCCACAACCCTGGCGTTGCAAACGCCATGCTCTACCAACTGAGCTACATCCCTGCCGGCCATTCCCTCCCCTACCCTGGACGACGCTGGGCCAATTGTGCGCCGCCCCATGGGTCTCCCGGTCGCGGCCGGCTACGACAGAGCCAGGATTCGAACCATAACTACATGTGACAAGATGGGAGCAATAATAAATATTCAGTTGCAGTCTTCAATTGGATCCGCTTTCCTAACCTGCTATGAAAAGTCAGCTCTGACGTTAATTTGACAAAGGCTGGATGGATCCCTTCTAGCCATGACCATGCAGAATATCATTTTCTTCGGTTAATTTTGCTTGTTCATTTTTATGTAGACATTTTTTGGAAGTACATACCAGCCGTAACGGGAGTAAATTAAGATTTGCTCATCGAAACTCCATATTTGGTGATCAACGAACGTATTTTGACATTATAACGCTTGAATTGGAGTTTGAATAGAGGTCTCTAACGCACAGATACTGGTTGAGTCACAACTGTATCTTATTGGTGTAAATGAGTACAGTTTAGAACGTAGATTATTTACTAAAATAGATAGCTATGAAATGCATAACGTTGAAGACACTTACATGCTTGCGGTGGAAGTAATTTGAAGGCTTGTTTAGAATGAAAGTAAAGAGAGAATCAAGGTTATAAAACGCATTTTCACAGCCGTACACAGAATATCTACTGCACACACCCTCCTCTATCTCGATTGGTCAAAATACGTTGCATACTGCCATTGTTCTATACCATTGGTCCTGGGTTGTTGTCAATCACAGATTTTGATATTTCCTGCTCGTGTCCAAAAGCGTTTATTTCTTAAAGGAGAAACAACCGATTGCCCTGTGATATTTTAACCTTGATTTTGTCAACCCCTGCTTTGAAAATGCTCCTTTTAAGATGCACTTGATTTAGGATATTTGATGTCAAACAAATGTGCTCAAATCGGTATCTCTCTCGGCAGGAAGTAACCACACGACAGCAAAAAAGAACATTACGTGTCCTTACGTGGTTGCGTACGCGGAAGCAGCTGTGTGAGAACGAGCCGATTCAGAAAACTGGACCTGAAACCGGACTAAAACAACTAGATTGTGTGGAACTGTCTTACTACCGACACTAATAGCTAGGGGGGAAGTGGAGGATAGAGGGGGCCCGGAGAGATAGGGACGAAAATGAACGCGGCTACGAAACTGGGGAATATGGTTTCGGAGGACGGGAATCAGGGGCTGGGGGAGCTGCAAATGGCCCCCTCTATGAACAGCCAGCATGACAGCGCCGAGACTGACGACGAGAACGTTAGCTCGGTGTCGCTATATCGGCGCAGGCCCCGGCTATTCCACGGCACGGTTCTACCTTTTTTAGCCGTGCTGTACCCTGGCTGGTTGTACGTCTGGCTCGGAGTGTACGGTACTTCCGAGTACCCAGAGGCAGGCCTACTAGCTCTCGCCGCCATCGGGATCGCGCACGTCCTCACAGCGCTCTCTGGTTATTGGTCCGTGCACGCGCATTGTTGGCTCACCTGCTCCAAGGTAAAGTGGAGGGATCATCTGCGGTTGTTTTGGAATTAGGTGTTGGAGATTGTGTGAACTAACACTGTCCAATTTAATTCGTGATCACTCTAGTCAGCATTATTTTATACTCTACACAAGGATATTTTCAAATTATGTGTAATAGATTCGTGTCCCTTATTCAGAAAGTTTTGACCTGATTATAAGGCTGTGTCTGTCAGCTAGAGTATATTAATTGCTCACCTGCTGTGAATTGATGTGTATAAACAGGAGCCAGACCCACACAAGGCCACCCTGGCTAAGGTTATACCCACCCCCAACAATGGTTCTGCTGAGCTGGTACCACTGCAGAGAGACCGGGTGAGTTTGCCTTATTCCTCTGGCCTACACCTTGTTTACTTAACCCAGGGTTGTGTTCAATGGGGAGAAAACGTTTGTAACTGTTACAAAACGTTTTGCTACAGTGTGCCGTGCTGAACATGACCCAAGTATACTGGTTGAAACTTGTGGGCAATGCATGGTGTCAGAATGGTCCTCTCTTAACATCTCTATTCTAGTCAGTTATACAGTTTTTTGGATGGCAAATGTTTTGTGTGTGTGTTTTAACTCATATACTCGCTTGCTCTCTATCGCACTCTCCTGCGCTCTCCTCAGGATGAGAATGGCGAGGGAATCCTGTCCTTTGAGTTCCAGAAGATCTGCTACATCTTCGACAACAAGGAGAGGAAGTGTTTCCTCCCTGTGTCGTTCCCCGTCCGACAGCCAATGGGCTTCTTCCAGGCCTGGCGAGGCTACCAGGAGGAGACAGACTTGCGTGCTGCCGAGAAGCGCTATGGGACCAACCGCGCTGAGATGATGGTGCCGGACTTCCTGGAACTCTTCAGGGAGAGAGCCACCGCTCCCTTCTTTGTCTTCCAGGTGTGTGTGTGTGTGTGTACGTGTGTATTTGTGTGTTGTTTTGTCAAGTAGTAGTATGACACGTAGTAAAATTACTCTCTAGTCTCTTTCTTTCACTTTCTAAAATGATCTCGTTAAGGGCATGTGGGGATAGTATTGACTCAATAATAATACCCTTTTCACACTATCTTGCTGTCCTGAACCGTACTACACTAGCTTTCCAGTACCGTTCTAGCAGCTATGGTGGATGTCGATGCATCAACCAGGCCAGCACAGTACCACTCGGCTTGGCTCAACAGGTGTACAGATGGATGCTCTCTCTCTCCCCTCCTCAGGTGTTCTGTGTGGGTCTGTGGTGTCTGGATGAGTACTGGTACTACAGCGTGTTCACTCTCTTCATGCTGGTGGCCTTCGAAGCCTCTCTGGTACAACAGCAGATGAGGAATATGTCTGAGATACGACGCATGGGGAACAAACCCTACATGATCCAGGTGAACTACTGTATCTTTATCGTAAATGATCATGTCGTTTGATAAGATATTTCATGATATGATACATGGACAGGTGCATGTTCTTCTTACTTAAGTGCAGATCAACAAATTCTCACCAGAGCCTTGTTATTCTAGAGTTGTAGAGAGAAGTCCCTGACTCCCACTATAGGATCCGACTCATTTTCCCAGGGGTTGCCAAGCTTTTTTGGCCTGAGACCCCATTTTGATATCAAACCTTTTTTGCGACCCCCACCATGTACAAAATAAGTGATCAACAGCTAATGTTTCTTTTTGATTTGGAGCTATGGCAAATCAGTCTGACAGTACTTCAATCTGAGGGAAGTATGGTTTGAAGTGACTGAAATGCATCAGAAGTTGGCACGTTCAGAAAATCATCAGCCAATAATTGTCTGTGTAGAAAAGAACACCATCATTGCTTTCAATGATGATGTTCTTCCCCCCCCCAGTCTAATTTGGTGCCTGGTTCTGTCCACTTGGTTCTAATCAGTCATGCTTGTGAGCATTATAGAGGGAAACCGAAGATACATACATACTTGTTCCTGAGAATCTTAGCTTAGCGTATAGCTCATACCGTTCAAAAGTTAGAGCCATAATTGTAGGAGTTTTGCGACCTCTAGTTTGGGAAATGCTGCATTAACCATTTTATCAATCTGTCCGCGTTGTGTTCAGTAGGGCACACTGTGTAAAATGTTTTGCAATGGAAAACGAACATCTTTGTGTTTTCTTATTATTGAACAAGTGTAGCTAGTACCTCCTTGTTTTACTCAGTGTCAAAAAAGTGTCCTCCCTACTAAACAGGCCTCTGATATTTACATGTTTGTGCCCATGTTTCCCGACAGGTTTACCGCAACAGGAAGTGGAGGCCTGTGTCCAGTGATGAACTAGTCCCCGGGGACATCGTCTCAATAGGTAAGGTTCCTGTCTTTTAACCCTTCCCATTCCAGAGTATTTCCTCCATCTAGAACCAGCCTCTTTCTCAAATCATCTTTCCTCAATTTCATGCATCTAATATCCTCGCCTCCTTTTTTAAATGCATTGGAGAAAAAGCGGAGGGACCTTGGACTTTCTCCTCAAATACTATTGAGAAGGAGGCGAGGAGATGAGATGCAAGGAATCGTGGAGAGACTAATTGAGATAGAGCCCCAGCCAGTTTGACACAGTGTGCGTATGTCTTTGTCTTCCCCCCAGGACACTCACCCCAGGAGAATTTAGTTCCGTATTTCCTCTGTCTACAGCCAGTCAAAATTCAAATCAAATCAAGTTTTATTTGTCACATGCTTCGTAGACAACAGGTGTAGACTAACAGTGAAATGGTTACTTAGGGGTACATTACCAACAATGCAGAGTTAAAGATAAGATACAAAATTGTAAAATATAAATAGTGACAAGAGGAAGAAATACATAGTGAATAAGAAGTAAAAATAACATGGCTATATATAGGGAGTAGAAAGTAATATGGCTATATACAGGGAGTAATCAGTACCAAGTCGATGTGCAGGGGTACGAGGTAATTGAGGTAGCTATGTACTGTACATATAGGTAGGGGTAAAGTGACTAGGCAACAGGATAGATAATAGACAGTAGCAGCAGCGTATGTGGTGAGTTTGAAAGTGTGTGTGTGTGTGTGTGTTGGGGTGTAAGTATGTGTGAGTGTGTGGGTAGAGTCCAGTGTAAGAGAGTTAGTGCAAAAAATGGTCAATGCAGCTAGTCCGGGTAGCCATTTGATTGTTTAGAAGTCTTATGGTTTGGGAGTAGAAGCTGTTCAGGGTCCTGTTGGTTATAGGCTTGGTGCATTGGTACCGCTTGCTGTGCGGTAGCAGAGAAAACAGTCTATGGCTGGAGTCTTTGACAATTTTTAGCGCCTTCCTCTGACACCACCTGGTATAGAGGTCCTGGATGGCAAGGAGCTTGGCCCCAGTGATGTAATGGGCCGTACGCACTACCCTCTGTAGCGCCTTGCGGTCGGATGCCAAGTAGTGATGCAGCCAGACAAGATGCTCTCGATGGTGCAGCTGTAGAGCTTTTTGAGGATCTGAGGGCCCATGCCAAATCTTTTCAGCCTCCTAAAGGGGAAAGAGGCGTTGTCGTTCCCTCTTCATGACTTTGTTGGTGTGTTTGGACCATGATAGATCCTTAGTGATGTGGACACCGAGGAACTCTCAACCCATTCTACTGCAGCCCCGTCGATGTGAATGGGGGCGTGCTTGGTCCGCCGTTTCCTGTAGTCCACTATTAGCTCCTTTGTCTTACTGACGTTGAGGGAGAGGTTGTTGTCCTGGCACCACACTGCCAGGTGTCTGACCTCCTCCCTATAGGCTGTCTCATCGTCGTCGGTGATCAGGCATACCACCGTTGTGTCGTTGGCAAACTTAATGGGTGAACAGGCAGTACAGGAAGGGACTAAGCACGCACCCCTGAGGGGCCCACGTGTTTAGGGTCAGCGTGGCGGATGTGTTGTCGCCTACCCTCACCACCTAAGGGCGGACCGTCAGGAAGTCCAAGATCCAGTTGCAGAGGGAGGTGTTCAGTCCCAGGGACCTTAGCTTAGTGATGAGCTTCGAGGGTACTATGGTGTTGAACGCTGAGCTGTTGTCAATGAACAGCCGTCTCACGTCAGTTTGACACAGTGTACGTCTGTCTTTCTCTTCCCCCCAGGCCGCTCGCCACAGGAGAACTTGGTTCCATGTGACGTGCTGCTGCTGAGAGGGCGCTGCATCGTGGACGAGGCAATGCTGACGGGAGAGTCTGTTCCTCAGATGAAGGTCAGACAGACGGGAAGCATGTCCTATACTAGACTAGATAACAACCATGCAAAACAATGCAGTCTATCTGGACAATATAGATAACCATATTGTTCAATAATGGGAATGTTACTATAGATCATTCATAGACTTCATGAGCATAAAATATCATAGATGCTTCACAAATCATTTAGCAAAATCATATGCTTAGAAATCATAGGCTCCATGAATCCTTAAAAGTAGTGTTTTTAATTTGAAGTTCCACCATGTTGTGTGTTTAGGAACCGGTGGAGGATCTGGACCCAGAGAGGGTCCTGGACCTGCAGGGTGATGCCCGCCTCCACATCATCTCTGGTGGGACCAAGGTGGTGCAGCACAGCCCCCCGCTCCGCGCCACTGTAGGACTCAAACGTCAGTTACTACCTACTATGCAGTATAGGGTTGGGAAGATATATGATTAAATTGAATATCGTGATATTTAACATTGACGATATATCGTGATGTGCATGACGATATATCGTGATGTGCAAGACTATACTCTATTTGAAATGTACAAATCAAAACTGCAGTTTCATCAGTTAGGCTGTGTCAATATGTTGAAAATTATGTCTAAATGAATTAACTAAGCCTTATTTTTGTACCACATTAAGATTATTTAATGAGAATGCGACTATAATATTGTAAATAAGCACAAACATTTCACGGTCTGGAAACATTTAGTCATTAATGGCGCAAAACGATTATATTGGATAACGCGATATTTGGAGCAGCATATCGTAGAAGAGGTCTACCCAAATATCGCCCAACCCTAATGCAGTATGTTATTCACTTGTCATAAGGCAAAAATGTCCTGCATTGTTTTTGCACTTTGAGATTAAACAATTATAATTAGAAAGCACTTTCAAAATGTATATTTTCTTATCAATCTTTTTTTTAAAATCTATATTTTAGATCAATTTTGTTTCAACAGTTATCTCCCTCGGCCTCAGAATAGATGGATTGAATCTGCCCTCAGTGATTGTATCTAGCTTGTCTCACTAAGAGCAAATCATAATAGTTAGATTTCTTCGTTTTTCATTTTTTCTGCAGCTGTGGACAATGGCTGTGTGGCTTATGTGTTGAGAACCGGATTCTATACATCTCAGGTGAGGGGCTGCTACTCTTGACTACCTGAACTTGTCCAATAAGAACAGCTTGTTTTCATTTTCTGTTGCAAAATGTTTTTCTACGGTGTTCAGTAATGAATACAACCCTAGTGTTGTTGACCACGCCTGTCTACAGGGTAAACTGCTCAGGACCATCCTGTTTGGAGTGAAGAGGGTGACAGCCAACAACTTGGAAACATTCATCTTCATCCTCTTCCTGCTGGTGTTCGCCATCGCTGCTGCTGGCTATGTGTGGGTGGAAGGTGAGAGATGCAGTGAACAATACAATGAAATCAATCAATCAAATGTCTTTTATAAAGCCCTTTTTACATCAGCAGTTGTCACAAAGTTCTTCACAGATAACCAGTCTAAAACCCCATGGAACAAGCAATGCAGAGGCAGAAGCACAGTTGGTCCTACTTACAGCATTTCTCCATTATACAGTTTGCTTATATCTTGGCTGCAGTTTATTAGCCAAGACAGAATTTAGGGAAACATTATTTTACTCACTAAGACATTTATGAACATGTTGACAGTCTTGACACAAGTTCCTCCTTTATAAAATGTAAGAAAACAAGTTGTTGAAATAGGCCCTGAGGTTCGCAGATTTTTCATGACTACATACAGTATAACTGTATATTCTTATTATGAATAATAATAATAACAATATGCCATTTAGCAGATGCTTTTATTCAAAGCAACTTACAGGCATGTGTGCATACATTTTTAAAATGAACATACTGCATAGCTCTCTCTGTGTGTGTAACTACTGCTTATAGTTAGTTGTGTGTGCTCTCCCCTGCAGGGACTAAGGACCCGAGCAGGAACCGGTATAAGTTGTTCCTGGAGTGTACTCTCATCCTGACCTCTGTGGTTCCACCTGAACTCCCTATAGAATTGTCTCTGGCAGTCAACACATCCCTCATCGCTCTGGCCAAGCTCTGTGAGTCAACAGAGTGTGTGTGTATGGGGGGGGGGGGGGGGGGGGGTATTTGGATGTATGTGTTCTGAAAGGGGTTCTGAAACTGTCATAGTAATATGTTATTAGTACTTAATGGTGCTAGTCCTCCTCGCTGTTCTGCTATTTGACTCATCCCTTTCTTGCTTCTCCCTTTCATAGATGTGTTCTGCACTGAGCCCTTCAGGATCCCGTTTGCAGGCAAGGTGGAGGTGTGCTGCTTTGACAAGACGGGCACCTTGACCAGCGACCATCTGGTGGTGCGGGGGGTCGCAGGCCTCAGGTACACTCTCTTTTAGATTTTTCAGTATGATACATTTCTTTGTTGCAATTTGTCCACAGACTGACTGGCCCTGATGATATTAAGACGTTTTAAAGGCTTCATAACGGCATCATAATGCATTGTAACGGTCTGGGTTAAGCAAAGTGTCCACCAATGCCCTTATGTACTGGTATCATACTGTGAATATTGTCATATTGAGGAGTGACACTTAAAGAGCAACTGACATGTTTTTAGCAGTATTTAATCGTATTAAAATCTTTGGAAGAATATGAAGCAAGTTTGTACATTGTTTGTAAACGTTTTCTAAACTCCTCCAGAGAAGGGAAAGAAGTGATGCCTGTGTCAGAGATCCCAGTGGAAACGCATCGGGTGGTTGCTACTTGTCACTCACTGGTTACCCTTGACGACGGACAGCTGGTAGGCGACCCCCTGGAGAAGGCCATGCTCACTGCTGCTGACTGGACCCTCACTAAAGGTAGTGTGTGTGTACACCTCAGGCTTTTTGCTCTGTGTCCTCCTTGTACACCAGAAGTGAAAGTGTGTGTGTGTGTCCATGTTTTTACATCATGTCTACCCTCCTGACCATACTTCTGCCCCTCTCTCTGTGTGGTGTAGATGAAAAGGTGTTTGCTCGCGGTATAAAGACCCCAGGCCTGAAGATCCACCAGCGGTTCCACTTTGCCAGTGCTCTGAAGAGGATGTCCGTCCTGGCCTCCTATGAGAAACTGGGCTCCACTGACCTCTGCTATGTCTCCACTGTCAAAGGAGCGCCAGAGACACTCAGGGACATGGTAAATATCATATAATTAAATAGAACACTGACATTTAATGTATAATTTAATATATCTTTATGGTCAATATAATGCACGTCTACTGTACTACACTTCACATACAAGTACACTATCTCAGTGTAGAGTAGATATGTCATTGCTGCAGTTGTAACCTGCTTATTACACTTTCTTTGTGTCAATACCATTGTTCGAACCATTTGTTTGTTTCTGTAGTTCTCAGAGTGCCCAGCCAGCTATGACCAGGTACACAGGGAGATGTCCCGAGAAGGGGCCAGGGTTCTGGCCTTGGGCTACAAAGAGATCGGACACCTCAGCCACCAACAGGTAACTCCACCTGTCCTGTCTAACTCTCCTACCTGTCCTGTCTAACTCAGGGCTTCTCAAACTTTTTGTGGCCGGGGAACCCTTTTGTGATAGCAAATTCATCAGGGACCCCCTCATAATCAGAACACAACTCGAGTGAGATAATAGCGTACAAGGAGTTTTACTATGACTTCTGCAGTGCATGGCTGGACGAACCAAGTCTCGGGCCCTGGAAGGCCCACCTGTTGGCATCGGAGAAAAACATTTTGTTTTCAAGCAAATTTCCTGCAATTCTAAACATTTTGTCATGTGGCAGAGATAATTTTTGTTGTTGCAGTTTTAAAGCTAATATCCTGCAACTCTACACATTTTTCCATGGGGCAGAGTGAAAACGTAGCCATTTTAAAGCTTACATGACAGTGCACTTATGTAAAAAGTAAATGAAAACATTTTTGGGGAATAAAATAAGTATTGAGTTGAGAAATTGATAATTAGTGGAGTACTGTGGATCCCAATATCCCTGTTAGCCAAAAAACATTCAGTCACTGGCAGTCCTGTGGTCGAAAACAACTAATTGATGAGAGAGGTCGAAGGAGAATGGCAAGAATCGTGCAAGCTAACAGGCGGGCCACAAACAGACAAATAGCTGCGCAGTAAAATAGTGGTGTCTTGGAACGCACAACTTGTTGATCCTTGTCACAGATGGGCTATTGCAGCAGATGACCCCCCCCCGGGTTCCACTTCTATCAGCTAAAAACAAGAAGAAGCGGCTCCAGTGGGCACGCCATCACCAACACAGGACAATTGAGGAGTGGTAAAACATTGCCTGGTCCGACGAATCCCGGTTCCTGTTGCGTCATGCTGATGGCAGAGTCAGGATTTGGCGAAAGCAGCATGAATCCATGGCCCCAACCTGGCTGGTGTCAACGGTACAGGCTGGTGGTGTAAGGGTATGGGGAATGTTTTCCTGGCACACATTAGGTCCCTTGATACTAATTGAGCAACATTTCCATTCCCAAAAGAATTCAGGCTGTTCTGGAGGCAAAGGGGGGTCTGACCCGGTACTAGATGGGTGTACCTAATAAACTGTCCTGCCTAACTCGCCTACCTGTCCTGCCCTGTCCTGGCTAACTCCCCTATCTGTCCAGTCTAACTCCCCTATCTGTCCTGTCCTGCTCTGTGTGAGGGGATGAGTTTCCCGAAAGCCTCGTAGTTAACGTGGCACACTATTTCAATACTCTCAACAACCCAGCTGCACAGCTGAGAGAGAGTGGCGTAGTTCTGGGTTGTCGAGATTAACCTCACCCAAGCGGTTAGCTGACAGGGTCTTGCTTTGTGGCTCTCTGTGCAGGTGCGGGAGGTGACTCGTGATGCTCTGGAGTGTGACCTGCAGTTCGCCGGCTTCATGGTCGTCTCGTGTCCCCTGAAGACCGACAGCAAGGCTGTCATCAAAGAGATCCAGGAGGCATCGCATCACGTGAGGAGGCTGTCTCAGAATACCACACGCGCACTCACACACATTCACAGACTCACTCGCAGGAAAAGACACACACACACACCGATATTGATAAGGATTCTGTTCAGATTACAATTACTACAATAATATCAGGCACATCCATGCACGCGCTCACTCACAACCCTCCTCTCCTCCATCTCTCCCTCAGGTGGTGATGATAACAGGTGACAACCCTCTTACAGCGTGCCATGTGGCCAGAGAGCTCCACTTCATCCAGAAGGAACACACACTCATACTGCAGGCCAGACCCAACCAGGGTAGGGCACACTAAGAGACAAGTTACGCTTGATCCGAAAACCGTCCTGTAGGTTTTCGCTCCAACCCTAATTTAGTGCACCTGATTCTAATCATTAGCTGGTTGATAAGTTGAATCAGGTTAGTTACAGCTGGGGTTGGAGCGAAAATATACATGATGGTAGCTCTCCGCGAACATTGTCGGAGAGCTCTATATTAGACTAATCGACAGACTAATGCATTGATGATATAGCCATATGATTGTTGTACTGAAGGGATCTATAGTGGACAGTGCATGTGTTGCAGACCTGGGTCAAATGCATATTATACTTGAGCTGCGCTTGATCTACTTTGCCCCAGTACAATGGAATTATATGCAAACCAAATCAAGCGCACCTTAAGTACTTCAGACTATTTGACATAATATGTATGTATTTAACCTCAGGTGTAGTGTGTCGCTGTTTTAAGAATGCACTATAATACGGTCACTTGTGCCGTTGTTCCTTCCAGGTGAGTGGCAGTGGGAGTCTATAGACGGCAGTGTGTGTGTTCCGCTGCCCCCGCCATCCGTCCCCTCATTGGTCGATCAGTATGATCTGTGTGTGACGGGGGAGGGGCTAACCAGATTGACCTGTGACACGCGGTTGCTCCACGCCCTCCTGCCCCATGTCCGGGTGTTCGCACGGGTCAGCCCTAAACAGAAGGTCAGTCTTCTTGCCTCCTTATAGACATTAGCTGTGTCAGAAAAGGCACCCTATTATATTTCTAGTGCACTACTTTTGACCAGGAACCGTAGAGAATAAATAGGGTGCCATTTCAGACACAGTCACTGAATTCTGTTTTCGTGTCAAAGTTTTGTTCGATTTGATTACTTTTCAATTCCAATTGTCCATATTTTCCTAGATTTTTGGTGTTGTAATGAATGAATGAATGTATTAGATAATAAAAAATAGGCTACACATACACTGAGTGTACAAAACATTATGAACACCTGCTCTTTCCATGACAGACTGACCAGGTGAATCCAGGTGAAAGCTTTGATCCCTTATTGATGTCACTTGTTAAATCCACTTCAATCAGTGTAGATGAAGGGGAGGAGGCAGGTTAAATAAATATTTTTCAGCCTTGAGACATGGATTGTGTATGTGTGCCATTCAGAGGGTAAATGGGCAAGACAAAATATTTAAGTGCCTTTGAACGGGGTATGGTACTAGGTGCCAGGGGCACTGGTTTGTGTCAAGAACTGCAACGCTGCTGGGTTTTTCACGCTCAAGTATCCCAAGAATGGTCCACCAACCAAAGGACATCCAGCCAACTTGTCATAACTGTGGGAAGCACTGGAGTCAACATGGGCCAGCAACCCTGTGGAGTGCTTTCGACACCTTGTAGAGTCCATGCCCTGACGAATTGAGGCTTTTCTGAGGGCAAAAGGGGGGGTGCAACTCAATATTAGGAAGACGTCCTTAGTGTTTTGCACACTCTGTGTACAACCAACACACTGAAGAACTGACGGTACATTTTGAGGCTAGTTTTATTCGGTGTCATTTTGTACTAACTGTGGGTATTGTTATTGTGTTGCAGGAGTTTGTAATCACTAGTCTAAAAGGATTGGGCTATACAACATTGATGTGCGGAGACGGGACCAATGATGTCGGAGCACTCAAACACGCCCATATCGGTGAGGTCACTCGAAGCTGTGCACAATATTCAGCAACGTTAACGCACACAACTGTCTTAGACCATGATACCTTCAATTCAACTTTTTGTGTCAGTAGGGACATTTATTCCATCCTCTTATCAGAAACAATGTTGCTATGTGGAAGTCATTTTGTGACCATTCTCTCTCTCTCTCCCCACCCTCTCCCTCTCCCCCCTTCCCTCCATAAGGTGTGGCTCTGTTGGCCAACGCCCCAGAGCGGATGCCTGAAAGGAGGAAGAGGGGCAAAGAGAAGGAGGCCCCAGCAGCAGACTCCAGACCCTCCCTACCTCCGGTCACCAGCTCAGGGGTCAAACTGACCTCCAGGGCAGCCAGGCAGAGGGTCATGGCCCAGAGAGAGGAACAGCTAGCTGCACAGAAGGTGGTGTGAGTGTGTGTTGGGGTGTGGGGGGTAGGGAGGGTGCGTGTTGTTAACCATTTGATGTTTCTTTTGTTGTAGGAGAGGATCAGTCAAGTATTAAAGGAGCTGGAAGAAGATCAGATACAAGTAGTGAAGCTGGGAGACGCCTCCATTGCGGCCCCCTTCACCTCCAAATTGTCCTCCATACAGTGCAGTGAGTAACACACACACATAATCAACACAAAATGTGTGTTTTTGTTTACACCCACACTGTATACAAACACAAATGAACACACACGCCTGCAATCTCTCTCTCTCTCCCCCTTTCTCTTTCTGTCTCTCTCTGATTATCATCTCCTCATCATCTCTCCTCCTCCCCAGTCTGCCACGTGATAAAGCAGGGCCGCTGTACGCTGGTGACCACACTACAGATGTTTAAGATCCTGGCGTTGAACGCCCTGGTGCTGGCCTACAGCCAGTCAGTCCTCTACCTGGAGGGGGTCAAGTTCAGTGACTTCCAGGCCACCCTACAGGGCCTGCTATTGGCCGGCTGTTTCCTCTTCATCTCCAGGTCAAAGGTGAGAGGTCACGTGGAGGAAAAAACATGGTAGTGCTTTCTCTTGATAGTTTTTCCTCCTTCAATCCCTTGTGTCCTCTCCTCCCTGCCTCCTCAAAACGTCAGAGGGAAGCGTTTATTTTTCTTGAATCCTCTCCTCACTTCCCGCATAATTTTTTTTTAGGAGGAAAGGACATAAGGAATCGAGGAAAGAGTATTGAGAAAGAACCAGTGTGTACTTACTACATGCATGTAGTTGTGATCGGTAGGAAACTATATTATTATGTAACCCTAGTGCTAACAGGTGTAATTTCAAGTCTTTAACTCAATTCAGGGTGTTTTCACATTAAATTCAGTGTCCTGGTCTGTTTTCCTGGAGCGTTTGTGAGAATTTTACAAAATACATTATGCTTTCACAAGACTTGGAAAATAACCGTTTCAGGGTGCGATTAGCAAGACGCACATTCTACATGACATTAGCAAGCTAGCTTGTTGACAACGGGCAAAATGTTCCACGCGACTCGCGTGGTACTCTGGTCCTGGATCTTGGACCCGCTACAAACGCAGGTCCAGGATACGTTTTAGCCAGGGTTCATTTCTGTTTCACACATGCTTTATAGCGCGGATCAGGGCACCAAAGGCTCCAGGAACTGGATCATACAGGGGATATGTGAAATATGCCCTTTTTAAGTTGTCGTCCTCTTTTCTCTTGTCCTGTCCAGCCCCTGAAGACTCTGTCTAAAGAGCGGCCCTTACCAAACATATTCAACCTGTACACTGTTCTGACAGTGCTGCTGCAGTTTGCTGTTCACTTCTGTAGTCTGGTATACCTGTACAAAGGAGCGCAGAGCAGAAGTCCTCCAAGGTACACACCCATGCATACACACGTGCTCACACACACACACTATAGATACCTACAGACTTGTTGATACTGTATTTGCGTCCACACAGTTCTAACCGTACATTATTGACAGTGTCTGTTTCCAACCAGTCTGAGTATCCCATAATCCTCTGTGTCTGTTGTCCTTTATCATTTAGGGCGGAGCGGTTTGCGGACCTGTACAAAGAGTTTGAGCCCAGTCTCATCAACAGCACTGTGTACATAATGTCTATGGCCATGCAGATGGCTACCTTTGCCATTAACTACAAGGTACTGCTCTTCCTCCTCCATATCTTAGGTTTAATAAAGCCTTCATGATCCCTTTACAAGGCCTTTCTTTGCATATCAAATATTTGTGAGGCTTCTATGTAGGCCTTATGAATGCTTCGTTAAGCCTATATAAGGGATACCTAATTTAAAATGTGGCCCATTTTCTATACAATGGATAGACTCTTCAGTACTTATCCTAACCGTCATTGAATAATACACGTGTATTCCACTAATGCTGTGTGTTTTTCTAGGGTCATCCTTTCATGGAGTCTCTGAGTGAGAACAGACCGCTGCTGTGGAGTATTGCCCTGTCAGGTCTGGCCATCGTGGGCCTTCTCTCAGGATCCTCGCCGGAATTCAACGAGCAGTTTGCTCTTGTAGATATACCAACAGAGGTCAGCATATATTATACAGACGTCGGATCTTAATTTGATCACTCTTTTGTCCAGGAAAAATGTCCTGTTCATTAGGAAATAAAAATGAGCCTCTTGATTTATAGTAATTTAGTTATGTTCACTGAAAAGCCGCAGTTCTCTGTTTCTCCATACGGGGGCATTCGAGTCATTCGGACCAGTGGGGCTATATTTGTCGATATTCTGTAGGCTACCCGTTAGCCTATCCATTGTCATATAATGAAAGGTGTGAAAAACGGTAATAGGCTACTGTTTGTTTTTCCCTAATGAAAAATACATCTGCCCCCTACAAATATGTAAATGTATTATAATCCACATAAGAATTCTTACGATACGTGTTGTAGCCTGCGTATAGCCTGCATAGGCTACTTGAACTGGCACCCAGTGAACCTGCAGTCTAAGGTACATTGTAGGTACGCTATTGCATTGTATACAAACACCGCTTCCAGCTGCCCCCTGGTGGTGATTCTAAATATTTCTTCAAATGTTCAAATCATCCTGCTGCAGGATTATTATCCTCCTGCAACGAAACGGGTCAAATTAAGATCCAACATCTGTACTTTAACACACATTTTGTGTGATTGTTTTGATGTAACTCTTTATAACTTGTTATAAGCATGTATTAACCTTTATAATGAGTTAACAAAGTTTATAATAATATGTTTTGAAGTTCTCCATTTAAGTGCGTTTTAGTCCAGGACTAGGCTTAACTGGTGCAAAAGGACATATCAATTATTATAACTTCTTATGTTTTTTCTCCCCTGCAGTTCAAGCTAATCATCGCCCAGGTCCTGGTGGTTGACTTTGTCGCTGCCCTGCTGGTCGACCGCGTTCTGCAGTTCCTGCTGGGCAAAGGCACCCTGAGGCTGCCTTCCTGAATCGCCATGTCAACAGCTGCCCTGAGCAACCCGCTGCCCTCAGCAACCAAACTGTAAAGGGAGAGGATTGAGGAGACTTGTGGAGGGAGGAAAAGATTGATGTGACGCACAAGACAGCTGAGGAGATGGACTAGGCATGTCAGGCAGACACGCAGTACTGCTGCACCACACCCCTAAATGTTACCTCATCTCTCTACTGTCCCTCTGTCCCTCTGTTCCCCTTCTTCACTAATGTATTTCAAATTCGATTTCTTTTATGCTAGAGATAAACTTGGGCTCAAATGGTATATGCTTCCTTTCGAATACTTTGAGGGTTTTGGTTGATCCTGCCCCAGGAGCTCCAGATAAGCAGGGTTTGCACTTTTGGGACTGTTCCGTTGCACCAGGCAAGCTGAAACAAGTGCAGCTAAAGTATTTGAAAGAAAATGAATACTATTGGAACCCAGGTCTAGTTAGACTTCCCCTTCTCTTGCCTTCCCGTTCCCTCTCTCTATCCCTCCCTCTCTCACTGAAGGCCAAGAAAACAGCAGTATTGTGTGGTGTTTGAGATTGTGTGCCGGCCTATGTGAAACGCACACACAACCGGGCGTTCTCCAAGAGAATTGCGAAGTGTTTGATTTTTTTTCCATTTTGTTTTCTCTTCTTCATTTTGTAAAAAGATAAAACTCTTACAGACTTATAAAAGATCCAAAAGTACAAGTGGTGCTTTTTTGTCAAGTGCTACTTTGTGATGTTCAATTTACCTATGCAGTACACTGCCTACTACACCTACATAGGGGTTGAACATATATTTTTAAGGTGATGAGTGAGCTGCATACATGTAAACATTGTAACTGGAAGTCAAGTTGAGAGGCCACAAGAAAAGCCTTCAGATCATTTTGCTTGATGTTTGTGTTTGAGAGGACTTTAAGTCCCGTGTAGCTCACTTGGTAGAGCATGGCACTCACAATGCCAGGGTTGTGGGTTCGATTCCCACGGGGGACCATTATGAAAATGTATGCACTCACTACTCTTAAGTTGTTCTGGATAAGAGCATCTGCTAAATGACTAAAATGTAACATTTTCTGGTGCACCCTGGCTTGCTACACTGGCAATCTATTGTGACAGATTAAAATCTAGTAGTTGATTTTGGTGATGAGATTACTACACTGGCAACAGAGGTGGGATGATGTCATGATGACTGTGGTATGTACCACCAATAGATCTATATACACTGAACAAAAATATAAACGTAAAGTGTTGGTCCCATGTTTCATGAACTGAAATAAAAGATCCCAGAAATGTTCCATAAGCACAAAAAGCTTATTTCTCTAAAATGTGCACACATTTGTTTACATCCCTGTTAGTGAGCATTTCTCCTTTGCCAAGATTATCCATCCACCTGACAGGTGTGGCATATCTAGAAGCTCATTAAACAGCATGATCATTACACAGGTGCACCTTGTGTGGGGACAAAAGGCCACACTAAAATGTGCAGTTTTGTCACACAACACAATGCCACAGATGTCTCAAGTTTTGAGGGAGCTTGCAATTGGCATGGTGACTGCAGGAATGTCCACCAGAGCTATTGCCAGAGAATGTAATGTTAATTTCTCTACCATATGATCTATGACAATTTTAATGCACAGAGAAACTGTGACAAGATCCTGAAGCCCATTCTGAGGCCCATTTTCTTTTTTTTTAAAGGTGTCAAATCACATTTTATTGGTCGCATACACATATTTAGCAGATGTTATTGCGGGTGTAGCGAAATGCTTGTCTACAAAGTTGCTTAGGAGCTAGAAGCAGAGCTTCCATGTCTGTCAGCGCCATCTTTTTTAAAATATTGTGAAAATATTGTGACCAACAGATGCTGTATTCCCAGTCATGAGAAATCCATAGATTAGGGCCTAATTTATTTATTTAAATTGACTGATTTTCTTATATGAACCGTAACTTAGTAAAATCTTTGAAATTGTTGCATGTTGCGTTTAGATTTTTGTTCAATATAATAACAGGGCCCACCTCAGATTCCATTTGGCGCCAAACTGTGCTAAAAACGATTGGTTGTTTCAAAAACTGAATTATGGTAACCATCTGGTTGTTATCTTGAGAGGAGTAGAACGCAACTCGCCCCCCCCAAAAAAACGAAATGGTAGCTAGAGCCTAAGTAGTCCAAAGATGCTGCTAGGGTCCACGTCGCTCAACACTACATTTCCAGACATGCATATCTGTAAATGGGAGTGGCCGACTTTGTTTGTGCGCGGGCAGATTTTTAAAAAGAAAAATGGCGGATATGAATTCTGGAAAGCAATCGGAAAGGTTTGTATCTTTTTAGTTAATAACGTTACTGAAAGTTTTTCTGAAGTTCACTGCTTTGCTGTGAAGAATTGGGTGGAATTAACGTGCTATCTCAGTGGGTCATATTGAGTTTTCCATCAAAGGACTGGAGGAGCTTGCTAACGTTAACCTCCGTCACTGCCTGGCTAACGTTAGCTACTAACGTTAGCTAGCTAACACCGGCAATAATACGCCTATTTTAAAGTTGTCCTAGTGATATCCACGTTGATAGACAGCTAACTAGCCATTTGAACATAAACAATGCTCACGTGGTTGTGTTGATCTTTCTCTACCTCTTTTTCTATTGATGTCATCAGCAGCTGCGACAGCTCTGCTGAACACAAGAAGAAGGTAAGACACTCAACAGCTGATTGTGTTGTGGTCTAGGCGTTTTTGGTTGCACATAAGGGCCACTATAATATTCATAACCTTAATAAAATGGTAGCAAGCTGATGAAGTTAGCATACCACTGACGATAACATACGAATGATCTAAAAGCCCACTCTCATTTTGTCTGTTGATCAAGGTCCACCAAGAAGAAAACCCTCAGCAGGGACTCAAAAGACTTTGCCCTGGGAGTCCAAGCCCAGCAGCTCCTCACCCCAAATCTCCCCGCAGACACACTCCTGCCTCCACCACCACCAACACCCAGATGTCAGAAACAACAGAAGTACAGATGGAGCCAGCTCTGGAGCCGTGTTCTGGAGAAGAGGGGCAGGGAAGGGACCCAGAGGGGTGTGTTCTAACAGAGGGTCGGTCATTGAGCCCCAGCAGCACGCAAAGGAAATCCTGGAGGAGGTCAACCAGGGGCCGACGCTCTCTCCCTGCCCTCCCCAACACCTCCCAGAGTGAGACCCGAAACCCTTATTTTTCAATATATTAATAATAATAAATAATATAATATGCCATTTAGCAGACGCTTTTATCCAAAGCGACTTACAGTCATGCGTGCATACATTTTTTTTTGTGTATGGGTGGTCCCGGGGATCGAACCCACTACCTTGGCGTTACAAGCGCCGTGCTCTACCAGCTGAGCTACAGAGGACCACTATTAAACATTGGTTGTGGTGTCTGGGATGGGTGACACTCTAGCCAGAGCGTCCGGTCGGATAGAGAGTATTGTTTACTACGTCTTGAGCCGTTAAACATATACTCTTCCCGAGCTATGGCTAGAGTCAGCCACCTATCCCAGGTTGACCCTAAACAACAGTGAATGGCAGTAAGGGAAGGAGGCACAATTAAGGCTAAGTGATTTACAAAATGTTCTCTTGTAACCTGTAAACGCCAAGCTTCTGTCTAAATGCCTCTCATCCAGCTCTATGCAGGTCAATCAGCCAATCCCTACCAGAGGAGGAGAGGCTGGAGAAACTGATGGAGGCCTCTATGAGGGTACGTTTAAGTGATTAGAATTCACTAGGGTGTGTGTGTTTTGAAGGTCAGGTTAACTTCAACCTGTAGGTTATTTCAACATCTATGTGATCCTGGCTGACAATTTAGCTGACTTTCACTCCTCTTTGTCTCCAGCTGGCAGTCGAGAAGTTACAAGACTCACTGAGCACGACACCCAACGCCAGTTTAGAGTCACTTCAGACACAAGGTTGGTAGGATCCTTGTACGTCTATCAAATAAGTAGGGGTTTTGGATTGTAACATCCGGCAAAAAAACAACCAATGTTTACCTCTGCCCCCTACTGGTTCGGTGTTGTATTTTTTTAATGGAGCTCAAGCTGTGTGCAGTGCACTAGGCATAAGTGTTGTCTGATAGTGTTAACATAATTCGTTACTACCGTTCTCTTCCCTGTTTCAGTGGAGGCTGTACAGAAGGGGTGGTGTTGCCTTGCCAAAGACCTACGCAGTGAGCCTCCGTGTCAGCAACCTCCCACTAGCACAGCCAGGTAATGCTGTCTCTAGTCACAGCCCTCAACCTCATTTTGTTCACTGACTTAACACGCGTCCGTAAACAAACATACTTAGCTTTTTCCTGAACAGTCTATTTTGCCCTTTCTATTCCAGCACTGACTTTTTCCTCACCCTTTTAATATGGGACGATACCAGTATCGCGATACTCGTCAGTATCATGGCAAGGAAACAAAACCCGAAGCGGATTCAACTTCTTTAGGAAAACAACCCTAATGTTGGAAACAAGCAGCATCATGTTGTCATCCAGAGTTACATGTTTCCCCCAAGCTACAGCACATAATATTTCACATACAGCAGGTTTTTAAAGGACCAAAGAGTTTGGCATGATTCATGTTTTCATTTTTGCAATGGAAAAAATATTGCGATACTGGTATCGGCACAGCCCTAGAGAAAAAGGGCTGTCATTCTTCTGTATGGTCCTTTATTTCTAGTTCAGCCCTTTCTGTATTCATTCAGTCATCAGTTATGGCTTCCTTTTTGACTGTCTCTCTTTCTCGCTAGTGACACTGCAATGCAGAATACCATGGAGCAGACCAGGAAGGCTATACACAGGTAACTGACTTCCCCGTCAGTGTGTGTGTGTGTGTGTGTGCGTGCCTGCAATGAATAAAGATTGTATATTTTTATCCCGCCTGTGTGATTCAGGCTGCAGGCTGAGAGTGCATCATGGGAGTCCCTGTTAGACAAGCACCGGAGTAAAGCTGAAGAATTGGCCAGGTGAGCACATTCACACACATACAAATGACATGCACTCGCCCACTCTCGTTCCGCACTCGCCCACTCTCGTTCCGCACTCGCCCACTCTCGTTCCGCACTCGCCCACTCTCGTTCCGCACTCGCCCACTCTCGTTCCGCACTCCCCATGCTCCAAGTTTCAGGTTGTCAATAAAGTGATTTTTCTTCTCATATGCCTGGTGCTCCAGTCCTATTTGGGCTTTAGCCAAGAACTGTGTTTGTTCATTGTACAGTATGGCATGGTAACGATACAAGAGTTGGCTACAGCCCATTTTAGGACCATGGTTTTTGCCTAGTGTAACTGTGTCAGTATATCTTCTCTTTCCCTTTACAGGCGAGTGGAGCAGGGCCAGGAGAAGGGGGTGACGTTAGACCCTAGCTGCCTGGCCCAGTCCTCACAGAGCCAGCTCATCCAGAACAAACCTGATTACCACAGCCTGCTCTGCAGACAGCAACCCATACTGTCCACCATGGACATGGTGGTAAGACGGACAAACTAGTATTAAACTACTTGGGGACGGTTTCTTGGACACAGATTTGGCCTAGTCCTTGACTAAAAAGCAAGCTCAATGGAGAATCTCTGTTGAAATAATTTTTGCAGTCCAGGATTTGGCTTTATGTGTCCAGGAAAAAGCCCTGTGGTGTTTATGAAAATATTATATTGGGCATATCTTAACTTCCATTTAAGTCACATTTTCACTTAGTCAAACATTTATGTCAGTGGGAACCTACAAGTAATTGAACATTTGAAGATTCACCCCATCAGTGTCATGTCCCATGCTCAGAAAGTAAAAGATGGTAGCTGCAGTGCAAGAAATAATTGGACAGCTAATGTGTCTGTGAACAGTGTCCATACTTGCCTTTAGGGTAAAGCAATTCATTTATCACACCCTTTATGTATCTAACATAAAACGTCCATTAATAGCCCGAGCTAGGGCTGGGCGGTATACTGTATTTGTCTATATACTGGTATTTATGCACGGACTGGTTTGGGTCTTTAGCTTACATTTGTATAACAGTATTTAAATGTTGGGTTTGTTTAAAAGTTACTCTACTCCGGCGTGTTTAATGTCCGTTTTTATAGTTTACTCCGTTTTCTACTTGAGTCTTCTCTCTCCTTCCACACACACCCAGCCCATTGTCGCTCAAGGAGAGCAATCTTTGCTCTACCGCGTGTCACAAGTTCAAATACTAGCCGTTCACTCGCAGTGACAGTCTGCATGGTCAACACTGCAGGTGCAACAAGATGTTGGTGACAACGATGCTGCTTTCCATTTAGCTTCTTAATATAAATCAACAAGCGGTCTATAATTACACTATTAGTTGCTGTATCTTAGTGTCTGCAAACAGCTAGTTTGGCTTTTTTTAGCGAGTTGTGGCGAAAATAAATCGTGTTAGTCGCTGATGCTAATCAGCTGGCAAGCTAGCCAGCTAGCTAAACGTAGCTAGCTAATACAGCCTGATACCAGTGATGGTGTAGGCCTAGATCAACATGTTGTTTGTAGAACAGTATCTTCTAAATCAGAGAGGAATAGGCAACACATTAATATTTTAGCTACATCAAGTAAAAAAGCTAATTAGGGTCCACTGGGAAACACTGACAAACAAAGGTTTGATTGAACAGTATAAAACAATCAGAATGGAGAAAGCCCCATTAAAACACTTAGAATGTATGTGTTGCTAGAGTCATGCACTACTCATAAAGCATGTTTAGAAATTGCATTATTCAAAAACCTAAAATACAATAAAACAATTTTAAAATATTGTGTGTGATATTTTGGCCATATCGCCCAGCCATAGCCCGAGCGTTTATTTGCCTCAACCACGGAGAGGCCCTGGCTTTTGTTGAAGATGGGCACATATCGAAGGCCGGCGTTTTATTACTGTTCAAGTTGTGAAACGCTCACATCACCCTCTTAAAATGTGGTTTGCTAGCTCTACATGTAATTAAAAAACGGCTATGTTCCTCCATAGATGGACACCCAGTGTAAGATGGTCAGGGAGCTGCTGTCCATACAGGAACAGTGTCAGCTACTGGTGAAGGAGACAAGCAGGAGATTGGGTAAGGACATATCTTACTGGATGGATGGGTGTAGTGGTTCTCAGGGTCGTGTTCAGTAGGGCAGAACGTAGCAGAACGTTTGCAACAGGAAATTAAAATCTGTTTAGATTTAGGTAGTACCTTCCCCTTTCATTCTGTTTCAAAGCGTTTTCTCCCTGCTGAACACTATTTTCTTATATTAAAGCCCCCATGCACTCTTTATTTTTATTTTTAAATCATCACTGTGAATTATTTAAATCCCAGAGCCCAGACTGGGCTGTTGAAATGCTCAATCTGATCGTGTGGGTGTAAGGAAGCAAATTTGAAGATATTTACATACACAGCCCTGATAGGATGGTTTAAAGCCCACCTCCTTACCCAGATGAACAGTCATTGGTCTGTTATAAGCAGATCACCTTGTGAAGTCATGATGTGGGCCAAAAGTTCCATCCCACCTGAACGGGCTGAAATTCCTGGCTTTTCAAACAGCTCTTACAAGAAGGGTGTTATCATAATTTTAACTATTTCAGTGTTATTTTGACCTCATAGTGGAAATATTTAAAAACAGGAAAATCATGTTAATTGTGTTTGAGTATATTATCTTTGTTGTGTTTTAATGTACAGTGTATTTGGAAAGTATTCAGACCCACATTTTGTTACGTTAGTCTTATTCTAAAAAGTATATTTACGCACAATACCCCATAATGACAAAGCGAAAACAGGATTTTTGAAATTGTATTCAAATTGAAAAACAAAATATCTGATTTACATTATTCAGACCCTTTGCTATGAGACTCGAAATTTAGCTCAGGTTCATCCTGTTTCCATTGATCATCCTTGATGTTTCTACAACTTGATTGGAGTCCACCTGTGCTAAATTCAATTGATTGGACATGATTTGGAAAGGCACACACCTGTCTATATAAAGGTCCCACAGTTGACAGTGCAGGTCAGAGCAAAAACTAAGCCATGAGATCGAAGGAATTGTCCGTAGAGCTCCGATACAGGATTGTGTCGAGGCACAGATCTGGGAAAGGGTACCAAAACATTTCTGCAGTATTGAAGGTCCCCAAGAACACAGTGGCCTCCATCATTCTTAAATGGAAGAAGTTTGGAACCACCAAGACTCTTCCTAGAGCTGGCCGCCCAGGCAAACTGAGCAATCGGGGGAGAAGGGCCTTGTCAGGGAGGTGACCAAGAACCATATGGTCACTCTGACAGAGCTCCAGAGTTCCTCTGTGGAGATGGGAGAACCTTCCAGAAGGACAACCATCTCTGCAGCACCACCAATCAGGCCTTTATTGTAGTGGCCAGACGGAAAAGGCATATGACAGCCCGCTTTGAGTTTGCCAAAAGGCACCTAAAGACTCTTAGACCATGAGAAACAAGATTCTCTGGTCTGATGAAACCAAGATTGAACTCTTTGGCCTGAATGCCAAGCGTCATGTCTGGAGGAAACCTGGCACCATCCCTACGGTGAAGCGTGGTGGCAGCATCATGCTGTGGGGATGTTTTTCAGCGGCAGGGACTGGGAGACTAGTCAGGATCGAGGGAAACATGAACGAAGCAAAGTACAGAGAGATCCTTGATGAAAACCTGCTCCAGAGCACTCAGGACCTCAGACCGGGGCGAAGGTACACCTTCCAACAGGATAACGACCCTAAGCACATAGCCAAGACAACGCAGGAGTGGCTTCGGGACAAGTCTCTGAATGTCCTTGAGTGGCCCAGCCAGAGCCCGGACTTGAACCTGATCTAACATCTCTGGAGAGACCTGAAAATAGCTGTGCAGCGACGCTCCCCATCCAACCTGACAGAGCTTGAGAGGATCTGCAGAGAAGAATGGGAGAAACTCCCCTACTACATATGTGCCAAGTTTGTAGCGTCATACCCAAGAAGACTTGAGGCTGTAATCACTGCCAAACGTGCTTCAACAAAGTACTGAGTAAAGGGTCTGAATACTTATGTTAATGTCATTTCATTTCATTTTGTTTATTTTTATAAATGTGCAAAAATGTCTAAACCTGTTTTTGCTTTGTCATTATGGGGTATTGTGTAGATTGGTGAGGGGGGAAAAACAATTTAATCAATTTTAGAATAAGGCTGTAACATAACAATGTGGCTCTGCACTGTATTTGTTATGATCATGTATTAAGTGTCTACATCCTATGATATCTCCTCCCATCAGCGGCTGATGGGGGATTCCAGGATCTCCCCTCTGACCCGGTCAGGGATCTACTGGCAGGACCCCTATCCTCTGTATCAACCAACGCATCATCCACCGTATCATCCTAGTACCTCTTTCTTAGGGTTGTCACAATTCAGTGTCAGGATACTACCATACTTGATTTTTCATGGCAAAAAAGAAAAAACGAATCAGACTGAATTCTGGCTTTGTACAAGCAGGGCAAAACACACATTTTAATAGCACAGATTGTATTGTTACCTTTGGTCTCGTCCAGGTTCGCTCAATTAATGACCAATAGGAGAAAGATCAGTCTGGTTTTTTCTTGGGTGTCTCCGGTATTGATGTCATGTCTTAACTCTGTATCCATGGCTCCCTGACTTAGCTGTTCTCTGTGGTGCCTTGTGTGGTTGTGTTTGTAAATAATAGTCTGGTATCTTCCTTCATGGGATAAATGTGGATTATTTCTGCCATAACTTTCTATCTATTCTAATTATATTCCACCACTATACTATGGGGTCCTCCCAAATGGCACCCTATTCCTTATATAGTGCACTACTTTTGACCAGAGTGCTATGGGCCCTGGTCAAAAATATGACTCTATATAGGTTATATTATATTATTATAGGGTGCCATTTGGGACGGAGGCCTCGCTCTCCCTACAGAATGTATGCTGTTGGCCACCAGAGGGCGATATCGCCCTTTACATTTTAGTCATTTAGCAGACGCTCTTATCCAGAGTGACTTACAGTTAGTGAGTGCACACGTTTTTTTTATTTTTTTTATTTTTCATACTGGCCCCCCGTGGGAATCGAACCCACAACCCTGGCGTTGCAAACACCATGCTCTACCAACTGAGCTACATCCCTGCCGGCCTTTCCCTCCCCTACCCTGGACGACGCTGGGCCAATTGTGCGCCTCCCCATGGGTCTCCCGGTCACGGCCGGCTACGACAGAGCCTGGATTCGAACCAGGATCTCTAGTGGCACAGCTAGCACTTTTATTTAAGTAGTTTATGAATATTCACCTACAGTAAAAGATGTAGAAAATATTCACCTGCAGTGGATGTCTTTTGGGGCTAATTTGTAAGATACCAGCTTTCCTTTCTTTTCCTGAACATTCTTGTCTGTTTTTCTTTTTTAAATGTTCTTCTGTATGATTTTTACATTATTATTATTATTATTATTATTAGCAGTAATTATCTGAATTTGTCTTGTCCTTTCTGACCATTGAATCAGTTGGTTTAAAACCAGGTCCAATCCTGTATTTGATTTTAACCCTTCATAAACAAAGAAATATGAACTGTTATTCCATCCCAACTCCTTTTGAAACATCTCTTGGTTTCAGTGTGTAACAAGGGGAAGAATTCTCTTTACACACAACTTGTTCGTTCTCACAACACACACCCTTGTATCATATGTATAATACTTTACTCCCTGTCCCTTTCTTATCCCCCAAACTTTTCTGTTTTGTCTAGAGATTCAATCCTCTTTTCTCTCCTCCAGCACTGCTATGTTTATTCCTCTGTCCATCAGCGAGGAAGCCCCTCCCCCACCTCATAGTGACTCCCTCCCTCTCCTCTCACAGGGTCACTGACGCAGAACGAAGGCCTGACATTATGCCAAGTGTTTCACAACCCCCCTTCTTCCGTTTTTCAATCTCATTCACTCTCACTATCACCTCTTAAGTCTTCTCTCACCATCTTTCATGCTATATGGTTGTGTCTTTCCTCTTCCTCTTACCGGGAGAAACATTAACAACTGAACCTGGCCCCGAAGTCGATGAGGAATGTTCCCTCAGAGATAAAAGTTTAACAGTAAATAGGGTTACACTTGCATGAACAGTGTGATGTCTGATTTCTAAGAAAAAATTTCAGATTTAAGAAACTGTGTAAAAGGAATCAGAAGGGCTCAAATTCTGACCACCAAATAAGAAATGGTGTCCTGCACCAACTGAGTCAAATCACCATGATATTTGATTTTATTTATTGCTGTTTTACAAACATGTATTTTATGTGGGCTGTTCTTGCATGGGGGGGGTTGCATGGTGAGAATGAGAGAAAGGACAGGAGGAGTGGGAGAAAAGTGGGGTTGTGACCGTGAGCGCTGGGGAGTCACGGAGGGAGGGTGGTGGACGGCAAGAGATCGATTCTTATTTAGATGAAAATAAGGCTGGGTGCTTGTGGGATGAGAAAGAGAGAGGGCATCTCCTGCTTACAAATTGAAAGAAGTCAAGTCACATATTCCGGCACTGAAGAAAGAAACACACATTCACAGAACAAACAGGCTATAAAGAGGAAAATACAGTAGTGAACTAGATACAAAATATGGATTAGCTCATTAGTTATTGATCATGTATAGTTTATTTTAGATTTGTTTACATCACTTGTTTACATTAGTCTTACAATATAGAGTTTGTAAATGGACCCCAAAAAATTATTGTGACTCATAAAAGGCCTGGGCCTACTTCTGATGCGTAAATGCCTGTCGTGCTGTAAAGATGATTCTCCCTGTTAGGCCAGATCTTTACCCCCTCTCCCTTCTCTAACTTCAGATTGATTAGGCATAGACTGCAGAAGAGGGATGTGCCGAGCGTCAGCATAATCCACGGGCAGTTTTGTACCATGCACTCCCCTTCGTGGCGTGCATACCCATCATTCCAGCACGGCAGCCAGCCTTCTCCATGTCTATTCAGTCTCCAATTCATCTAGCGGAGCTGCTCTCTCGTCTGAGTGATAAACGGCAGCAAAATCGTCCACGTTAGCAGAAAAGAAATGAATCTGTGCTGTCCATATTCCTCACACTAAAAGACATAAGATAGAATGTTTCATTTATTGGATGTTTCTAAATATGTCCTTCTGTTTAATAGTGGGCTACTTGATGGTGTGATTTGTTCCAATTTGACAGAACTCATTTTTAGTAGACTAATTATAAGATGCTTCAATATTGGTCCCAGTTACTGTGTGAGTCAGGTCATTGATTTGGTCAATGGGTGGAGCGTGGTGGTAATTCAATCGATTGACAGTTCAGGGTTGAGGTGATCTTGACAGTAAAGGAAACGTACACTACTAATTACAATTGTGTCAGACTGACACTTAGCCAAGTCCAATGAGTACCCCCTTATTCAAACTCAACCCCTTGATCTGCCCCCTGCAAACTTTGTGTATCACCTGTGCCACAGGTCAAGACCTCTTGGCAGGATACTACTGTAGCAGAAGTGCTTATGTGAAGTTCTTTAGCATAAAAAGTAACCATGCCTATGACCTGAATGCCTAATTGCCAGCCTTAGCTCAGTGGACTAACACTGTTTAGGGTCATACAGATGACATGGGTCATCTGCATGTCAGGGAAGGGAGCACAACAGTGGTTCAAAACAAAAGTCTAAAATAGCTGACTGAAGTTTTTCATATGGCACAGGATTAGTTTATATGAAAAATGTATGCACTCACTAACTAAGTCGCTCTGGATAAGAGCGTCTGCTAAATGACTAAAATGTAAATGAAACAGGAAAATATCTCAAAATAAAATGGAAAGTAAATATCTCATAAAATACAATCTGACAGCCTATGGGCGGTGACGTAGTAGCATCATGCATTGAATGCGCGAGATTGAATGGTCAAGAGTTTGTTGTGGCTTCATCAGCAGCAGGTAGAAAACAGTAAAGGGAAACAAAAATATCAGAGAAAACACACACGCCTCTACTGCAGCCAAGAGTGTAAGGGAATTCAACTTGCCGTGGCTGGCCGGTGGAAAATAATTCCATTATAACTTTCAGCAAACATTTTTTATTCATCAAACGTGATTTTTATGTGGGAGGAGAGTGACTGTCCCAGCTGAGGAGCCGTAAAAATACACGGGGATCATCTTGTTAGCTAACTATTTAGCATGCCAGCGTCGTTGCCTTTTAAACTAGCATAGTCCACTTGCTACATTTTGTTTGGAATTTATCAATCTGTTGTGATTCTGATGGTGTGAATATATTTTATCACATCAATCTAGCTAGCTATGTTTTGATATTTAGCATTGTGGTCCTCGCTAACATCGTTAGCCACTTCTTTTAATTAACTTAGCTAGCTACCGTTAGTTACTTGCGCTAGTATTGTTACACATATTTTGCCTGTTATTTGCATAGCTAGTGTTGTTGCGTTCAAATTATAGTATTTTAGCTGTTTTCTTTACGAGTTTGTTTTCTGCACTTGAAGTACCAAGCTAACTGGCTACTTAGCTAGCTAATTTGGTAATTAGCCACACTAGCTAGCGCGAGCTGGTGTTCTGTGAACGATGCACACTGGTCCTCGCGCAGCTTTTTCCAGTCTGGGAAAATAATGCTCTGTTTTGATAAGCCACTTTGAACCACTGCAAGTGTGATTCTTGATGTATGCATCTAGCTAACAAGGTGTTTGCACATTTTGTTTTGTCTTTATTTTTGCATTATTTTGAATGCATATTTTATTCGCCGGACAGAACGCTTTTCTTATTGTTTTAGCGTGAGGCGCTGTCTGCCAGTTCCCTATTTAGTGCATGTGTCCGTTGCTTTTTTTCCCTGTATGTTTCTTAGGGCTACACAGCTAGCTTGCCAGTTGCTTAGCTAGTAGCATTTATTCGCTAGCTTACCGTGGTTATTGACATCGGCGAGCAGCACAAATCGTTTATGAATGTGGAACTGCTTTGGAATTTTAATTTTTAGGTTAAGTAGCTGGCTGTAATTAATTACTATCAGCCAGTGGCGTATGATTTGCGCTGGGGGTTTCATTGTTAGCTAGCTATCTGGCTAATTGTGTGTATTCGATTGTGAGAAAAGAAGCGAGGTTTCTTTGAAAGTAGCTATGGATGATCAGACGCGAATGCTGGCGGGTCTCGCCGGACTCGGCGGGTTATCGCAAGGCGACGTTGGCGACTCGGTTAGGAAACAGCTCGGTCAACCGCAACAAGACATTGGGGATATTCTACAACAGATCATGGCCATCACAGACGAAAGCCTGGACGAGGCGCAGGCCAGGTAAGAAACGTGCTGCGAGGGAAATATGGAGCGAAGATGAGACAATATATGTTTTTGTTCATGCTGTCTTTTTGTGTTCTACATTTACATTTTAGTTATTTAGCAGACGCTCTTATCCAGAGCGACTTACAGTTAGTGAGTGCATACTTTTTTTTTCATACTGTCGCTTGTTCGTTGCCTGGTAAAGTACAATTGTGGATATGTTTGATGTGATGCACGCTGTTTTATTCAGTCACTTGTGGTTTGTCAACAACATAGGATTCTATTATCTGACTAATAATTTAATGGTGGGCTACACGAATGAAATAAACAGGCTTCTGACACATACACACAGAATATTGCTGTATGCTATAGCCTAGCACACAGAATATTGCTGTATGCTATAGCCTAGCCCAGGGGCCGGATCGTTGTTATTTTTGTGTAAAATCAGTTAGTTTTCCCCCCACACAAAAATAAGTCAAAATACTTTAAAATGACTAAAACCAAATCGAAACTAGAAATGATAATATACCTACATTCATAGTTTCCTGATTGTGTCCAGCTCGCTAAAAAATCACAAAAATGAAAGCTAAACAGTCAGGTAGTATCAAATTCCTAAAAGGATGGATAGAGGACAATTTTTTTAGCAAATTTTGAAGGCAAGGAAATACAACACATTTTCATTGCAGCTCCCCAGACCTTGTTGAAGACCGAAATGCGGCCCCTGGGAAAAATGAGTTTGACACCCCTGGCTTTGCCCATTCATAGACTCTAACCACCTTTAACGCCTAGTGACAATAGTATCTTCTGTGAGTTGCGTTAAGAGCCCGCCGCTTACGCTAAACGTTAACATGCATCGCTTGTGGTACAGTTTTGGAAACATAAGCAACGTATCTTTCATATCAGCGATAAATAATTTCAACAACAAAAAAGGTTGAATTACTACACCCCTTTTTTATAGGGCTTTAGGGTTCACACGTGGCCATATTTCCATGTTAAAATGCTTGTTTTACGGAAACAGGCGGAAGACATTCGACTACCAGTGCTAATTGGCTATCAGCGTCTCCCGAACACCTGTGTGTAAACGGAAGACAGACGCCACACAAACGTTATCACTGAAAAATACTGTCGGCTGCAACTGTTAAAACCGGTTAAAGCAGTGTACAGTAAGTGTATATTTTGCATTTGTGAAATTATTTTTGATGGATTATTAAAGTATTTTACAGCTCAAGATTAGATTATCTCTCATTGCGTTGTGGTTGTCACACATAGTGGCATCTGTGCCTGATTTCATGTTTTGACGTACCATTATATGCAAATAGCCCATCAGATTAGTTCCTAGGTTGTTGGAAAGCCAGGGCAAACAATGTTACCCGGATTATGTAAAATGTAACATTCAGATCTATGATACCTAGTCGGTTCAGCTCGATCTCTTGAAGAGTGGACACAACCACATGAAACCTGAAGTTTTCCCCAACGTGTTAAGTTTAAACAAGTTTTTGGCTGTCAAATGCTCATGCCATACGACACTACTGCATGGAATATATATACATTTGTAGTATACACTTGTAAAAACATATTTCAACTTGTTTAAATACTAACACTTTGCAGCAGAGTTCATCTCGGCACATTGTACTGTCTACTATTACTAAACCTACCTCCAAGTGATGATAGTGTGCGGCAGACCACCATCTTTTTCATACAAAGTGGATGAACGTTATGCAATGTCACTGTTTTCCTCTTTCAATTACATTTAGCGTTAATTTAGTGAAAATAATTATGTCTACGTCACTGTGAACACATGCAAGCTCAATCAAACCATTTGGTCCCACCGCAGGCCTGCCAAATTGTGAGCCCCGCTAGATAAATGACATGTTAGTGCTATCTGAGATCCCATAACCCTTACCTAACCTTAACTCTTACCTAACCTTAACTCTTATGTTACCATATTCCCTATATAGTGCACTACTTTTGACGTAGTGCACTATATATATATATATATATATATATATATATATATATATACACACACACACACACACACACAGTGGGGAGAACAAGTATTTGATACAATGCCGATTTTGCAGGTTTTCCTACTTACAAAGCATGTAGAGGTCTGTAATTTTTATCATAGATACACTTCAACTGTGAGAGACGAAAATCCAGAAAATCACATTGTATGATTTTTAAGTAATTCATTTGCATTTTATTGCATGACATAAATATTTGATACATCAGAAAAGCAGAACTTAATATTTGGTACAGAAACCTTTGTTTGCAATTACAGAGATCATACGTTTCCTGTAGGTCTTGACCAGGTTTGCACACACTGCAGCAGGGATTTTGGCCCACTCCTCCATACAGACCTTCTCCAGATCCTTCAGGTTTCGGGGCTGTCGCTGGGCAATACGGACTTTCAGCTCCCTCTATTGGGTTCAGGTCTAGAGACTGGCTAGGCCACTCCAGGACCTTGAGATGCTTCTTACGGAGCCACTGCTTAGTTGCCCTGGCTGTGTGTTTCAGGTTGTTGTCATGCTGGAAGACCCAGCCACGACCCATCTTCAATGCTCTTACTGAGGGAAGGAGGTTGTTGGCCAAGATCTCGCGATACATGGCCCCATCCATCCTCCCCTCAATATGGTGCAGTCGTCCTGTCCCCTTTGCAGAAAAGCATCCCCAAAGAATGATGTTTCCACCTCCATGCTTCACGGTTGGGATGGTGTTCTTGGGGTTGTACTCATCCTGCTTCTTCCTCCAAACACGACGAGTGGAGTTTAGACCAAAAAGCTCTATTTTTGTCTCATCAGACCACATGACCTTCTCCCATTCCTCCTCTGGATCATCCAGATGGTCATTGGCAAACTTCAGACGGGCCATGACATGCGCTGGCTTGAGCAGGGGGACCTTGCGTGCACTGCAGGATTTTAATCCATGACGGCGTAGTGTGTTACTAATGGTTTTCTTTGAGACTGTGGTCCCAGCTCTCTTCAGGTCATTGACCAGGTCCTGCCGTGTAGTTCTGGGCTGATCCCTCACCTTCCTCATGATCATTGATGCCCCACGAGGTGAGATTTTGCATGGAGCCCCAGACCGAGGGTGATTGACCGTCATCTTGAACTTCTTCCATTTTCTAATAATTGCGCCAACAGTTGTTGCCTTCTCACCAAGCTGCTTGCCTATTGTCCTGTAGCCCATCCCAGCCTTGTGCAGGTCTACAGTTTTATCTCTGATGTCCTTACACAGCTCTCTGGTCTTGGCCATTGTGGAGAGGTTGAAGTCTGTTTTATTGAGTGTGTGGACAGGTGTCTTTTATACAGGTAACGAGTTCAAACAGGTGCAGTTAATACAGGTAATGAGTGGAGAACAGGAGGGCTTCTTAAAGAAAAACTAACAGGTCTGTGAGAGCCGGAATTCTTACTGGTTGGTAGGTGATCAAATACTTATGTCATGCAAATTAATTACTTATAAATCATACAATGTGATTTTCTGGATTTTTGTTTTAGATTCCGTCTCTCACAGTTGAAGTGTACCTATGATAAAAAGTACAGACCTCTACATGCTTTGTAAGTAGGAAAACCTGCAAAATCGGCAGTGTATCAAATACTTGTTCTCCCCACTGTAGTTGTACCATGATATTTGCATTGCTACTAAGAAACCCTACAATTGTACTCCACTAATTCCCCCACTAAAGCCCCTCCCCATCCCAAGTTGAGCCGTTATCCCAGTGATCGGCATCCCACCCCCGTCCCTCCGGATCCCTAGGGCCCCAAGACGCCAGGACCCATCCATCGAAAACAGCACACAGATTTGATTAATCTATTGAATCTATGTCAAGTCCTAGGTGATGGAGATCAGATCCACCCTCTTCACCTGAGACACAAACACTCTGGTCCCCCGTTGTAACCATTTTTCCCAAGCATCTCCGTGCAGTCAGACCTTTGATTATTTTGTGCCACTTGGGCCACAATGATAAGCCCCCTCTAGCTATGTTTTGTGTGTATATATAAATAAATAAGGAATAGGGTGCCAGTTTGGACGCATGTAAATACACTACATTGTCATTAGCATAGATAATCAGGCTGCCTTTAATTGAGCCGTCGCTGTTGGTGATGAGCTTTGGAAATTCAAATGGTCGTTAGTTAAAATGTTGGAAGGACTTCACTTGTGTGGGCTTGTAAAAATGATTCGTATCGCCATATCTGATATTTCCATAACCATGTTGATGTGTCATATAATAGCATGGTGTAGGTATAGGACATGTTAATCAGTCACTTGTGTTTTGACAGAGCAATCATTAAAATTGTAAGTCTCTCACTTCACTTGTTAATGTAGGCGTTATATATCTGTTTGCATATCTTGACTCTTGGTGTGTGTGTGTGTGCATGACAAAAGCAAATTACCCATATTCATGTGGCTCCGAGGCGTTGTAGGTCCACTGAAGTCGGGGGAAGGAGCATCAGAATTGTGAACAAAAGACGCGGCTGTCCCAATGCAAGACTGTGGCCAGTGTGTGTGATGTGTCATTAGCTAGTGATTTTCCACCGCACATTTGACCACCTGGTTCTCTTAATTAATTCACTCCCTCCCTTCCTGGTGGTGTGCATCCTTTTCATTTTGCACGGGGTGCAATCAATTCTCCTATAATGTGTACGGGAGTGCAGCTGTCCAAAAATCGAGTTTCTATTAATGAGATTTGTGTGGGGGGGGGATGCTGGACGCTACAAGCGCTGCTTATGATGACTCTGAACTCAAGGATATTGCCTTTACTGTTAAGGATATAACTTTGAAGACATAATTAACTAACTGGAATACGTGTTCAATAAATAAATTAGGCCCAAAATAATGTTTGTGTGTTTACAATGTTGAAGACTTCTTTCTTACTCTCAATGTCTATGGTGCTGTGCATGATGTGGTTGTGTGTGTGTTTTTAGATGGCTGTTGTGCTTTAGATTTATACTCAGTGTCTGGGCGATGTTCAAAGTTGAGCAGTTCATTCTTTTTTTTATGACTTGCCAAGCATTTTTCGGAGCATGAATAGAGGCCAATCCACATCAGGGCATCTCTGATACTAATAATAGAGTTACACCACCATTACTCTGACTATGCATTCAAACATAAAGCCCACTTTTTGTAACAATTAAACATAGGCAACATTTTTCTGAGAAGGGATTCAATGAGTCTGGGAAGAAGGCACTTAATATGTTTGCCGTAGGCTAGACCGAGCATGCGTCTCTGGCACTTCTAAAGAAGTTCTACTACACCACCACTCCTACTCCTTAGTACATCCTGTTGTTTACATGTGTTCGGCCTTCTCATCGGAGGATGGAGTTGGAAACTCTTAGGCAGCAGTTAAGGCCTATTATTATGTGTAGGGTGGTCACGATACCAGTATCGCGAAACTACGATACCAGATTTTCCTTGGCAAAAAGGAAAACACAAAGCAGACTGAACTCTTTGGTCCTTTTTAAAAAGATCTACTGCTTGTAAAATATTTTGTGCTATAGCTTGGAAAAGAAATGTGATTCTGGGTGACAATGCTGTTTTGTTTCCAACATTAGGACTGTTTCCCTCAGGAAATGTAGTCTGCTTCATTGCATTTTACATTCTAGTCATTTAGCAGACGCTCTTATCCAGAGCGACTTAGTTAGTGAGTGCATACATTTTCATGTTTTGTTTCCTTGCAATGATACCTCTGAGTATCGCGTCAACCCTAATTAGGTGTATATGCAGATCTGAAGACCTGTGATGCTCTCGATCAGTGAAATTATCCACTAGTAGTTTCTCTCAGCAGATTTAGGCTAGATTGATAGAATTTTATTTTAAAGTTTAACAAAATACATATACACACAGTATACATTTGAAAACTTGCCAGGGATGACACAGTCAATTACTTATTTCCATACAGCAGCAGGGTGGAGAAAGAGTCAATGGATGGTTGATTTTCGACTTGGATATGATATAGCCCATCATGGATTAGCCCTAGTCCATGATTTAGATGGTCTGATAAAGGCCTAATTAATTCTATGATTTACATTTTAGCCTTTGATTTTGGACTAAATGCTCTCCTATCACTTGAAACGAGAGGGCCAAATGAGGTGACTGCCACTTTGGTTTGGCATATTTCTACATACACAGACACACGCCATCAAATGTAGCCTGCCTAGGCCATGCATGTCACCTGTGGGGCCCCTTGCATACATACCCTTATACGGACCTGGAGGGGGGTGGCAGGAAAGGACAGATGAGATGGAGGGACAACACAGTGCCCTGCTAGTGCACTACGTACAGGTCTAACCTAGTGTGGTAGGATGGCTAATGTTTTACTATTTGGGTGGCAGCGGAGATAACAGATGAGGAGACAGCGACGACAACAGCAACAACAGTGCCCTACTAGTGCGCTACCACTCTACCTGTCCTGCCCGCCCCTCACCCTCTCCCCCTGTTACCCCATGTCCAGATGCTGGCCAGAGGAGTCGCCGGCGCACTGGGGTGGATCAGATGACCCCGCAGAGGGAGGGGGAGCTGGGGGGGGCACGGCAGGGGGTGGCCTGCCGCTCAACTTCCAGCACAGGTCAGTAGTGTACAGGTCTACAGGACCCACAGGACCGACCGCATGCCCCATGTGAGCACGAGCACCACACCTCCCCCTGCTCCTGCTCATACCCCCCTGACCCCCCACCTCCCTCCATGGCCCCTCTCCCACTCAAATCCAGCAGTGATTTAAAAAAAATTGGGGTTTACCTGAACAGCTCTCTTGCAAAATAACATTTTAGCTCAGTGAGACAAACCTGTGGGAATAAAGGTTAAATAAAACATGTAATTAAGACTGACACACAGGTGGACACAATTATGCACTCACTCGAACGAGTAATGTAACGAACGATCCCCTCGTTATCGGCAGACACATCAATTACACTTATTGTCAGCATATAAATACTCACGCATTTCCCAATATGATATAGCCTACTACATGGACACAACTGGAGTTGAGGTTAGGTGTTATTCATCTGTTGTATCATGGTTGTTTCATTCTCTCTCTGATGACTGTGTCAGGAATGTTTCAAAACAGCTGATCAGTTGAACACCTTTTTACCTTTGTCAACCTCCCCTTTCTGGGTAGTATTACTTTTACCTGTATTATTTTGTCAATTTTTTGTTATCCATCAAATTCATGAATGTACGTTTTAGCTGTAGTGTATTTCAGCACATTATCTCCCAATGGATTTCATATTTTCTGAACACACCTAAGTTTGAAAATGAAATGTTTTGTGGTTTATAAATAGGCGTAGATGCAAAGAATTGCATAAAGGTTTCCTTCAGTTGAGGACCACAGCTCTAGGGACTCTGGAAGGCCTCAATATTAAGCTCTTTACTGAAGCTGCACAGATCAGAGCAATGAGGGATATGTGAGTCATGTTTCTGTGTGTGTGTGTGTGGTGTCTCAGGGGTTTTCAAACTTCAATGTCAACGCCCCCATTATGAGCCCCTGGGCAAGGACCCCTTACTAAAAATGTATTTTCACGAGCCGCCATTTAAGTTCCTGAGAGTCGCATGCAGCTCGTGAGCTTTCCAATGACTCTTATCCAGAGCGACTTACAGTTAGTGAGTGCATACATTTTCATACTGACGGGCACTGATTACCAGTGGTAATCCTGCTATTTTACACATTTTGCCATGAGGTTTAGAGAATTTTGCAGTTTTAAAGCACATTTCCTGCTATTCTACACATTCTGCCATGGCTTATGCCGTGTTCATATGCTATCAGAGCAGTTTTGGATCCGTAACTACGTTTTAGTTAGTTAATAATAATTTGGTTGGAGGTGACCCCTGGAGGTCGGGGCCCCAGGGCTGCCGTTAGTAATAAGGCCTTGACTACCACTGGTGTACAGCTAGTACTAAGCAGTGATGAAGCCTGGCCCATTAGTTTGTTTTTACATAATTTTTTATTATAATTGAGAGTTTATAATATAAATAAAAGTTGAGTGGGTGTTCAGCAGAGTATGCTTTCCCCCAAAATTGCTGTGAGTGTACGAACGTAACATGTCTTGGGAGGGAACTTTATTACAGTGCTATGGGGGACCAAGATGTGAAACTGTAAGTGTATCCTAGACCTATATCTGTCATTCATTAATATCAGAGCTTGTAACCCAGATGTAAAAATCTAGCCATTGTGGTATAATTTCTTTGTTTTAATTCCTGTGATGATACAACAATTGTCTTGAGCCAGTACTACGTTCTCCTTTATTTATATTGGCTTTTATATTTATTGATATTATATTTTTTCCACTAATACAGAACCTTGCGCTACTAGATCAATGCTGGATGGACGAACCTCATCAAATCAAATCTAGTTCGCTTTGCTATGGAGCAGCACATGCTATGAAATAACTAGAATATATGCCTGCTTGTCTTAATCTTATCTCCAACTCACTCTCTCCTTTCTCGCCGGCAGGAAACATGCCCTGAACTGTCACAGAATGAAGCCCGCCCTCTTCAGCGTTCTGTGTGAGATCAAAGAGAAGACAGGTGAGTCTCCACTTCTCTTTTTGTTCTCAGCTCTCATCCCAGTCTGTCTGAATCCCAGTAAGCTACCTTTTTACTGAAGTGTGCACTCAATAGGAATTGTTTTAGAACGCAAACCCACATTTCTGTGAAAACAGACAATACAATTGTATCTTAACTAACTCCTCCCCACACATTTCAAAGCATTGGATTGGTGTAAGCATGAGCTGGAGAGTTTCCACCGTATCTCTTATACCAGTCCTTTCCTTTTAAATCCATGAAGGGAGATGAACAAGTGCACAATCTGAACAAGAGCACTCATTCACTGGGTCCTATGGGCCCTGGTCAAAAGAAGTGCACTATATAGGGAAGAGGGTGCCATTTGGGATACAGACCAGTACTCTGCACCAGTATGTTCAGGTTGTTTCATACATATAGTCCTTATGGGTGCCTCTATTGGTTCGTTAATGGCTCCACTGGCACCTGGTTTATTACCTATTGACACCTCAGATAACACTATTGACTGGGTATTGATCTCATTGGTTGATTTGGTAGCTGAGGTTCGAAAGGAAAGTAGGTGGTTGTTTTTGTTACGCTGATCTTAAACTGCTGGAATCAGTTTTTGTTACGCGAGCTAGTATTATCAATTTGGACTACACTTTCCGTGTCTGTGAGCAATTTCAGTGGTTTAAAGCGCAGGGAAAGGATCTGCAAATGTACTATAGATATATACAGTGGGGAAAAAAAGTATTTAGTCAGCCACCAATTGTGCAAGTTCTCCCACTTAAAAAGATGAGAGGCCTGTAATTTTCATCATAGGTACACGTCAACTATGACAGACAAATTGAGATTTTTTTTCTCCAGAAAATCACATTGTAGGATTTTTAATGAATTTATTTGCTAATTATGGTGGAAAATAAGTATTTGGTCACCTACAAACAAGCAAGATTTCTGGCTCTCACAGACCTGTAACTTCTTCTTTAAGAGGCTCCTCTGTCCTCCACTCGTTACCTGTATTAATGGCACCTGTTTGAACTTGTTATCAGTATAAAAGACACCTGTCCACAACCTCAAACAGTCACACTCCAAACTCCACAATGGCCAAGACCAAAGAGCTGTCAAAGGACACCAAAAACAAAATTGTAGACCTGCACCAGGCTGGGAAGACTGAATCTGCAATAGGTAAGCAGCTTGGTTTGAAGAAATCAACTGTGGGAGCAATTATTAGGAAATGGAAGACATACAAGACCACTGATAATCTCCCTCGAAAGAATGCTGAGTTGCATCCAAAGAACACTATACCTACTGTGAAGCATGGGGGTGGAAACATCATGCTTTGAGGCTGTTTTTCTGCAAAGGGACCAGGACGACTGATCTGTGTAAAGGAAATAATGAATGGGGCCATGTATCGTGAGATTTTGAGTGAAAACCTCCTTCCATCAGCAAGGGCATTGAAGATGAAACGTGGCTGGGTCTTTCAGCATGACAATGATCCCAAACACACCGCCCAGGCAACGAAGGAGTGGCTTCGTAAGAAGCATTTCAAGGTCCTGGAGTGGCCTAGCCAGTCTCCAGATCTCAACCCCATAGAAAATCTTTGGAGGGAGTTGAAAGTCTGTGTTGCCCAGCGACAGCCCCAAAACATCACTGCTTTGGAGGAGATCTGCATGGAGGAATGGGCCAAAATACCAGCAACAGTGTGTGAAAACCTTGTGAAGACCTACAGAAAACGTTTGACCTGTGTCATTGCCAACAAAGGGTATATAATAAAGTATTGAGACATTTTTGTTATTGACCAAATACTTATTTTCCACCATAATTTGCAAATTCATTAATTCAATGTGATTTTCTGTATTTTTTAGTTGACGTGTACCTATGATGAAAATTACAGGCCTCTCTCATCTTTTTAAGTGGGAGAACTTGCACAATTGGTGGCTGACTAAATACTTTTTTCCCCCACTATATATATATATATATATATATATATATATATATATATATGTATGTATGTATGTGTATATATATATATATATATATATATATATATATATATATATATATATATATATATATATATATATATATATATATATATATATGTATGTGTATATATATATATATATATATATATGTATGTGTATATATATATGTGTATGTGTGTATATATATATATGTATGTATGTGGACACCCCTTTGAAGTTGTGGATTCGGCTATTTCAGCCACACCTGTTGCTGACAGGTGTATAAAATTGAGCACACAGCCATGCAATCTCCATAGTCAAACATTGGCAGTAGAATGGCCTTACTGAAGAGCTCAGTGACTTTCAACATGGCACCGTCATAGGATGCCACCTTTCCAACAGTTCTTCAAATTTCTGCCCTGGTCAGCAGTAAGTGCTGTTATTGTGAAGTGGAAACATCAAGGAGCAACAACGGCTCAGCCATAAAGTGGTAGGCCACACAAGCTCACAAAAATTGTCTGTCCTCGGTTGCAACACTCACTACCGAGTTCCAAACTGCCTTTGGAAGCAACATCAGCACAATAATTGTTCGTATGGAGCTTCATGAAATGGGTTTCAATGGCCGAGCAGCCGCACGCAAGCCTAAGATCACCATGTGCAATGCCAAGCGTCGGCTGGAGTGGTGTAAAGCTCACCACCATTGGACTCTGGAGCAGTTGAAACGCGTTCTCTGGAGTGATGAATCACATTTCACCATCTGGCAGTCCGACGGACCAATCTGGGTTTGGCCAGGAGAACGCTACCTGCCTCAATGCATAGTGCCAACTGTAAAGTTTGGTGGATGATAAATAATGGTCTGGGTCTGTTTACATGGTTCGTGCTAGGCCCCTTAGTTCCAGTGAAGGAAAATATTAACGCTACAGCATACAATGAGATTCTAGATGATTCTGTGCTTTCAACTTTATGGCAACAGTTTGGGGAAGGCCCTTTCCTGTTTACATTTACATCATTTAGCCAGAGCGACTTACAAATTGGTGCATTCAACTTATGATAGCCAGTGGGACAACCACTTTTCTTTTTTGTTTTTATGGGGGAGGGGGGGGGGGGTAGAAGGATTACTTTATACTATTCCAGGTATTCCTTAAAGAGGTAGGGTTTCAAGTGTCTCCGGAAGGTGGTCAGTGACTCCGCTGTCGTGGTGGAGCTTGTTCCACCATTGGGGTGCCAGAGCAGCGAATAGCTTTGACTGGGCTGAGCGGGAACTGTGCTTCCGCAGAGGTAGGGGAGCCAGCAGGCCAGAGGTGGATGAACGTAGTGCCCTCATTTGGGTGTAGGGTCTGATCAGAGCCTGAAGGTAAGGAGGTGCCGTTCCCCTCACAGCTCCCTAGGCAAGCACCATGGTCTTGTAGTAGATGCGAGCCTCAACTGGAAGCCAGTGGAGTGTGCAGAGGAGCGGGTTGACATGAGAGAACTTGGGAAGGTTGAACACCAAACGGGCTGCAGTGTTCTGGATAAGTTATAGGGGTTTAATGGCACAGGCAGGGAGCCCAGCCAACAGCGAGTTGCAGTAATCCAGATGGGAGATGACAAGTGCCTGGATTAGGACCTGTGCCGTTTTCTGTGTAAGGTAGGGTCGTACTCTGCGAATGTTGTAGAGCATGAACCTGCAGGATCGGGTCACCGCTTTGATGTTAGCGGATAACGACAGGGTGTTGTCCAGGGTCATGCCAAGGTTCTTTGCACTCTGGGAGGAGGACACAATGGAGTTGTCAACCGTGATGGCGAGATCATGGAGCGGGCAGTCCTTCCCCGGGAGGAAGAGCAGCTCCGTCTTGCCGAGGTTCAGCATGAGGTGGTGATCCGACATCTACACTGATATGTCTGCCAGACATGCAGAGATGCGATTCGCCACCTGGTTATCAGAAGGGGGAAAGGAGAAAATTAATTGTGTGTCGTCTGCGTAGCAATGATAGGAGAGACCATGTGAGGATATGACAGAGCCAAGTGACTTGGTGTATAGAGAGAATAGGAGAGGGCCTAGAACTGAGCCCTGGGGGACACCAGTGGTGAGAGCACGTGGTGCGGAGACAGATTCTCGCCACGCCACCTGGTAGGCGCGACCTGTCAGGTAGGACGCAATCCAAGAGTGAGCAGCGCTGTTTTAGCATGACAATGCCCCCGTGAACAAAGCGAGCTCCATAAAGAAATGGTTTGTCCAGATCGGTGTGGAAGAACTTGACTGGCCTGCACAGCCCTGACCTCAACTCCATCGAACACCTTTGGGATGAATTGGAACGCCGACTGCGAGCCAGGCCTAATCGCCCAATGTCAGTGCCCGACCTCACTAATTATCTTGTGGCTAAATGGAAGCAAGTCCTCGCAACATCTTGAGGAAAGCCTTCCCAGAACAGTGGAGGCTGTTATAGCAGCAAAGGGGGGACCAACTCCATATTAATGCCCACATTTTTGGAATGAGATGTTCGACGAGCAGGTGTCCACATACTTTTGGTCATGTAGTGTAGCTTTTCCAGACCAGCAATGGCTCTCATTGAAAGGTTCTCAGTTCCTATCTTATTAGCTATTCCAGTCAGCTAGCTAGCTAGCGGGCAGCTCTCTCTGGCATGGTTCAAAGGAGAAGGCCAGCTCAGGAGTGGCGGGATGGATGAATGGATGGCAGATTGATGGTTATGGTGGCTAGTGTAGGAGGAGAGAGGCTGGGCTTTAGAGCTACCTGCCCTCCTCCTTTCTCCACTCTTTTACCTCTCCATTTCATGGATTCTCTCCCTGCCTTTAATTTCTTCCCCATCCTCTACTCTCCCCTTCTCTCTCCCTCCTCTCCCCTTCTCTCCCTCCTCTCTTCTCCCCTTTGTCTCTCTCCCTCCTTTTCTCTCTCCTTTTGCAATACAGTTTGAAAGTGCTGCTGCACTTGTTGCGACCTGTCAGTAGTGCATTATTGCTCTCTCCTGATAGGACCAGAGTAAAGGGTAGGCTTGAAGGGGTGGGATAGCCTGTTGCCCAGGCAACCATCGGCCTTATTTATCCTAATGCCATTCACTTAGATTTTTCACATTAAGCCTTCTAGTGGAGAGAGGCCTGCAAATGTGTGTGTGCATGGAATGGAGGCATAGAGTGCAAATGGGAGCTATAGATTATATCAGTTTGGTTTGGATGTTACCTTTAGGTTTGCCATGGTTATTACATTAAATACACTGAAGAAAATATATAAATGCAACAATTTCAAAGATTTTACTGAGTTACAGTTCATATAAGGAAAACAGTCGATTTTAAATAAATAAATTAGGCCTTATTCTATGGATTTCCCGTAACTGGGAATACAGATATGCATCTGTTGGTCACAGATACCTTAAAAAAATATATATATAAAAAAAAAATTGGTAGGGGCATGGATCAGGCTGTTGATTGTGGAATGTTGTCCCACGCCTCAATGGCTGTGCGAAGTTGCTGGATGTTGGCGGGAACTGGAACACACGTCGATCCAGAGCATCCAAACATGCTCAATGGGTGACATGCCTGGTGAGTATGCAGGCCATTTTCAATTGGAATTTGGTCTGTATATTTTATCATTTCATTTAGGATCCCATCAATACCACTGGCCTTTTTGGGTTGAAGTGTTTGTATTTTGTGCTGTAGTTCATTCAATGTAATTGGAGAATCCAGTGGGTTCTGGTTGTCTTTAATAGCTGATTCTAAGATTTTTTATTGATCATTTATATGTTTTTGCTGTTTGTTCTTTGTTATAGGGCCAAAAAGATTGGAGAAGCGTTTTATCCATACATCTCCATTTTGGATATATGGGTCTTCATGTTTGTTTAGTGTGTTCCAATTTGTCCAGAAGTGGTTAGATTATATGGATACTTCAATTACATTAGGCTTGGGCGGTATCCAGATTGTCACGCCTTCATACCGACCTTGTGCCATACCAGGATATTCGGTAATACCGGCACTGAACACAAGGGGAGCCTTTGTAATCTGAAGGTTAGCAACGCTAACAAGTACATGTCAAACCCAAAGAGGATGCTAACAAAATGCTAACGAGCGCATTGCAAACATTTTATACAGTCTCTGACCTAAACTATTTTCAGGACAGACATCCCAGCGCATAAAGTTCTACAAGTAACTCAAAAGTGCTACTCACAGTTTGCTGCACGCACAAAACAAATATTAGACAGCAAGGCTCTTGATCCAGGAGGGGATTCTCTGCTGTTACCAAGCGAAGTTTGTTTTTGTCTAGAAGCTAACCACTTAGCTAGATAACTAACTAACTAACTAACTAACTACTAAATTAGCAAACCAAATGCACAACTGCAGAGCATTTAGCACATTTTAGACAGTTAACTTAATGGTTGTAAGAGATCTAGCTGGCAAACATTTAGTTGTGAATTCCATACTTTAACTACATTACCTGGCGTGTGGTGCAGAACAGTGAGTGACTCATAAGGCTTCGGTCTCATCGTTGTGTGCTTGTAAACAGGGCCGGTCCTTTCCGTTCTGATGTGAGACTAAAAAAATGCTGACCCCGCAAAACTAGAGTAGTCCCAGTGAGCAGAATGACATCTAAAATACGTTTTTTCTAGACATTGAAGTTGGGTTCAATTTAGATTCTCAATGAAAGGTGAAAATATGTATTTTCCATATGTTTAATACAGCTTTTCCAGACGTTGAAATCAGGTTCATTTTCCGTTCTGAATGAAAGTTGAAAATACGTAATTTATAGACGTCTATGTTTGGGCCAAATCAAGGCTGGTCCAGACAGGACAAAATCTGAACCAAACATAGACATCTATGATTGGTTCAGATTTGGTCCGAACCGGACCAAAAACCAATGTCTGTGTATGTGAAAATCTGGACTGAACCAAAAAAAGCCGTCGGCCTGTGCTTACTGGGATGTAGCCTACCATGTCGGCCAGCAATGGAATTTTATGAATGCCCAACAATGTGGGAGGCCCACTGTTTGTAAAACAGGCCGTTGCATTGGCTTTATTAGTCCTGATTCCTGTGACTAATCAATTTGTCTGTTTTTAAGCTCTGAATATCAGCTACCCAGCTTTATCAGGAGTTATCGTGAGCCTATTTGCAATGCGTTTACATAGCGAAAAATGCGGAAGTGTTTTATTATTTCGCTATGATCAGCTTGAAACCACTGATCATGACAATGTGGTGAAACTTCTAGAAAACAGTTGTGATTGTCCATTCCATATTGTCCATTTTACTTAGACCTGTCCTGTTTTTGATTATATGTTTGTAACATGACAGTGCATTTTTTTTATTTGATTTGGCGCCATTTAGGTTAGGCTATTTGATCTGAGAAATGTAAAAAGTGTCCATCTCATTACATTGGTGTTCATTTTATCTCCAGTCTGTAGGCTAAAGAAAAGGCCACATACTCTTTCTACCATATCCTATATCTGCTACGTGATTTGTGCTAGATCCTTTTTTTGGGACCGAACGTTGGTGGAGCGATGTGTCTCTCCAACAGCACCCTGGAGAGATGCGCTGGGAATGGACAAGCAAAAATATTATTGCGTCCCAGCGTATCACAGGGCGGCATCAACGCTCACCTAAAAAGCCCTTATGCCTCTGGTTGAGAGAAATGTTAATTGTTTTGTGGCAGAATTATGTGAGGTTGTATGTGGTGCATCTTGGTCAGTTTAGCTCAGAAAATGCCGCCCTCGTAAATCTGCCGTCAAAGGTGGCCACCTAATCCTGCCTAATAAGTGGGCCGGCCTTGCTTGTAAACAAGCGCCACGTGACTGGGTACTACCGGTAAGTTTCATAATGAAACATTTATGAAATGAACGCAATCTTCTTAATCTCCTAACGTATAGCACAAGTTGACTGCAGCTTTTTACTTAAAGTAGCTACGAAATAAACGTTTAAGAAATAGTTTGAAAAATACTGTCAGGCTGTTAAGCGTAGATGGAGAGGAGACAGGCTAAAGAAGGATTTTTAAGCAGTCTAAGCCCTGTCTATTTCCAAATACCCTGGTATACGGTATACCGCCCAAGCCTAAATTGTGTTGGGCTGATTCTGACCTGTTCTTTATTTTTCCTTAGCGTATTTCTTTACTGTTTTAGTGTTTCACCATAGTGAAGGCGTAGGCCTGTTTCTTGCTCGCTCTCTGCTGCAGCCTATGGAAGGCCCCAATCAGTAGTCCTCTAGTATCTCTACTAGGTTTTCTGCAGTCTTTACACACAGGCATACACACACACACACACACACACACACTGAACAGCAGGGATAAAAGCAAACTCAGTGCTCTGGTCTACTCCTGCTGTTTCAGTCTTGTCCTCTCCCCCTCCTTCCCTCCCTCCCTCTCTCCCTTCGCCTTGGTCCCATTCTTGAAAGAGAAGACTTGCTCTGAACTCCGGGCATTGATATGGTAATGGTGGGGGGTAGAGAGGGAGTGGGGTGGGGGAGGGGAGGTGAATTCCTCTGAGGGCTGCAGTTGGGTAGATTGTTTTCATTGTTAAGGAAATGTTCTGCTCAAAATGCCAGCCCCCCCACCCCCACCCCTTGCTCCTCTCCCCCCTTCACCACTACAGTCTCTCCTCTTTCTCTCTTCCCTCTGTTATTTTTCTATTTTTCTCTTCCCCCGCCTCTCGTCTCTGTCTCTCTCTATCCCCCTCTCTTTCTTTCCCTCACATTAAACATGACCTTCATCCGTGTGAACGTTTTTCTTTTGTTGAATCATTCTGAAACAAATTAAAAGCCATGAGGAGGAGAGACGGAGAAATTAGGAATTGATCAAAGTTGAAGAGACAATTCCTTTGCTTCCACTCGGGTTTGACGTTCTGTTCCTTCTTTCTCTGTCTCTTGGGCATTGGCAGTAAAAATAGCTGCTGGTGCAACAGGGAAAGTTTTGCCAAAAGTTACTGCTGTTACTTTTTAACCCTAGTTTGCTTGCGGGGATTCTGCTCTCCTGCCTTTTGTCTCTCGACATGATACTGGTACACATTTCATTCCTCCATCCTCTCTCTCGGCATTATTTTTCCTGGTTAATTACATGCCATTTAGCATAGGCTTTCATCCAAAGAGACACAGTCATGCGTGCATACATTTTACGTATGGGTCAGCTGGAGTCGAGCCCATGTCCCTTGGTGTTTCGAGCACCGTACTCTACTGAATGAGCCAGCATAGAGGTCTGACTGAACCAGTGTTATGTTTTGAGCCAGCGTTGTAGAATATTTAAAGATCTAAGCCGTAAAAACTAATGACGGAACATGTAAACCTCAAGCACGTCTGTTTTAGGCCTGTTTATTGAAATATTTATGCCGAGGTGCAAGCCGGGGTTTTGGAATCGACTTCAACCCACTTAAAAGCAACAACCGTGTTGTTTTTCAGCCTCCAGATGAAGCTGTTTGCTTTTATTGGTTTTTTATTGAAAAGAAAGGCAATAAGCTGTAACTTTAGCTTTAATTCTTTCCTGAAGTTAGCCTAGTTGTTGTTGTCTAGAACTAGGCTATGACAATCAATAATATAATGTATGCCATTTTAGCAGCTGATTTTATATAAAGTGACTTAGTAATGTGTGCAAACATTTTAAGTATGGGTGGCCCTGGAATCGAACCCACAATCCTGGCGTTGCAAGCACCATGCTTTACCAACTGAACCATACAGGACACCATGGTTAAATATGGAATGTCTTTAACTGTAAACATCCTTGACTGTTCTAGATCAGTGTTTGTCAGCCTCCAGTCTGTGGACTGCTACTGTTACCTGGGATGATGCTGATCGCTCCTTGACACTGATTGATTTTAGTCGGCTTTCAAAAGTTAGGCCAAGATTTATTGTAAAATGTTCAACAAGGAGCAAAACCCCTATCTTGCCGGGTCAAGTACAGAAAAGGTTGAGAAACACTTGTGTCCGAAAAGGCACCCTTTTGACCTACCCTGGTCAAAAGTAGTGCACTAGGTCTATATAGGGTACAATTCCAGACACACAAAGGTGTAGGCCTATAGCATTGGTCCTGGCTCTGCTGTAGGTCTGACCAGACTTGAGCCATCAGCCCTGCCATCCAGTGAATCACAGGGCTAATTAAGCCCTTTTAATTATTATTCATTTTCAAAGAGCTTCACTTGAACCTAGCTGTAAAACTTAACGAGTTGATGGAGAAACCTCAGACTTTTAATGTTTTTTATTTTTTTACGAGGTTAAAGCCTTCGGCGTCTGTTGGCTGAAAATCAGGCCGAGCCCAAGGTTTGGGTAGAGGGAAATTCCCATAGGCCTTGTACAGAATGCCACTTGGGACAAAAGAGAAACACATACCAACGCATTAGGACAACTGGGATGAAGCTGGTTAACTGAATGTAGAACACAAAATTATTCTGAACTTGGTTTGTAAATTTACATTTTACATTTTAGTCATTTAGCAGACGCTCTTATCCAGAGCGACTTACAGTTAGTGAGTGCAAACATTTTTCATACTGGCCCCCCGTGGGAATCGAACCCACAATCCTGGCGTTGCAAATGCCATGCTCTACCAACTGAGCTACACGGGGCCAAATGATACCCTTTGATACCCTTTACAACTGAACCTAAGCAGGCTAACTACTAGTGTTGCACGGTATACTGAAACTTCTGTACTTTTTCGATACTAGAACATGGTTCGGTACTATAATTTGTTACTTTTAGTACTTCTGTCAAATGTCTTAAGTCCTATACGGAATGAGAGGATCGAGACTGTCAAGTAATTTTTCTGAATCTTCTCAAGTAGTAAGCTAGCCATGCTACTTGTGCTTGCGCATGCATGCAGCTGACAAAGTGCAAGGCACTTTTGAGAAGCAAGTGAGAGAGGAGAGAAAATTCAGACGGCTTCTTATTACGAAAACATCATACCTCCACGCCCGCAACTTGACAAAACTGGCTCCAGAAGCTAACTATGGGGATACTTTGCTTACAGAGAAAATTACGAGGGCCAGCCCATCGAAACAACTATGTGAAAGGTGTTACAAAGCAGTGCAAGGGAGGTTTAGTTGCAAAACGACATTTGCATTGTAACTTTATTCTACTAGCAACAAAATGTGAATAATTTGAATGACAGTAACCACGTTTCCATCCACAGTTTTTATGTGAGTAAAGTCATAACGTTAATTTAAAAAATCACGACAGCTGTGACGGAAACAGGAAGTTTTGGTCAAATTTCATAAATGTCAACAGATCATGTTTGTTCGACATGGTGGGCTCTTTGTGTCTATAATTAATTATGCGAGAAAGGGCGTTGGAAACGCCTTTATGCACAAATGTTGATATAATAACCATCATATCAAAGTAAACTTTGAGTCGTGATATGGTGTGTGGTCCTCCCACTACGACATGGGAAAACATGCAGTTTTTTAGGCTACAGATTAAATAAGTTATTATGAACTTCACAGGGTGGTGAAAGTGCACGGTGATCTTGATGCGCCTTTCCGATAGATATCCAGGATCTTATTCTGGTGACATAATGATCAATGTTTGACTGCCGTTTGACAAATAAACATTCTCGCTCTTATCCATAATAATCTCATGTACATTTAACATTTTAGTCATTTAGCAGACGCTCTTATCCAGAGCGACTTACAGTTAGTGAGTGCATACATTTTACATAATGTAGACTAACCTACCCGCACAGCCTACCCACACTGTATCTGCGAGCTGTTGGCTAATATGATTACAACCCAAATGTAATGTGAAATGCTCTCATAACTTAGCTTTGACAGCAATATATTTAGACTACTTTGTTTGTCTGGGCTTGCTAGCAGTAGCCACTAGCCAGCCAGAAGCCCTGGGCGGAGCATTGTACCCTGGGAGTTGAAATGCACTCTGGAATTCGTAGTATGCGGTGTAAAATCAATTTGTATTTCTATGGTGTGTAGACTATTGCAATATAGAAGCTTAAGAAATGAGCTTCAAAGTGTTTTATGTTTTGGAACTAAACTATTAATTTAATACATACAATTATTTATCTGTAATGAATCAAAGGTCTGTCATTTTACCTAATATGTCCATAGATGAGCACATATTAACCCTGATTATATGTATCAAATTACATTTTAAAACAGTTTTTAGATGTAATTGTACAATTCTTTTGTATGCTCAGAGTTTCATGGTTTTGCATAAGGAACATGTAAAGATATTCTTCTGTTATTTAGTATGGTGTTTTATTTTTTAATGAAATATATTGATCAATGATTTCAAAAATAAAGCACAGTGGTTATTCTGTGACTTAAGCTAATACACATTCTATTTGCCGTGGTATCCTTTTGGTATTGAGTATCCTTTCTGTATCGAGTATTGTGATACTAAACCTGGTATCTGTATCGAAGTCAACATTCTGGTATCGTGACAACGCTACTAACTACATAGACAAATGGGAATAACACAGATACTCATATACACAGCTCCTTGACTGACTTATACTCTCTACTGACTAAGGAACATTTTTATTTTATTGCATTGATGCATTTACATTCACGCTGGTATATAGTCACTTACACACACTAGATGATTTCATTCCGTTTGTAGTGCACCACATCTCTGACTGTTGTGATGCTCTCTCTGTCACTCAATCTGTTTGTTCCCTCTCCTTCATGGAATGAAGAGAATGAAAAAGAGCGAGGGGGGGGGGGGGGGGGGGTGGGCGGAGAGAGGGAAGGAGCGATGGAGATTGATGAGGCAGTAAGAGCAGTAGTAATTACTGTGTCCATTCCCCCACGCCAGATTGGCAGACGGCTAATATCACACAGACCCCTGGACCTGACAGACACCCAATCCACGCCCTCCTCCCCAAACAAGCCCTCCAACCGGGGAGGGAGGATCAACCCCAGGCTTGGTTGGGCCTAACAGTAGGTGGGCTGACTCGTCTGTCTGTGGTGTGGTTACCAAACCCCCTTGTTATTTTATTCCTCCAGGAATTAAAGGCTCTCGTCCTGATGCTATTGTGATTCAAAACACAACTGCTGTGTCCGAAATGGGCCCTAGTCGAAAGTAGTGCACTACAGTGCATTCGGAAAGTATTCAGACCCCTTCCCTTTTACACATTTTGTTACGTTACAGCCTTTTTTTTGCAAGTGTGTGTGTGTGTATATATATATATATATATATATATATATATATATATATATATATAAAATCTCTTATTTGCATAAGTATTCAGACCCTTTGCTATGAGACTCAAAATTGAGCTCGGGTGCATCCTGTTTCCATTGATCTTCCTTGAGATGTTTCTACAACTTGATTGGAGTCCACCTGTGGTAAATTCAATTGATTGGACATGATTTGGAAAGGCACACACCTGTCTATATAAGGTACCACAGTTGACAGTGCATGTCAGAGCAAAAACCAAGCCATGAGGTCGAAAGAATTGTCGGTAGAGTTCCGAGACAGAATTGTGTCGAGGCACAGATCTGGGGAAGGGTACCAAAAAATTTCTGCAGCATTGAAGGTCCCCAAGGACACAGTGGCCTCCTCCATTCTTAAATGGAAGAAGTTTGTAACCACCAAGACCCTTCCTAGAGCTGGTCAGGGAGGTGACCAAGAACCCGATGGTCACTCTGACAGAGCTCCAGAGTTCCTCTGTGGAGATGGGAGAAACTTTCAGAAGGACAGCCATCTCTGCAGTACTCTAACAATCAGGCCTTTATGGTAGCATGGCCAGACAGTAGCCACTCCTCAGTAAAAGGCACATGACAGCCCGCTTGGAGTTTGGCAAAAGGCACCTAAAGGACTCTCAGACCATGAGAAACAAGATTATCTGGTCTGATGAAACCAAGATTTAACTCTGGCCTGAATGCCAAGGGTCACGTCTAGATTCCAACTGGCACAATCCCTGACAGAGCTTGAGAGGATCTGCAGAGAATGGGAGAAACTCCCCAAATACAGGTGTGCCAAGCTTGTAGCATCATACTTGAGGCTGTAATCGCTGCCAAAGGTGCTTCAACAAAGTACTGAGTAAAGGGTCTGAATACTTATGTAAAAGTTATCTTTCAGTGTTTTATTTGTAATACATTAGCTATTTTTTTATATTTTTACATCTTTTTTTGCTTTGTCATTTATGGTGTATTGTGTGTAGATTGATCTGGAAAAATAATCTATTTAATCCATTTTAGAATAAGGCTGTAACGTAACAAAATGTGGAAGAGGTCAAGGGGTCTGAATACTTACCGTATACACTGTATATAGGAAATAAGGTGCCATTTGGGATGGAGCCAACGTGTTGCTGCAGTTGCTTTACAATGAGCATGGAGCTGCTTCACGGACACAGTCAGCCTATTAAATCAAACGGGAGTCAGATTTGTGAGGGCTTTGGATTGGACTCTACTGCTGTCGGTCATTAAAGGCCCAGTGCAGTCAAATGTGATTTTTCCTGTTTTTATATACACTGAGTATACCAAACATTAGGAACACCTTATTAATATTGAGTTGCACCCCCCACTTTTGCCCTCAGAACAGCCTCAATTCGTTGGGGCATGGACTCTACAAGGTGTCGAAAGCATTCCACAGTGATGCTGGCCCATGTTGACTCCAATGCTTCCCACAGTTGTCAAGTTGGTTGGATGTCCTTTGGGTGATGGACCATTTCTTGATACACACGGGAAACTGTTGAGCATAAAAACCCAGCAGCATTGCAGTTCTTGACCCAAACCGGTGCGCCTGGCACATACTACCATACCCCGTTCAAAGGCACTTACATTTTTTGTCTTGCCCATTCACCCTCTGAATGGCACACAATCCATGTCTTCAATTGTCTCAAGGCTTAAAAATCCTTCTTTAACCTGTCTCCTCCCCTTCATCTACTCTGATTTGAAGTGCATTTAACAAGTGACATCAATAAAGGATCATAGCTTTCACCTGGTAAGTCGAAACTATTTTGGGTCTTGCCTAGTGCGGCATATCGACCAGGACCGGGCCTGATCAGCGTTGATTAGACTAAATTAAGAAAAGATTTCGTATCAAATTATACCAGGTTGGAGAGCATTGGCGCATTGTCCATTTGACACATTATAGGCCTCAGAGCCAGAACAACCTTGTCTACTGCTGTTGAATAATCACACATCCAACCTTTTTTAAAAGACCGCTTTTATTTATTTACTAGCGAACAATGAAAACGTGCATTTTATAAAAGAAAGTCCACACATCAAAATATTTTTGACTGAAGTGCCTTGGACTATAGCACTCTACAACCCTGCACATCTAGCAGATTAGCTGCTCGAGCATCTAAGGACAGTTGGAAAGAGGAGATGTAGAACGTTTAATAGACACACTAAGTTAGCAAAACAATTGCTTATAATCATTAGTAAACACTCCCGCTATTAGGTAAAGTTTACATGAAAATAAAGTTCAAACATGAGAAAAATCCTAAAATGAATGTAGGTCTATTTTAAACTGTTTTGACAGTTATTTTATTTTCATGACTGTCTTCATCCATAACCGTCAGTTACAGTTATTAAATTACCGTCACAGCCTTATTGTGAAAATGGTAATGCCCTTTGAGTGTAAGAGCTATTTGAAAAGACCACCTGAAATTTCAGGCTGTTTTGGTGGGATGGAGTTTTGGCCTGCCTTGTGACATCACCAGGCGGTAAATTAGTTAATAGTTCCAAACCTCTCTGCCAATAACAGCTAATTTTCAGTTTTCCCCTCCCCCACTCAGACCACTCCCAGACAGTCCTAACAAAATTCTTGCTTGAGAAATTGCTCTTTGCTAAGAAGCTATTTCTGTTTCTTTTTTACAATTTTAATTGAAAACAATCAAAGTAAGGTATTTAATTGTTACCCAGAAATTATTTGATTGAGATAAATGCTGCATTGGACGTTTTTAAAGCTCTGACGTACCGGTAGCATTGTCAAACGTTTGCCTGCCGACAGTACTTGGCACCTCGAAACAGTGTCGGCAGTCAATCTCTTTCGTGTTCACACAGCAAAGACCTTGAAGTCCTCAGCCACCCAGCCTTGTTAAAGTACTCCAAACCAGAAGGTGGCAGTTGCGTTGTATATTAATGCATATCCGTGCGTATTGTTTATGGTATAGATTCCAAGCTATCTACGCTAATGTTGCTATTGGGTAGAAAGCCCTTCTTGATACTAGCCAGATGGCCACAGCTAGATAATTACCTAGCAAGATGACGAAGAAACAATTTAATTCACTCTCCATACTGCCAGTGCCAGCCCATAGCCAAATGTTTAGCTAGCTAGCTAACGTTAGCATATTCACTAGCTAGCACAACATAGCTAGCTAAGGACACTGCACTAACTCGGCAGCTAACACAGGCAGCTGTTACATGGAAACTAGCTAATCTGTTGTGATTTAATTATGTCACTACTAGCTACAGTGGTTAGCTAGTTTGGAGGAAGTATTTAGTGTTGTGTGCATTACGTCTGTGCACTTAGCTAGCTACCATCCCATAGCCTACTTTGCAAATGATGTGTGACTGGCACATCATGGATGCACAGAGAAAATGCCCTCTTTTTTTTTTGTCTCCCCATGTGGGGGTTTGTGCTCTTGGATTGGCCCAAAGTCAAGTTGTTGGCCACTGCTGAGCATTATGATTCTACAAGTAGAATCGGTAGGTTCGTCGCTACCGGATCAGCACGAAGCAGGTACCGCTATTGTTCTAGCAAAAACAAGAAAGTACCTATCAGCAGTTTATTGGCAGTGAGATTCTCTGTGTGTTTCATGCTTTAAAGGCCTTCTCCTCAATTTGAAACACGAGGCAGCCCGCCACTTGGTTTGCTATAAAGCTGAGTGATACCGCTGGAGAAATGTAGGCCTATCTACTCTCAAATTCATATATGCAAGGGATGACAGTCCATGAGGTCGGATCTATCCTACATGGGGAGCCATGCCTGTGTTCCAGTGCTCTTAACCAATACTCCTCAGCTTGTCTCTCCTCTCCCTCTCTCCCGGTCAGTGGGGAGCTTGTTGTAAAGGCAGCCACTGTCAGTCCTCTTAATTAAAGACATGTAAATGTGGCCTCAGCTGGATTGCATTAATGGTGGCAGTGGCGGGGCGGTTGGATTGTCAGAGCTCCCAGTGCCCTAATCACCACTAATTAAGGATGAATTACAATTGATGGGAGGGAACCTTCTAGCCTGGTCCCAGATATATTGGTGCTGTCTTGCAGACAATGACCATAGGAGTTGGCGGCAGGTAGCTTAGTGGGTAAGAGCGTTGTGCCAGTAACCGAAAGGTCGCTGGTTCTAATCCCCGAGCCGACTAGGTGAAAAAATCTGTCGATGTGCCCTTGAGCAAGGCACTTAACCCTAATTGCTCCTGTAAGTCGCTCTGGATAAGAGCGTCTGCTAAATGACTAAAAATAAAAATAAATAATAAATAAAAATAAAAAATAGTTGGCAAGATGACACAAACAGATCTGGGACCAGGCTAAGAGCTTGTAGAACTCCTCCACACCAACCGGAGTCCCAGACAGTATGTTTTGTGTATTTCGTGTCCAAAATGGCACCCCATTCCTTTTAGAGTACACTACTTTTGATCAGAGCCCCTATGGGCCCTGTTACAGACATAAAAACTGAAAAAAGGCCATCACTCACTTAATATAATTATCTTTAACTCATAGCAACATGTCTTAATAGACCACACACTGGCATACTTTGTGGCTTGCGCCTTCCTTTGTGTGTGTGTGTGTGTGCCACGGAGACTGCCGAGCATTAGGCAGTGTGTTGTGTGTTATTGGCGGTATTAAGGACCCCTTCTCCTGGTAAGCCTGTGGATCTGCTGTGTTCTCCAGAGAGGAAGTTTAGATTGGTGACACCTTGGATTTAGGCGTTGGATACAGCCTCTTGGTTAATCTACGCTAATCTGGCAGTCTCCCACAAAGGTGTAAACACAACACTCATACAAGAATGCCCATAAACAAAACTCGTTCTGCAGCAGGGATCATCAACTAGATTCAGCCACGGGCCAATTATTTTTTCACTGAGCGGATGGTCGGGAGGCCGGGAACATAATTACCAATCATTTGTAGACTGCAAATTGACCGCAAGAAGCCCAAACAGATATAATTGGACTAAAACATAATTTGTAATGCTTACATTTTGTATACGATCATGTGTCTCTCTATTATGCATGGGGGTACTTAGGAACAGATTTCCAAAATTAAAATCGCTTGGAGCTGATTTCCTGGTGTTTTTACATTATTTTTGTCCAACAATGAAAATTCATCAAATCTTTTTTTGCGCAGATAACTTGGAGGGCCAAATAAAACCACTTGGGGAACCTACAGCTCTACAGGCTGTATAGTTTGTTTCAAGCAGGCTATGTTTGTGAGTAGCTTAACTAATTAGAGATTGCTTAAACATATAGTACATTGTAGTACCTACTTACCAGTACCCTAGATCTGTGCTATAATACTATGTAATATAACCACTGAATCTGTGTGTGTGATTAAACAGAGTTAGTGCTAGTGTAATCAGACAGACAACCACCATGCAGGCTTAGCTTCTCCAGCTCTCTCCCGGGTAACATCTGACTCTGTCATGGTGCTCGTTGGTTCGTTATGAATGGCCGCTGCTCCTCTGATCTATTGCTTAATTGCCACCACATTTGCATAACAGTGCAAATTGACAACCTCTGAAATGAGCGTTCATTTTTCAAAGTCTTTAGGAGCTCCTTAAGAGGCGACGCTAACGAGCACGGGAGAGCAGGCAGCTGGGCTGATGAGAGAAGGAAAGGAGAAGGAGAGAGGGAAGACTGGGAGCCTACATGTACATATTACCTCCACTAACCAGTACCCCTTTTTATATAGCCTTGTTATTGTTATTTTAGTGTAACTTTTTATGATATACAAACAAATATGTTGGTTAAGTTATTTATATATATATATGTGTATGACTTAACCAACAACGTATTTTTTATTTTTAAGGGTCTGTTGTATGAGGCACATGTGACATTTGATTTGAGAGGGAGAAGGATAGAGAGAGTTGGAAGACATGGAGAAGGAAGGATGAAGGCAGAGGGGGAAAGGGAGAGATGTGTTGTACGGTATACTGAAAGGTCATACTTTTTTGATACTAGAACATGAAAAATGGTTCAATACTAGAATTTGTTACTTTCGTTACTTCTGTCAAATGTGTCTCACACACATACTGATTGAGAGGATCAAGTCTGTCTTATCAGCTCAGCCGTTGCTTCCTTGTAGCGCGAGCGCACCATTCCTGCCTCTTGCCTGCTCTACTTACTCATTCGCTAGATCACTGGGAGTCTGGACTGCAACATGTTAGCTCCCCACTCATGCAGCACAGAAGTTAACACACTTGAATTATGCAACAGAGCATGTAGACATTTTGAAACGGTTAATTACTGTTTGCAAAACAATGTCCATACATGCTAGAACACTTTCTAATGCAAGAAGATACTGGTAGCTTCCAGCTTTGTAGGATAACATTCCTTGCTAGTTTACAGATAAAGCTAACATGAATTCACTACCCTAGTACTTTGTTGGTGATAATATACAAACATAACGCAAAATATGCTGATTGTCACCGAAACTTTAATTCACTTAATTGTCTCTCAATGATGTCCAAAGATACTTTCCCCCTTCGCCTGTCATGTCTCTTCCTCAAGACCTCAACTGACTGTGTGGGCGTGTGACTCGTCATGAATGACATCATTACTGGGTTTAAAGAGACAGTGCAAACTTTTATAAAAGAAGAGATTGCTACTTCTATGCAAATGTTGTTGATCAGTACAATAAAATAAGTCCCACATGGAAGGGAAGCAGATTGTTTGAAATCTATAGTCACATGAAATCTGTGAAAACAAGCTCAACTCAATGCATGCACACAATCCTATTGAATATGCATTCACCTTTATTGTGAATTGGCTGCCTAGGCTACGTCTTGATTTACCCAGTTCATCAATAGTGATTTACCATTCAAATAAATTGTTACTGTTATGTAGTTAGATTGGTAAAAACAAAGTAATTGTATAGTTTATTCATGAATACATACTTGGCTGTCTCTGAAAAATGTTGACATCAAAATTTAAATGCAATGTTATTGAACTCAAAAGATGTGCAACGATTGAACAGAGCAGTAGCTGAGTTTCTGTCTGGATCAAGTGCCATTCTGTGATTTTGGCGAATAAGCTTTTTTTTGGCGTGGTATCGTTTTTGTATTGAGTATCGTGATAAGAATTCTGCTATCATGACAGCACTAGGAGAGAGAGGGAAGACTGGGAGAGTGTTAAGGCAGGAAGGAGGGATAAAGGGACAACTGCCACTTTAAGGGATACATGTACCCTCCTGCCTCTCACTCCTCCTCACTTCATCTCATGCCTGCTGCTCCTCTATCTCTACCATCCACTCGTCCAGTGGATGCTTATTATGAATGTGTTGGACGGTATAGGCTCATATAGAGCACCTGAGAACAGGTGTTTGTTGAACCATATAGGCGTAGACCTGATTGAAGCCTTTTGTCCCTGATTTGCTCTGGTCTCCATAGTTGTCGTCTCTAGTTAATGAAGGGTTGATTCATGCTTAATTGTGTGTTTGCCCAGGGTGGGACATCTCCCATTCACACCCCTCATCACACCGTGTTGACACTGACCGCTCACCACTCCCTCACTCAGGAAGGAAGCACACTGACCATTTGTGTGACCGTTTGTTTGTTTTTGCGTGTGTGATGTGTATCTGCCCATTTTTGTGTGTCCCTGTGTGCATTCGTGTGTGTACCTAAAGTAAAGAGGACCAACACAACCGCAGAAGCTGCTTAGCCTGTGCTGCTTAAAGCAGGATCTGACACATCCACAGCATACTACTGCCACTCTCTAAAACGTACCACTCAATAGACTAAGGAGATCCACCCAAAACTAAAATGTGCAGTTGAATTTTGGTATTTTATTAGGATCCCCATTAGCTGTTGCAAAATCAGCTGCTACTCTTCCTGGGGTCCACACAAAACATGAAACATGACATAAACATTAATAGACAAGAACAGCTCAAGGACAGAACTACATAAATCATTTTTAAAGGCACACACAGCCTACATATCAATACATACACACAAACTGTCTAGGTCAATTAGGGGAGAGGCGTTGTGCTGTGAGGTGTTGCTTTATCTGTTTTTTGAAACCAGGTTTGCTGTTTATTTGAGCAATATGCGATGGAACGGAGTTCCATGCAATAATGGCTCTATAATACTGTATGCTTTCTTGAATTTGTTCTGGATTTGGGAACTGTGAAAAGACCCCTGGTGGCATGTCTGGTGGGGTAAGTGTGTGTCAGAGCTGTGTGTAAGTTGACTATGCAAACAATTTGGTATTTTCAACACATTGCATCACTTCTTTTTATAAGAAACAGTCTCTCCTCAACTCTTAGCCAAGAGGGACTGGCATGCATTGTATTTATATCAGCCCTCTGATTACAATGAAGAGCAAGACGTGTCGCTCTGTTTTGGGCCAGCTGCAGCTTAACTAGGTCTTTCCTTGCAGCACTGGACCACACGACTGTACAATCATCAAGATTAGACATTTACATTTGACATTTTAGTCATTTAGCAGACGCTCTTATCCAGAGCGACTTACATGAGCAATTAGGGTTAAGTGCCTTGCTTAAGGGCACATCGACAGATTTTTCACCTAGTCGGCTCAGGGATTAGAACCAGCGACCTTTTGGATACTGGCACAAAGCTCTTACCCACTAAGCTACCTGCCGCCCCGGTAGACAAAACTAGAGCCTGCAGAACTTGCTTTTTGGAGTGTGGTGTCAAAAAAGCAGAGCGTCTCTTTATTTTACAGACATACCTCTCCCCATCCTTTACAACCATTGAATAATAATAATAATAATAATAATAATATGCCATTTAGCAGACGCTTTTATCCAAAGCGACTTAGTCATGCGTGCATACATTTTTGTGTATGGGTGGTCCCGGGGATCGAACCCACTACCTTGGCGTTACAAGCGCCGTGCTCTACCAGCTGAGCTACAGATATGTTTTGAACATGATAGTTTACAATCTAAGGTAACGCCAAGTAATTTAGTTTCCTCAACTTGTTCAATAGCCACACCATTCATTACCAGATTCAGCTGAGGTCTAGAACTTAGGGAATGATTTGTACCAAAAACAATGCTCTTAGTTTTAGAGCTGTTTAGGACCAGTTTATTAGTGGCCATCCATTCCAAAACAGACTGCAACTCTTTGTTAAGGGTTTCAGTGACTTCATTAGCTGTGGTTGCTGATGCGTATATGGTTGAATCATCAGCATACATGGACACACATGCGTTGTTTAATTCCAGTGGCAGGTCATTGGTAAAAATAGAAAAGAGTAGAGGGCCTGGAGAGCTGCCCTGTGGTACACCACACTTTACATGTTTCACATTAGAGAAGCTTCCATTAAAGAAAACCCTCTGAGTTCTATTAGATAGATAGCTCTGAATCCACAATATGGCAGAGGTTGAAAAGCCATAACACATGTTTTTTCAACAACAAGTTATGGTCAATAATATCAAAGGCTGCACTGAAATCTAACAGTACAGCTCCCACAATCTTCTTATTATCAATTTCTTTCAACCAATCATCAGTCATTTGTGTCAGTGCACTACATGTTGAGTGCCCTTCCCTATAAGCATGCTGAAAGTCTGTTGTTAATTTGTTTACAGAGAAATAGCATTGTATTTGGTCAAACACCATTTTTTCCAACAGTTTGCTAAGAGCTGGCAGCAAGCTTATAGGTCTGCTGTTAAAACCAGTAAAGGCCGCTTTAGCGGAATTACTTTGGCTTCCCTCCAGGCCTGAGGACGAAGACTTTCCTCTAGGCTCAGATTAAAGATATGACAGATAGGAGTGGCTATAGTCAGCTACCATCCTCAGTAGCTTGCCATCTAAGTTGTCAATGCCAGGAGGTTTGTCATTATTGATCGATAATGGCATTTCCTGCCTAGGTTTGCCCACTTTTCCAATGAAGTAATCATTCAAATAATTGGCAACATCAAATGGTTTTGTGATGAAAGATGGAGTTGAATTTGTCTTTCTGCCCATAATGTCATTTAAAGTACTCCAAAGGTTTTTTCCATCATTCTTTAGATCATTGAGCTTGGCTTCATAATACAGTTTCTTCTTCTTTTTGTTGAGTTTAGTCACATAATTTCTCAATTTGCAGTAAGTCAACCAGTCAGATGTGCAGCCAGACTTATTAGCCACTCCTTTTGCCCCCAAATAGGCCTGTTTGTTGGAGTGAATGTAGAGTCCAAATTGGCAACTTGTGTAGCTAAAGATGTTATGATGCCTTCACTTCCCTACTTACTTGTGAACCACTAGCATCACCTTTTGTACAGTTGTACTTGTTTGCCAGTGCACGTGACCGACTGGGTTTCGAACCTGGGTCTCAAGACTGTGTTAGCCTGTTGAGCTAAAGCGTTGATGTCTTCAGGTCACAGGCAAGGTTAGTCATCATCTGAGCGTGGTTCACCACCTCTGTTACACCAGGGCTATGTTACAATTTGTACCAAATGGAGGAGGGAAAATGGAAGAGGATACCCCTGGAGTAGTACTAGTACTCCAGACTGCACTCAGACGACTCCCGCTGTAGCATGGGGATCCTAATTCAACCTGTGGGTTCAGTAACAGTCTTCAGTTTCCTCCCCAGGCCCAGAGTCACTTTACACTCCTCCTTTTTGATGCAACAGAATGCTCACTAGGCTGCTTTCATCATCAAATTTCGAATTACAGAGTACTCATTATAGAATTCTATGGGTATCATAGACCTAGGTTGAAAATATTTGATATTTTGTTTTATAAATGTGATATTTTATATCATCAACCATGTCATAGACTGGGAACTTTGCTGATAGTGAATTTATTTCACAAAGAGTTTACTGCACATCCTTCTCTTCTCTGTGAGTTGGCATTGAGAGTAATTATTTCATTTGGGCCAGTGACTTTCACTTGGTACTGGCAGCGAATTCGCCTGAATGTCAAGCCTTGACTCGTATGTAGTTCCTTCTTGTGTAAAGGTTATGTGTAGCTTGGAACCTCCTTTCTGTTCAACCATTATTTTCTTCTATATTTATTTATGGCCAGGTATGGTATAGTATAGTATAGTAGTAGGAGCATTTCTGAAGCGTTTTCATTCCTATCATTCTGCTGTTCCCTCTTGCCATTTTATTTATTCCTCTGCCTCTCTCTCTCTGCTTTTATGTCACCTATGACTCCCTTGTTTTTTCCAATTCTCCTTGGTTCTCCTTCTAGGCTACCCTCCCTCTCCTTACCTTTTTTCCCTCTTCCCCTCTCTCTCCCTCGTTCTCTCCCCCAGTGAAAGGCTGAGAATACCCAAGGGGGCTGATGCAATTAAAATGCTAATCCTGTCTGTCTACAGGGAGAGGAGGAGGGGAGGGAGGAAGGAGAGGAGGAGGAGGAGGAGGAGAGGTGGGGGGCTGACAGAATGAGGGATTGCAGCTCACATGGAGATCTCGACTGAAATGGAGAACGGGGGGGTCAGAGTGAAAAGGGGATGCAGGACAGAGCGAGAGAAGAGAGACAGACAAGGGGTAAAAAGTGTGTGTGTGCCATGAGCTGAGGGATGGATGATGGCGTGAATGTGTTCGGGGTACATGCATCTCCCCATAATGTACTGAAGACACTGCTGCTCTGTAAGGGTAGGCGTCAACCTCACCCTGCCACACATGTAGGCCTAGGCAGGGGTACTCAACTCTTACCCTACAAGGTTTTTTGTTCTACCTGATAATTAAATACACACACCTGGTGTCCCTGGTCTAAATCAGTCTCTCATTAGAGAGGAACAATGAAAAAATGCAGTGGAACTGGCTTTGATGTCCAGAGTTGAGTTTGAGGGACCTACCAACCTGCTCTACCAACTAGGCCTACAACGCACAATTGGGATATAGCCTGTGTGCAGAAATGAGGTGTGTCTACTACACAGCATAGCGATATTGGCTGTGAGGCAGAAATGAGTTTCAGGATTATGTATGCAGTGGAAACCCCAGCTGGAGAGCCTGAATATTTCATAGTATGACTGTAGCTCTCCTACCCTCTTCTTCTCTCCTCTCGCTGCCTTTCTCAATGCCACACAACCTACCTAACCCTAGGGTGCTATTGTGTGGTTTTTACTGAATAATTGTATTGTGACCGCAAACACCAGTTCCCTATTGCTTTATTGGAAAATGCATTACGACTGCTCAGTACTGAGTGCATAAGCCCTAATAGACGTGTGTGTGGTTGTCAGAAATCACAGCTTAATAATTGGAGTAATTAGTGGAATCTGCGGTCATTAGGGGCAACAGCTGGGGGCTGTAATAATGAGGACTGGCGGGGGGGTTAGGAGGGGGTGTGTCAGCAAGAGAGGTGGGGCAGGATGGAGGGGAAAGACCCGTAGAGGCATGGTTGACCTCTTGGGCTGTAGGTCAGTTGGCTACTCCTTCTATGACCACTGCATACATGTATCACAACAACTGACCAAAAGGAAATAGCCTGGAGTGCTAGATGGGTGGGGTTTGTACTTTTGGGACTATTCCATTGACGTTGTTGGTCTAGACAAGCTCAATCAAGCGCAGCTAAAGTATTTGGTAGGTAACAAATACTATTTCAAGTTTTGAGCCGATGTCTGATGAATATTCTGTGCCTCTAGTGTATTGCACTGTCTGCTGCCTCTGCTGGATCTGGAAATGGTTAGTCTGGAACAGGACAGCTCACACTTACTTCTACACACACGCACCAACACACACACACTCTGGAAGCTACACACTTACTGGAGAGCACAGACACACAGGATAGGCTAATTCTCTAACACTATTAAAACACCATCTACTCAGACAAGCACACACCAAACTCTATAAAACGTAGCAAGTAGGTGCATAGTTTGCATACACGTCGTAAAAGCACTTTCTCTCTGCCTAGCCTAGAAGTACTAAAGTATAGCTTTGTGAGTGGAGAGAGGGATGGGCCAATCGGGGTCGTTAGTTCAGTCGGCTGGGTCTGCTGCATTCCTGAGCAGTGAGCATGGATGAGAGGGGGAGCAACAGAGAGAAGGAAAGTGTCTGAGAGAACTGAGAGAAAGAGAGAGGATCTAAGTGGAGAAAGCAAGAGGGAACAAGAGGGCAACAGCTGGGGAGAAAAAAGTTTAGAAAAGGAGGGAAAGTTGTATAGAAGTTAAGAGAAGAGAGACCATTGTTTAGGGGATGTGGGGACGGAGGGGGAGAGAGTGGGCAGAATTGTTAGGATGCACTTTAAAATAGTACACTAACAGGAAGGATACTGACTTTATTGTGGAAACATCCTGGAATCTCAAGTGTCCAGTAACTACATGTTAAAGCCACAATCCAGAGTTTGTGTTCTAGTCCAACAGCAGCACTGCCGGTTGGTTGTGTATACTTTTCAAGAATCAATGGATAGGCCTATATCATTAACATTGAGCTGCAGGAAATATCCCAGATTATGCATTTACTGTTCAGAATAACTCTCTCCCATGTCTGTGTTAACCCAGAGAGAACAAAGCAGGTACAAATAGAATTATCTCCTGTTTTTCCTCTGTTCCAGAACTGTAAGCTGAACAGAACAGGGCTCTGACATCTGCTAGTTATGGCTTTAACAAAAATACTTTATTAATCCATGCAAGAGGGAAATGTCTCCTGCTGTACCCAACACCTTCGACATACACACACATTATATACTGAACAAATATATAAACGCAACAGTTTCACCGATTTTACTGACTTACAGTTCATATAAGGAAATCAGTCAATTGAAATAAATTCATTAGGCCATAATCTATGGATTTCACAAGAATGGGCAGGGGTGCAGCCATGGATGGGCCTGGGAGGGCATAGGCCCACCCACTGGGGAGCCAAGCCCAGCCAGACCAATGTAGTTTTTACCCACAAAAGGGCTTTATTACAGACAGAAATACTCCTCCGTTTCATCAGCTGTCCGGGTGGCTGGTCTCAGATGATCCTGCAGGTGAAGAAGCCGGATGTGGAGGTCCTGGGCTGGTGTGGTTACACGTGGTCTGCGGTTGTGAGGCCGGTTGGGTGTACTACCAAATTATCTACATTTTAGTCATTTTAGCAGTTAGTGAGTGCATACATTTTTTTCATACTGGCCCCCCATGGGAATCGAACCCACAACCCTGGCGTTGCAAGCGCCCTACTCTACCAACTGAGCTACACGGGACAAAACAACATTGAAGGCGGCTTATGGTAGAGAAATGAACATTCAATTCTCTGGCAACAGCTCTGGTGGACATTCCTGCAGTTAGCATGCCAATTGCATGCTCCCTCAACATGAAACCTCTGTGGCATTGTGTTGTGTGACAAAACTGCACATTTTAAAGTTGCCTTTTATTGTCCCCAGCACAAGGTGCACCTGTGGTAATGATCATGCTGTTTAATCAGTTTCTTGATATGCCACACCTGTCAGGTGGATAGATTATCTTGGCAAAGGAGAAATGCTCACTAAAAGGCATGTAAACACATTTCTGCACAACGTTTGAGAGAAATAAGCTGGTATCTTTTATTTCAGCTCATGAAACATGGGACCAACACTTGGTCTTGGCTACACGTCTCCTATACCCCTTTCACTCTACTGAACCAAGCCAAGATGTACTGTGCTAGCCTGGTTAGGTTGCACATCTACCATAGTTGCTTGAAAGGACAATGTACAGTACGGCATGATAGTGTTAAAACAAAGGCTGTGAGTCAAAAGTGTGTGTTTGTGTATAGAAGTCTGTGAGCATTGAAGGCAGTGTGTGTGCGCGTCTGTTTGCACCTGTGTGTGTATTTTGCACCTGTGTGTGTTTTGCATCTGAGTGTGTACTGTGTGCCTCCATATGTGCATCTGTGCCTCTGTGTGTGGGTGTCTATCTGTGAGAGAGAGATGAGTGCATGGCTGGGTGCTGACAGAGGTCCTGGGTTTAATACAGTGGAATAGTGGAGCGGCTGAAAGCTGTACTTATGGCCAGCCGAGCTTGTAGTGACGGCACATGCACTCCCATTACTCTGCCCATGCCTCATGTTGCTGCTGCCTGCCTGCCTGCCTCTCTCTGCTCTGTACTGGCAGCCTGCCACCGACCGAGGTACCACACTGCCTCCTGGTGTTGGAATAGGGTACTGCTAATTTAGAATTCACTGAAGAATTCAGTGAAGTCCCAAATGGCACCCTATCCCCTTTATAGTGCGCTACTTTTAGGGTGTCTTTTGGAACTCATTGCCAGGTGACTCAGGGGAGAGAGTCGGCAGGGTTGTTTTGACAGCTCGGCACTTCTCCTTGAGGTTTTAGCATTGATCAAGTGTCCTACTGTCCTCCCTTCCTTTGCACCCGCTGGAACTCTGAATAATCATACTTTTTTCTCAGTACATTCAAATTCAAAACTAAGGCCCCAGTCCAGAAACAACCCCTAGCCGAGGCACTTCTAAAGATCTGAAGGAAATCGGATAGGAGAAGCCTGTAGCCTAAGCAGTATGGCAAACATTCTACCGGGCCTCTCTGAGGGTGTTACGACCCTATTGCCTACACCTATCCAACTCCTTCAGATCTACGTCAAGTTAAGTGTCTAGGATAAAGGGGTGAATCTGAATGAGGCTGACGTTGCAATTGAGACATGGTGTTCCCTTATCCTTAATGCCTGATTGATTGATATATTGATTCTCTCTCTTTTCGCCTCTCCAGTGCTGAGTATCCGAGGCATTCAGGATGAGGACCCCCCAGACCCCCAGATCATGCGTCTGGACAACATGCTGCTGGCCGAGGGCGTGTCTGGGCCGGAGAAGGGCGGGGGCTCAGCTGCAGCGGCGGCAGCCGCAGCAGCAGCAGGAGGGTCGCCCGGCGCCGACGGTGGCATCGAACACTCGGACTACAGAGCCAAGCTGGCCCAGATCAGACAGATCTACCACTCTGAGCTGGAGAAATACGAACAGGTAGGAGAGAGAGAGAGAGAGAGGCAGTGAAGCACACACACATTTCTCTCTCTCACCTTCAAAGATGAGTGTTTTCCTGAGACGTTATTTTTTTATAACGGAACTGAATTTAAGTTTCAAATTTGTGTTGATAGTCCCATCTCATCCTCCCCTTCTCTTCCCCCGACCCCCGACCCCAGGCATGCAGTGAGTTCACCAACCACGTGATGAACCTGCTGAGGGAGCAGAGTCGCACACGGCCCATCTCTCCCAAGGAGATCGAGCGCATGGTGGCCATCATCCACCGCAAGTTCAGCTCCATCCAGATGCAGCTCAAACAAAGCACCTGCGAGGCCGTCATGATCCTACGCTCCAGATTCCTCGACGCCAGGTCTGTCTGTCTCTGTGTGTGTGTGGGGGGAGGGGGGTCGTGTTTGTGTTTTGCAGTCATTTAATTTGTAATCTGCAGTGCTTTTTAAAATTGTTTCCGAGATGAATATCGTGTGACTGACTTTGTGTGTGTCTGTTGTATCAATCTCTGTCAGGCGTAAGAGGCGAAACTTCAACAAGCAGGCTACAGAGGTGCTGAACGAGTACTTCTACTCCCATCTCTCCAACCCCTACCCCAGTGAGGAGGCCAAAGAAGAGCTGGCCAAGAAGTGTGCCATCACCGTCTCACAGGTACTGAGTCTGCACCGTACTGCACCACACACTTCTTCTGCCAGTGGACTTACCAGTACTGAAACCAGCTTTTCCTGCCATCCAGGACCTCTATACCAGGCGTTGTCAGAGGAAGGCCCTAAAAATTGTCAAAGACTCCAGCCACCCTAGTCATAGACTGTTCTCTCTGCTACAGCACGGCAAGCGGTACCAGAGCGCCAAGTCTAGGTCCAAAAGGCTTCTTAACAGCTTCTACCCCCAAGCCATAAGACTCCTGAACAGCTAATCATGGCTACCCGGACTATTTGCACTGCCTGTTGTATTCGGCGCATGTGGCAAATAAAATTTTATTTGATTTGTATAGGTGGGGGGTCTGTTCCCCTGCCTAATTTTGCTTGATTTGGTTTCAATTTAAAGTGTCAGGTGACTGAAAATGTACTGAAACGGACTACCTGATATTTTCTAGTAAGAAACGCTTGTTTTCGTTTTCCATTGGGAAACCTTTTGCTACAGCGTGCACTGATGAATGCAACCCTGGAAAGAAATCTAGGGGAAACACTGACTAATACACTGTCTGTCCGTCTCCCCCTCAGGTTTCTAATTGGTTCGGCAACAAGAGAATACGGTACAAGAAGAACATTGGTAAGTTCCAGGAGGAAGCGAACCTCTACGCAGTTAAAACAGCGGTGGATGCTGCCAGCGTGTCGGCGCAGGCTAGCCAGGCTAACTCTCCGGCGACGCCCAAATCAGGTACCGTGTGCCCCTACCAACCACCCCTGACCTCACCCCTCCATCCATATCTCAATCACCCTGCCTCCTCACACCAATCAGCTGATGCCCATGCTATTACACACACACACACACACACTGTAGTTCATACACACTAGCAGAAGTGTAGAACCACATACACAGAATGAGGACTGTCTGTCTGTCTGCCTCTGTCTGTCTGCTCTCCATCGGACTTGTTCTTCTGCTTGTTTTCTGTGATGTTACTGCGCTCACAGGTTTTCTATAGAGGATGGTTTTTTATTCTTATTTTGGACCAGATTGATAATCTCCTTGTTTAAAGTTGCTTTATTTTTGTAGAAAGTGGTCATTTTCAGGGGTAAATGTAGCTTGACTCAGCAGCATCTTAGATGCTGGGCTATTGCCGTAAGCAATAACTCTTAGTAGGAAATGGCCGTTATCCCCCATCTCAACATAAATCCAATTCACTAACCAATGTCTTTTTTTCTTTCTGAATGGTTTCTGTTCAATTTCATCACTTCCTCTTTTGATGTCATCATTTTAACATGATTTATTTCTTATTTATTTAGCCTACCGCTACTGCAAACTCCCACAGTCCCTGTTGGCTGTCTGTCTTTATGTAGTGGCCAGCACACCTTTACATTAGTGGACAGTATACCCACACACATTAGTGTACTGTATACACACACACACACACACACACACACACGTATGTACCAGCTACCCCTATTTGCTCAGGAAGCAGACAGGAGCAGGTAGGTGATGTACCATTTAAATCATTGTGAGCCGTACTGTATGTCTACCTCATAGAAATATAATCTATTCCATTTATTCAATTATTATCTGGATTCTATTTCTATGGTCTGCCTCTCCTGCAGTAAGATTACAGCTCGCTGGTGGATTGTCGAGCATCAGCACTAGGACTCAAGACTTGCCAACAGAAAATGTCTGAATTCCACTTTGATGTTCACTTGTTACAGTGTAACTGAAACGTTGACCGGCGTTTCATGTAGTAAGACATATTTGTGTCGCCTTGATTTTGGTCAGTTTCCAACGAGAAAGTTGCAGTTGGCCTATAGTTTGGCCATTCATATTCTCCTGCGCTAGCCTCATACTTCCTAAGTGTCATTCACAACAACGTGAGGATGGTGGAAATTGAGGATTCATCTGCACATGTATTGGATAATCTTGGCACCCAGAAGGCTGTGTCACGAGGGACTAATTCATTGCTCACCCCATTCTAAATACTCTGACTGTGGTCCACGATCCTCATGTTTTCAACACTAGCCAACGGGTTGTGAGCGCGGGTATGACTGTTTCTTTTCAAAAGCCAGTGTACTTTAACTTCCTGGTTGAGCTGTGATCTCTGACCCCTGGCACACTGCGGTGCCTGATTGGCTGACACAGCGTGTGTTGCCTGCAGGGTCGTCGGGGTCATACAGCTTGTCTCATGCAGGCGACGCTGCAGCTGCTGCCTACCTCGGCCTGCGCCCCTCGAACCTCAACGGGGCCGGGGAGGCCGTCCTCAACATCGCCCCTTCTCTGCAGCCCCAGGTAGGCCATGAGGACCTCTAGGAAAGCCTGCCTCAATGCCCCAACCACAACCCCCTCCAACCCCAACCCAGTCCCTATAGGGTTGCAAAATTCCTGTAATGTTCACAAAATGTCCTGGTTTTCACGAAATCCTGTTTGGAGAATTTCTGGAATCAGGAAGGAATAATGAAGGCAATCCTTCAACCTGGAATTTGTTCAAACAAGATTTCTGAATATCCAGGGCATTTTGGGGAGGTTTCCGGGACTTTCCCACCCCAAAACCAGTGACCCAAACATCCCTAGACATCAGCTCCTCCTAGCACCTACTAGCTATGATGTCTCTCTCTCTCTCTCCTCCACCCCTGCCCTAGAATCACCCCTGATCCATAAACACCCACCCCAAGATGCCCTGTGGCACCTGTCCCTGTTCCACTTGTCCCTGTTCCACTTAGCAGAGAAACACACCTCATGGTGCATTTAGGTCCTCCTCCCCTCTCTCCAGCCCCCTCCACATAACCTTGTGTTTCAGTTAAGCCTTTGGTGTACCTACCCTACCACCCTCCCCCAGTTATTTATCCATCAATTTCATCTCTATATGTCCATGTTTGCTTCTCCAAATGGCACCCTATTCCCTACATAGTGCACTACTTATGAGGGATAGGGTGCCATTTGGGACGCACACAGCCCATAGCCATCTCTCTCCATCCTGTGACCATGGAAGCCTAAGGCCCCCTCTACTCCTCATTACTCTGCTGCTGTTGCCCTCCACCTCATCACTGTGCTGTTTGTAAACCTGTGGAAGTGCACAGTGTTGTTGTTGAAGAGGATCCACAGATTTCTGCTGTAAACAGCCTGAGGCTAGCCTGGACGGTCAGTGTCAGAGAGACTGAGGGGGAAAATCCTCAGTTGCATTTCCTTGACTCCTCCTCGTGTCCGCTCCCCTCGCATCCTCAAAACCTATTGGAGGAGAATGTCCGAGGGGAGGGACCGCTGGCTTTCTCATCCAATAGGTTTTGATAAGGAGGCGAGGAGAGAGGACACGAATGCAATTGACTAACCGGACGGTAGGCAGCAGTTTCTGCATTCAATCAGTGATGACTGTGAATACAACAAATTGTGCGATGAACAATGAATAATACAGGAACAATAGATATAGGCTTTTAATGTTAGAACTGTGATACCAGAGAGGCAGATAGGGTACAGAGAAGTGAGCAGAGGTTAGCTAGTAGTCCAAACCAAGATACATGCTGCTTTTGCATTGACAGATACAGCAGAGGTTTGTGGAAGCTTTAAAGTTCCTTATATTACCACCTGTGTTTGTGTGAGTATGCGTACTTGAGTGGGTCCGTGTGCGCGCGTATGTGCATGCATCTCATAGCTGATGGCGCCTGTCTTGTCTCCCTCCAGGTGGATACCCTGCACCGTGCTACACACCTGACGGCAGGCTATGAGGAGCTGACCGCTAGCGCCCTCTACACCCCACACCGCCTCCACGTGAGTCAAACCTCCTTTATTGTCTTTTCTTTTTGTATCCCTCCTTTTATTTAGACCGAAAGAAATGCATGCCTATTAACAAAGTATTTGTAGTCCAGGCAGATGTATTTAGTGCATTTTACAAGGGTCACAACACACCTATATTAAAAAGTGAAACAAAACTAGCTGCCCAAATTGACATCTTTGTTTTTCGCTCCTGGTTCTCTCCTTCTAGATTAGCAACAGCTGGCAGGACACCACCCACCCCTCCTCCGTCACCGCTCCACCAGGCCCCCCTGGCAGCGTCCAATCTGACACCTCCAACTGAGACACCCCACCCCCCCTCCTCTTCCTCCACCCCAGAGACCCCTCTTTCTTTTGGGGTCTGCTCTGACCACTACCCACCTACTCCCCCATCCTCCTTCCTGCCTGCCTCTCCACTACCGGTCCAGACTGGGCAGCTCATTTCAGGCGCTGTACACACTCTCAAACACACACACACACTTCTGTGGACCGTTAAGATGGACAACTGAACAGAAGACATTTCCCTTCCTTACACCCTACAGAAATTCTGGAGGCTCCTTTGTCTTCATATCGAATTTGAGGAGAGGAGACTGACTGGCACCTACCTGATCATGACATCATAACCCCTCGCCACCTCCAGGATCTTTGAGGAACTAGTAACCCAACCAACCTAGCTGTGTAGGGCAGGTGATGATCACTGATGATGTCTGTACATTACCTGTGTACAGTGAGGGGAAAAAAGTATTTGATCCCCTGCTGATTTTGTACGTTTGCCCACTGACAAAGAAATGATCGGTCTATAATTTTAATGGTAGGTTTATTTGAACAGTGAGAGACAGAATAACAACAAAAAAATCCAGAAAAACGCATGGCAAAAATGTTATACATTGATTTGCATTTTAATGAGGGAAATAAGTATTTGACCCCCTCTCAATCAGAAAGATTTCTGGCTCCCAGGTGTCTTTTTTATACATGTAACGAGCTGAGATTAAAGGGAGTGCTCCTAATCTCAGCTTGTTACCTGTATAAAAGACACCTGTCCACAGAAGCAATCAATCAATCAGATTCCAAACTCTCCACCATGGCCAAGACCAAAGAGCTCTCCAAGGATGTCAGGGACAAGATTGTAGACCTACACAAGGCTGGAATGGGCTACAAGACCATCGCCAAGCAGCTTGGTGAGAAGGTGACAACAGTTGGTGCGATTATTCGCAAATGGAAGAAACACAAAAGACCTGTCAATCTCCCTCGGCCTGGGGCTCCATGCAAGAGCTCACCTCGTGGAGTTGCAATGATCATGAGAACGGTGAGGAATCAGCCCAGAACTACACAGGAGGTTCTTGTCAATGATCTCAAGGCAGCTGGGACCATAGTCACCAAGAAAACAATTGGTAACACACTACGTCGTGAAGTACTGAAATCCTGCAGCGCCCACAAGGTCCCCCTGCTCAAGAAAGCACATATACAGGCCCATCTGAAGTTTGCCAATGAACATCTGAATGATTCAGAGGAGAACTGGGTGAAAGTGTTGTGGTCTGATGAGACCAAAATCGAGCTCTTTGGCATCAACTCAACGCGCCGTGTTTGGAGGAGGAGGAATGCTGCCTATGACCCCAAGAACACCATCCCCACGTCAAACATGGAGGTGGAAACATTATGCTTTTGGGGTGTTTTTCTGCTAAGGGGACAGGACAACTTCACCGCGTCAAAGGGATGATGGACGGGGCCATGTACCGTCAAATCTTGGGTGAGAACCTCCTTCCCTCAACCAGGGTATTGAAAATGGGTCGTGGATGGGTATTCCAGCATGACAATGACCCAAAACACACGGCCAAGGCAACAAAGGAGTGGCTCAAGAAGAAGCACATTCTCCAGACCTTAATCCCATAGAAAATCTGTGGAGGGAGCTGAAGGTTTGAGTTGCCAAACGTCAGGCTCGAAACCTTAATGACTTGGAGAAGATCTGCAAAGAGTAGTGGGACAAAATCCCTCCTGAGATGTGTGCAAACCTGGTGTCCAACTACAAGAAACGTCTGACCTCTGTGATTGCCAACAAGGGTTTTGCCACCAAGTACTAAATCATGTTTTGCAGAGGGGTCAAATACTTATTTCCCTCATTAAAATGCAAATCAATTTATAACATTTTTGACATGCGTTTTTCTAGATTTTGTTGTTGTTATTCTGTCTCTCACTGTTCAAATAAACCTACCATTAAAATTATAGACTGATCATGTCTTTGTCAGTGGGCAAACTTACAAAATCAGCAGGGGATAAAATACTTTTTTCCCTCACTGTATATGCTCATGTCAACACCACACAGTGTTCCCAGCCTGTCCATTACCTATCCCTTGTGAGGTTCTGGTGTTGACGTGTGTGATAGCGGTCACACACACACACGAACGCCAGGCACTGTGGCGATACGGATCACAAGACGTGCTCTGCTCACCAAGCTTGTACCAAAGTGATGTCCTCTCTCCCCCAACCTGATAGTTGTCACCCCCACTGTTCCGCTGAGAACCAACCCCTGGCAACTAGTAACACAAAGACACCACCGTTGTTTCTTCTTTCTTTTAGTATTGCTGATGCTTTCAGTTTGGGGGGGGGAGGGATTTTTAAGTGAGTGCTTTATAGGTCAGATATGCAGATATGATTTACAACCCCTTGTATGGAACGTGGACACAGATCTGTCAAGCACAAACTTTTGCACCTTTTTACAGGTGCATCTACCTGGTGACCGTAGTTCTGGGGAGTTGAGCGTACAGTAGGCTTGAGGACAGGACTGAAGATGAAGGGAGAGGGGAAATGAGCGATCCTCTTTAGTCCTCCAAAGGTCGTTTCTATTGCGTCCCCCTTCGGTTAGTCATCAAAAGCTATAGACTCTTTGTAGACGTTACTTTCCTCTGTCTGTCAACTCCTTTTTAGTTGATTGTAGCCTTTTTTTCTAATGCTGTTTCACAAAGAAATGCACCAGCCACCAAATAAAGTTTGATGATAGACCCTGAAAGTGGTGTTGGGTGAAACGGGTGGAATGAAATACGTTTGCGGGCAGAGAGGGGGGAAAATGTGACATGAAAATGTTTATAAATAATTGTGACCGTCTTCCAATGCATGTAGGCTTTTTAGGTGTTCAGAGATAGTTCTCATTTAAATATTCCAGTTATTTAGCTTCTTCACTTTTGTTTTCTCAAAGACACAGACCAAAAAGGAGTAGATGCATTATGCTGTATGTACAGAGTTCTTAGATGTCTCAATCGGGATGGCTTAATGAATATAGTCCCCTGTAGCTCAGTTGGTAGAGCATGGCACTTGCAACACCAGGGTTTGTTTCCCACGGGGGGCCAGTATGAAAAATGTATGCACTCACTAACTGTAAGTCGCTCTGGATAAGAGCGTCTGCTAAAAAAGGACTAAAATGTTGTTGTTTTTTATATGGCCCAGTCTTACGGGGTAAGGCTGGGCTGTATTCATTAGGAACCAAACTGGCTGAAACAGGGGACTTACCTGAATTTGTCCAACAAGAAATGCTTGTTTTTGAACTGAGTGATACGGGGAGATGCTACCACCTGAACTTATCCAATAGGAACACGTGTTTTTGGTTGCAAACCGTTTTGCCACGTTGTGCAGGACTCTGGTGAAGTCCCCAGTCCAGACAGGGCTTGACAACTAGCATCTACTCATAATCTGTTTAGCTCACAGGCCACACTACAAACTTTGCATCGTACCAAAAATACCAATTATCAATAATATAATTATGATGATTATATTTCACACAGAAAAGTTGGTGAATAAAAAGTATTCCGTTTTGGGGTAGAGGGAATTGTATTTGTACTAGTCTTTTTATGGTGTTGTCTGGCCTCATGTCATTTTAGTTTGGGGTTATTTGGGGGGGGGTTGTTATGTCCGTCACCCAGTGCTTAAGAATTGATTGTATTGTTGTCGTGGAGACAGACCATCGTTGCCGTAGAGAGCACCTGTTCCATGGGAAGGCATGTTGTTTTCTCCCTTTACTCAATCTCACAATCCGCTGGTGAAAATGGGTCCTATTGGTTAGCTCTATGATTTGGCCAATCAGCAAGGGCTTTACTCTGTTCTTAATAACTGTTACCAAAAAGGCAGCACTGGTTTTATTACGATAAACAAGGTAGTCTTTAGAGAAACTGACTTGACTCCGATTTCATTTCCTTTGTAGTTTTTATTCAGATCTTTTTTTTATTTTTATAATCATACATCAACTGTTAAGAGTACTGGGCATTTTGATAAAGAAAGGACAAACTATATATTAAACAGATATACAGACATTTGAAATGTAAAATGGGGTTTTGTTAAATACAGACATCGTTACAGAGAACTTATATTGTATTACCCAAATTAGTGTCCTTGTTTACTGTAACTTATATTCTAAACATTTCATATGGCTTACTATATCTTACAAATAATGCTACCACTACTACACCAAATTAGTCCCCTCTTCCTTTGTCTTTTTCTACCAGTCGTAAATGGATGTCACTGTACAGATTGTGGAATGTTTTTTTTTTCTCTTTTTATAAACCCTCTGCTTTATTTTTGCTTTTCCTTTTGGGTGAGTTGCCTGGTTGTTTGGTCTTTAGTGTTCTCCTGAGGTAGGGGTCAAGTTAATTTGTTAGTTGAATGATTATTTGCATATTTTTTAATTTGTTAATTGGGGATGCAGTGTGGGGGTTAAGGTTATTGTAGTTTTGTTTGGTGCTGTGTGAATTCCAATTAGAACATGAGAATTTGTGAAACCGCAGTCTAGCAATAATCCCTGAATTAATGCTAGAGCTATTGTTGGCCATCTTGCTAGCATATAATCAGCCCTTACCGCAACAGCTGGGGGAAAAACGTCTCTTTCTCACACATTTTAGAAATCCCTTGATTTCCCTTATCCATTCAATTTCAGCCATTTTGTCTTGATTGACGCCATTAATATGGTTACCTATCATTGGTGAATTTGAATTCTCCCAGTATTTTGTAGTAATGGTACAGTTCAATGCAAGGATGGTGCTACCAACCCCAAATCCTGCACTCTACTCCTATACAGGTTGAGCCAATACTGAGTCAACCTACTGTAGGATTGATTCTACCATAAAATATTCGAATTCTAAGATTCTACCTGCGGCCATAGAATTCCACAGCACCAAATCAAACGATACGTTAAACCCTTTAATGTGTCACTTTTGTTTTGTTAGTATCTTTGTATATCGCTCCCTCTTCTTCGTCCAGTATTTTAAATACCCCCCTCTTTTCTCTCTCTACCTCTCTCAGTTTCTCTTGTATATAAAACCCCACTGTTTCCAGACCTGTGAGTCTGTATGAATTCCTTTTATACCTCAACTTTAGAATTGTTCTAGAACGAGTAAAAATAAAGTTGTAGTGTTCCTTATTAGAAGAAAAAAACTAATAAAATTGTGCTTTTCATTATTATTTTTGTTTTTTTAATGATTAGTCACTACATCAATACATTTAAACAAATAAAATAATGACAATTTGATGGTATTTTACCTAATTCTGTATTCAACACTCAAATTAAGTCCAAAGTATAATAGCCTGTAACCGCCTACAAGACCTGCAGGAGAACGTAAATTGGTAAAGGTAGAGCTGCTTGTAATGCCAGGATTGTGGGTTTGATTCCCGGGACCACCTGTACGCACGCGTGATCGAATATCACGCAGTTTAACTAGTTTCATTTGAAGTAAATAGTAAAAGAGTGATACAGTTTAAATTCCAGGCGTCCCTATATCCCCATGCTAGTATTTTATAATGGCTCTTTATGCATCACAGAATTGAACTATGGCACATGGAGGTAGTCTTTCCCTAGACAGTTTGAATGTTTCTGAATATCCCACTGTTAGCTAGTGTAACACATCTAGAGAAACAAAACCTACTGTACACGTACAAACAAGCATCCAAAGATGTACACATTTACATTTTAGTCATTTAGCAGACGCTCTTATCCAGAGCGACTTACAGTTAGTGAGTGCATACATTATTATTTTTAAAATTTATTTTTTCATACTGGCCCCCCGTGGGAATCGAACCCACAACCCTGCCGTTGCAAACGCCATGCTCTACCAACTGAGCTACATCCCTGCCGGCCATTCCCTCCCCTACCCTGGACGACGCTGGGCCAATTGTGCGCCGCCCCATGGGTCTCCCGGTCGCGGCTGGCTATGACAGAGCCTGGATTCGAACCAGGATCTCTAGTGGCACAGCTAGCACTGCGATGCAGTGCCTTAGACTGCTGCGCCACTCGGGAGACGAACTATGGGAATACTTTGCGTACAGAGCAGATGAGGGCCAGCCAACCGAAACAACTAAGCAAAAGGTGCTACAAAGCAGTGCAGTGCAAGGGAGGTTTAGTTCCAAAACGACAAACTATTTTACACACAACATTTGCATTGTAACGTTATTCTACTAGCAACTAAATTGGAATGATTTGAGTGACAATGACAAACATATATTCAGCATGACATTCATGTGAGCATTATAATCTGATTACAACCGAAAAGTAATTTGAAATGCACTCATAACTTAGCTATGAAAGCAATATATTTAGACTACTTTGTGTTTGTCTGGGCTTGCTAGCATCAGCCAGCAGCCCTGGGCGGAGCATTTCACCCTGGGAGTTAAAATGCACTCTGGGAATCGTAGTATGCTATGTAAAATCCATTGTATTTCTACAGTGGGGGAAAATTGTATTTAGTCAGCCACCAATTGTGCAAGTTCTCCCACTCAAAAAGACGAGGCCTGTAATTCTCATCATAGGTACACGTCAACTATGACAGACAAATTGAGTTTTTTTTCCAGAAAATCACATTGTAGGATCTCCAATGAATTCATTCGCAAATCATGGTGGAAAATAAGCATTTGGTCACCTACAAACAAGCAAGATTTCTGGCTCTCACAGACCTGTAACTTCTTCTTTAAGAGGCTCCTCTGTCCTCCACTCGTTACCTGTATTAATGGCACCTGTTTGAACTTGTTATCAGTATAAAAGACACCTGTCCACAACCTCAAATAGTCCACTATGGCCAAGATCAAAGAGCTGTCAAAGGACACCAGAAACAAAATTGTAGACTTGCACCAGGCTGGGAAGACTGAATCTGCAATAGGTAAGCAGCTTGGTTTGAAGAAATCAACTGTGGGAGCAATTATTAGGAAATGGAAGACATACAAGACCACTGATAATCTCCCTCGATCTGGGGCTCCATGCAAGATCTCACCCCATGGGGTCAAAATGATCACAAGAACGGTGAGCAAAAATCCCAGAACCACACGGGGGGACCTATTGAATGACCTGCAGAGAGCTGGGACCAAAGTAACAAAGCCTACCATCAGTAACACACTACGCCGCCAGGGACTCAAATCCTGCAGTGCCAGACGTGTCCCCCTGCTTAAGCCAGTACATGTCCAGGCCCGTCTGAAGTTTGCTAGAGTGCATTTGGATGATCCAGAAGAGGATTGGGAGAATGTCATATGGTCAGATGAAACCAAAATAGAACTTTTTGGTAAAAACTCAACTCGTCGTGTTTGGAGGACAACGAATGCTGAGTTGCATCCAAAGAACACCATACCTACTGTGAAGCATGGGGGTGGAAACATCATGCTTTGGGGCTGTTTTTCTGCAAAGGGACCAGGACGACTGATCCGTGTAAAGGAAAGAATGAATGGGGCCATGTATCGTGAGATTTTGAGTGAAAACCTCCTTCCATCAGCAAGGGTATTGAAGATGAAACGTGGCTGGGTCTTTCAGCATGACAATGATCCCAAACACACCACCCGGGCAACGAAGGAGTGGCTTCGTAAGAAGCATTTCAAGGTCCTGGAGTGGCCTAGCCAGTCTCCAGATCTCAACCCCATAGAAAATCTTTGGAGGGAGTTGAAAGTCTGTGTTGCCCAGCGACAGCCCCAAAACATCACTGCTCTAGAGGAGATCTGCATGGAGGAATGGGCCAAAATACCAGCAACAGTGTGTGAAAACCTTGTGAAGACTTACAGAAAACGTTTGACCTGTGTCATTGCCAACAAAGGGTATATAACAAAGTATTGAGAAACTTTTGTTATTGACCAAATACTTATTTTCCAGCATAAATTGCAAATAAATTCATTAAAAATCCTACAATGTGATTTTCTGGAGAGAAAAAAATCCTATGATGAAAATTACAGGCCTCTCATCTTTTTAAGTGGGAGAACTTGCACAATTGGTGGCTGACTAAATACTTTTTTTCCCCACTGTATGTTGTGTACTGCGTAGACCAGGGGTATTCAACTCTTACCATACGAGGTCTGGAGAATGCTGGTTTTCTGTTCTATCTGAAAATGGCTTCGAAGTCCAGGGTTGAGTTTGAGGGGTGTAGACTATTGCAGTATAGAAGCTTCAGACATGTTGTTTTGGAACTAAACTATTAAATTATTTAGCAGTGATGAAAAATGAATCATAGGTCTAATGAATGTCATTTTACCCAATATTATGGTCATAGATGATCAAATTAACCCGGATACTGTATGTATCAAATTACATTTTAGAAGAGATATTCTTCTGTTATTTAATTCTTAAGTCAATAAAAATGTGATAACATATTGAATTTGGCCTTTAGTACTATAGTCCATAGAAACGCATTGAATAACACATTCATAAATGGCAAAAAAGACAGTCAAATGTTTTATAATAAAGAATAAGGTTTTGAAGTGTGTCATATCTAGGAGATATAAGAAATCTCACATAGATATACACACACACACATTTAACCCCCAACTCTAGGTGGTTATTAATATGGTGTTTTATTTTTTGAAAGAAATTGAATATAGAATATATTATTTTAGATGTTGTACAAGTTATCAACATATTGTTCAATGTTTTAAAAAATAAAAGGCCAGTGGTTATTCTGTCACTTTTCTTGCAACGGTATTGTTTCAGTATCGTGATAGTAAACCTGGTATCGATGTCAAAATGCTGGTATCGTGACAACACTACAGTGTGGCCAAATTTATGCGACCCTGTTTGTTACTCATGAAAGTATGTATGGTGTTATAAATAACCATATTGTCCCAGTGCTTGTCCATTGTCCTGTTTCAACCCCACTAAGGACTTTATTCAATCTGTATCGTGGAAGTTCAGCGTAACAGTAATTTAAAGGCAATGTCCCCACATTAGCAGAGACTGCATTCACATGCAGCGTTTACTATGTAAATCGGAAATTACCTTTACATTTCTATTGTGCAATCTGTACCGCTTCAGCGAGTTCATGAGCGGCTGTAGATCTTATGTCCATGGTGTCTCTATGACTCCTGATTTAATCCAGCCGTCAGGGTGAAGAGGCTTGTCCCCACTCTGTCTTTATCAGCTGGGCAGTAAAGTTGGCTTTATCGTCTGATTTTACTTCACAACCATTATCTACCTGTGGGGAGCAGAGACACTATCAGCTTTATTGTTGAACAATATCATCAATCGTATAGTACGCTATGCCTTCAGAAAGTATTCATACTCCTTGACTTATTCCACATTTTGTTATTACAGCCTGAATTCAATCCCCCCAAAATGTCGCCCATCTACACAGGATACCCCATAATTACAAAGGGCCCGATTCCGACTTAGGAAATTATGCTTTTCTTACACACTTCTCAGTAGATGGTACTCACTTACCTTATGAAGGTGCGTAACGGGCTTTGCAGGTGTGGTTCCCTTGCGCGCACTGAATAAATAATTTAACCGCTGAAAACCCTCCCACTTGCTGGCCAACAGATTTTCTTGTGGAGTTTTCATTCAATAGGGTTTTCAGTACATTTATCTTATGCCATCCCTTTAAATATAGTGTACCAATCTAGTTAGAATTTTGGAATATATTGAGAGAACGGGTTCAGAATATTAGGGATCAATGAAAGAAACCCATCTAAATACAGTATATGCATATTGCTCTGTTTCCGCATCAATTGGTCGATTTCAAAATACTATTATTTAGGGTTAGGAAAGCATTTATGAATCATAAAAAACAGGTTTGGAGAGCCGTTACACACGAAAGAAAGAAAAGTGGTTTGATTCATTCTGAAAATGTAACCCATGGTAATGTTGGAAGATTAGTGTACATCGAATCATAATAGAGAGATTAGTGTACAATAGTAGGCGATACCCTCATATCTATTGCCTGCACTAACCATGGAACTGTGTGATGACACAGCCTAGTAGCTTATTGCGCCATGCGTCGGGTTCAAACTTATGGCTTGGTCTGCGCTCCACTCCATAGCGATTTAATTAGTCTACGTCTTTAAAAATATATATATTATCAACCGTTACTAAGGATCCTCAGCAACAACCACATGGCCGTGACAGCATTTACAGAGGAAAGTAAATGAAACAATGAAATGTAATGATAATGTAGGCTATACCACCTGAAGGGAACTAACAGTAAATTGGCAGTTGAATATCTGTTGTTATTAGGTCTACTGGTAGTGGTTAATATTTAACATGATAGAAATAGGTACGCGAAAGTCGGGGTAGCCTATAATCAAGACATTCGAGAGTGCCCATCCCTGCAAGTTAAAAGGCCATAATTTAAATTCTGCATAATGGAACAGTATTTCATAAACTTTACTGTGGGAAAGTTGATATACTCCAGAGGGAAAACAGGTTTTTAGAAATTTTAGCAAATGTATTGAAAATGAAATCTCATTTACAAAAGTCAAAACTTTGTAGAAGCACCTTTGGCGGCAATTGCAGCTTTGAGACGTCTTGGGTATCAGCTTCGCACATCTAGATTTGGGGATTTTCTCCCATTTTCCTTGCAAATTCTCTCAAGCTCTGGAAAGTTATACTTAACAAAAATATAAACGCAACATGCAACAATTAACGATTTTACTGAGTTACAGTTCATATAAGGAAATCAGTCAATTGAAATGAATTCGTTAGTATCTGGTGTGACCACCTTTTGCCTAATGTAGCAAGACATCTCCTTCGCATAGAGTTGATCAGGCTGTTGATTGTGGAATGTTGTCCCACTTCTCTTCAATGGCTGTGCAAAGTTGCTGGATATTGGCGGGAACACGCTGTGAGCATCCCAAACACGCTCAATGGGTGACATGTCTGGTGAGTATGCAGGCCATGGAAGAACTGGGACATTTTCAGCTTCCAGGAATTGTGTACAGGACCTTGCGACATGGGGCCGTACATTATCATACTGAAACCAGAGGTGATGCAGCGGATGAATGGCACGACAATGGGCCTCAGGATCTTGTCACGGTATTGCTGTGCATTCAAATTGCCATCGACAAAATACAATTGTGTTTGTTGGCCGTAGCGTATGCCTGTTCACAGCGTTGACATCAGCAAACCGCTCACCCACATGACGACATACACGTGGTCTGCGGTTGTGAGGCCGGTTGGACATACTGCCAAATTCTCTAAAAACGATGTCGGAGGCAGCTTATGGAAGATAAATTAACATTCAATTCTCTGGCAACCGCTCTTGTGGACATTCCTGCAGTTGGCATTCCAATTGCACGATCCCTCAAAACTTGAGACATCTGTGGTATTGTGTTGTCTGACACTGCACATTTTAGAGTGCCTTTTGTCCCCCGCAGGATAAGGTGCACCTGTGTAATGAGCATGCCGTTTAATCAGCTTCTTGATATGCCACACGTGTCAGGTGGATAGATTATCTTGGCAAAAAAGAAATGCTCACTAACAGGGACGTAAACAAATGTGTGCACAACATTTGAGAGAAATACGCTTTTTATGCATATGGAAATTTCTAGGATATTTTATTTCAGCTCATGTAATATTGGACCAACACGTTTACATTTTTGTTCAGTATAGATGTGGAGCGACGGTGAACAGCAATTTAAGTCTTTACACAGATTGAATGGGATTCAAGTCTGGGCCACTCAAGGACTTTCACATTCTTGTTCTGAAGCCATTCCAGCATTGCTTTGGCTGTATGCTTGGGGTCATAGTCCTGTTGGAATGTAAATCTTCGCCCCAGTCTAAGGTCGTTTGCACTCTGAAGCAGGTTCTCATCAAGGAGTTGCCTGTATTTGGCTCCATTGTGCACTCTATCCTTACCTGCAAAGCATCCCCATAGCGTGATGCTGCCACCAACATGCTTCACGGTAGGGACGGTGTTAGACGGGTGATGAGCTGTGCCTGGTTTTCTCCAGACATAGAGCTTTGCATTCAGGCCAATTAGTTAAATTTGTCTCATCAGACCTGATCATCTTTTTCCTTATCTCAGTCATTCACGTGTCTTTTTGCAAACTCCAGGCGTGCTGTTGTGCCTTTTTCTCAGGAGTGGCTTCCATCTGACCACTCTTCCATAAATCCCTGATAGGTGAAGTGCTGTAGAGATGGTTGTCCTTCTGGCAGGTTCTCCCACCTCAGCCAACAAACTCTGTAGTTCTGTCAGAGTGGTCTTTGGGTTCATGGTCACCTCCCTAGCCAAGGTCCTTCTTGCCTGGTTGCTCAGTTTGGTCGGACGGCCAGCTCTAGGCAGAGTCTGGGTAGATCCATATTTGTTCAATTTCCAAATGATTGAGACCACTGTGCTCTTGGAAACTTTCAATACCCTTCCCCATATATATGCCTCATCACAATTCTATCTCAGAGATCTACAGACAGTTCCTTGGACATCGTGGTATAGTTTCTGCTCTGACAAGCACTGTCAACTGTGGGACCTTATATAGACAGACAGGTGTGTTTTTCTAAAGCTTGACCAAACAACTGAATTGGCGATAGGTGGACTCCAAGTTGTAGTGACATCTCAAGGATGACCAAAGGAAATTGGATGCACCGGAGCTCAATTTGGAGTGTCATGGCAAAGGGGGGTTGTGAAAACGTAGGTAAATGAGATATTTCATTTTCAATAACTTTGCTAAAATTTCTAAAAACATGTTTTCACTTTGTCATTATGGTGTATGGATGAGAAAAAACATTTAATATATTTTGAATTCAGACTTTAAACACAATGTGGAACAAGTCAAGGGTTATGAATAATTTTGTATATATATACATACATACATACACACACTGTATATCTTTTGTTGTTGTTGATAATTTCTGAAGGCACTGTATCTCCACGTAGAGGCAGACACAATATTACTCAATATCATAAATAGTAATTGCTCACAAAGATAGTGGCACGCTGTGACAGTGGCAAGTGTTAGGTTAAAGTCTAAAGGGAGAAGCATGAGATAAGGGAGGAATTTATAGAGTCACCATTTCATTATATTAAAATTATTGTTAGTCTATACAAACAACAAAACATTTGGAAAACAAAGCTCTCAAATGTGTTTTCTTTCAGAAATCATGTAATGATGGCAGACAAATCTATTTTGTCTCAACAGAGCCCCTTAAACAATCCAAACCAATGCATTCTGGAGAAGAAAATTACACAATGGTTTTGCTGTATCAAATCAAATCAAATTTTATTTACCACATGTGCCGAATACAATAGGTGTAGACATTACAGTGTATGTAGTCTCTCAGTCTAAAGTTTGTTCTCCCTAAGGAAAAGTATTTAAAAAAAATTTGTGGACATAGTCGCAGAGAGAGCGGTTACAAGCATAGCACCACATCCACCAACTAAGCAGATATTCCCATCAAATATTCCATTGGAATAAAAATAAATAAATAGGAAAGGTACCTAGTCAGGAGTTGGAATATGTGTCAGTCAGTCAAAGGTGATACCTAGTCAGTTGTACAACTGAAGGCATTCAACTGAAATGTGTCTTCCGCATTTAACCCAACCCCTCTGAATCAGAGCGGTGCGGGGGGCTGCCTTAATCGACATCCACGGCGCCCGGGGAACGGTGGGTTAACTGCCTTGCTCAGGGGCAGAACGACAGATTTGTACCTTGTCAGCTCGGGGATTCGATCCAGCAACCCTTCGGTTACTGGCCAAACGCTCCTACCCGCCAGGCTTCTTGCCGCCAGTCAAAGTTCAAGCCAGAGCAGCTTGGGGTAAAGAAACATTCTCGGTCACCCCTCACCAGTTGTTTTTTATTGTTGCAAAAATAAAGCACCAGCTTTTGAATCATTGTAAGAAATGAAAATCTAGGTGAAACACACTGAAGAACAGAAACAAAAGAGGAAAAGTGTCATGTGAGCAAGAGTGGTAAACCGTTGTGAAGTAAAAGCAAGAGTAATACATTTGTAGATGTTGGAGAACACAAAGAAAAGCATGATTTCAACCCATACACCGTTAAAAAAGTTAGAGCCTATAGCATCGTAATGGGGTTCTATCTCAATCTTTCCTTGATTCTTTGCACCCTATCACCTCGTTCTCAAAACCCATTAGACAAGAAGGTCCAAAGAGAGGGACCTTGGACCTTTCCTTCAATACAGTTGAGAAGGAGGTAAGGAGATAGGATGCCAGGAATCGCAGGATTGTTTTTGTTGAAAGAGCTGACCCTTAATCTTTCTGTGGTAACCTACCTCTGGTTGCAGTGTGTTGAACTCAATGGGTGACTGCTCTCCCTGGTGGCCAGATCTCCTCCTACACAGGCAGCACAGGATACACTTAAAGGTCCTCCTCATCTCCTCGTCCCGGAAGGAGTAGATAATTGGGTTAACCAGGGAGTTACACTCAGCCAGGATCAGACAGTACTTCTCATAGGTCAAGGCATGGCTGTCTTTACCCATGATCCCATCCAGCAACAGAGTCATCAGGCCCGGTGTCCAACAGAAGACAAACACACCTAGGGAGAGGAGGGAAGCCAAGGAGGAAAAGATGAGGGGATATGCCATAACCATGCCAATAACTTGTCAATTAAAACAAACAATTATGTTCACCACTACCTTACCTTAAAAATAGTCTGTATGTTTTAGAGAGTTGCAAAGATCATGTATATTTTAGCAATGATTAAGTTGTAAGTAGGGATGTACGTGGAATGGAAATGATTTGAGAATAGAACCAGTAAGATAAAATGGCACGAGTGTTAAACAGTATTAGTTTCATTAGCATCACATCCTCTTGGAAGTGTACATTCCAGGCCAGTTGCAGATCACACTCACTCACCCAGTATAATAGAGATAGTCTTCATGAGGTTGACGACAGTCTCGTTGTGCCTCAGATGGTGGGAGGTGTGCTGAGACATCCGTTTACCCTTACGTCTCACGTAGACATAGATGCGTGCGTACACAGCCACCATGACAGAAAAGGTGAGCAGGTTGAGAGATGCCCAGAAGATCATATACCTGGAGAAGAAAATACTTTGTCCTTTTTCTTTGTAGATTATGATCATTTGTCTTTTGCTTTTAACCCAACATCCTGAGACACAGAGACAAACGTTGAACGCCAAGGTCAGCCAGCCACAGTGCAGCAGCGTCCTTGGAGCAGATAGGCAAGATAAGTGCCTTGATCTAGGGCACAACGGCAGGAGATGGCATCTAGGATACTTGGACGCCAACAACCCTCCAGTCCATTTGCCAGCTCACTCTCGACCAGGGGTCATATGTATCAAGCATCTCAGAGTAGGACTGCTGATTTAGGATCAGCTTTGCCAAATAAATAACATTATATGGACAAGGGGAACCTGATCCTAGACGGTTACCTGCGGCTGTAGAGCGGGGCGATGATTGAGCAGTCGCTAAGCTGGCACTCACAGTTCCACCCCATGGAGGGCACCAGCCCCATGATGATAGCCATTGCCCAGATGCATACAATCAGCAGCACCACACGCCGGTTGGTCATCTTGCTGTGCAGCTGCATAATCATAATAAAAAATAAACATATAACACAGTACATACAGAGACAGCAAATCAATGTACATAATAAAATAATAAAAATTAGAATAGAATGATAAAAATGTGTACAAACACGTCATAAGATACTAAAAAGAACAGCCAGACTAATTCAAAGCCAAAGGAAAAGGCTTTGCAGTCTGTTAGAGTAGTTAGTATTTTTACCTGCATGGTAATTATGGTCTGGTGACGCTCCACCGCCACAGCCAGCAGGTTGGCCACAGATGCCGTCAGGCTCATGTCCACCAGAGCATTCCTAATGAACCATTGCTGCTTGGAAAGCCTGAAGAAGAAGATTCCTCTGTTGTCAACTGTCACAGAGATGAGTATGTCCTTTATATAAATTAAATAAATTAGTCATTTAGCAGACGCTCTTACCCAGAGCGACTTACAGGAGCGATTAGGGTTAAGTGCCTTGCTCAAGGGCACATCGACAGATTTTTCACCTAGTCGGCTCGGGGATTAGAACCAGCGACCTTTCGGTTACTGGCACAACGCTCTTAACCACTAAGCTACCTGCCGCCTTAACCACTAAGCTACCTGCCGCCATTTATCCAAACCCACTCAAGACACACATACATTACAAACACCTACTGAGAAGTTGGAAGACAGGGTCAGCCACAGTGTAGGGCCCGTGGAGCAGTTGAGGGTTAAGTTTGCTTAAGGGCACAACGGCAGGTATCTAGGATACTGATTCAAACCAGTGACCCTCCGGTTACTGACCCGTCTCTAGCCTAATGTCCGCACTACCTGATGGTCCAGGGCCCTGTGTTGAGCACGAGGTTGGTGTAGGCCAAGCCGGCGAACAGGTCCGCGGCGGCCATGTTGGCTAGCAGGAAGTAGATGGGGAAGTGGAAGCGTCGGTTGATCAAGATGGCCGCCATCACCATTATGTTGGACAGGATCATGATGAGGCAGATGGTCAGGCCCAGGACCACTACCACACAGTCCCTGACACGCCAGTCTCTGCCGATGTCCTTACCTACGTACTCGTAGAAGAAGGTGACGTTGTGGCTGTAGTCGCACGCGTTCCCCCTGCCACCGCTCTCCATGGCGGCTGGAGACAAAGAGACATAATGGAATGGAATTCGGTAAAAGTAGGTATGAGGCCCTCCGCTAGGAGCTAAAAGGAATAAGTCAAGTCAAACGAAGGTCTCTTCTCTGTATGGCACTACTTAGCCCATTCATAGACGCTAACTACCTTTACCGCCTATTGATCAAGGTATCCGGGGGACTTTTGTTAAGACCCCCGACGCTTGCTCTATACGTTAACACGCATCGCTTGCGGTACGGTTGTGGAAACGTATCTTTCATAATAATATATATATTTTTTACGGTTATATTACTACACACCTTTATAGGGTTACGTTAGGGTTAGTCTTCCCACCAGTGGCGGCTCCTGAAAAAATTCTCAGGGGGGGCAATTTTTCTGATGATTTAGGTGACCTACACACATTTTAAAAAAGATATGTCCAGCAACAACATGAAGACAGGGGCAGCATATAAGTCAATACCAGAAGCATTTATTGACTGATCTCAAAAGTGTTGGCTTACCAGGGTTGGTGGAGCCCTCAGTTTCATCTTTGCCTCGCAAAGCTAACTCAAACACTCCGCAAAACTTCACACACTGGATTAGCCGGCTGAGGATGTGGCGGTTCTTGCTAATGTCGTAGTAAATATATTTGTTATAGTGAATATGGAATATGATATGTTGAGTAAAATGTTGTGCTAAGATCTATTTAGGTCAGGAGCTGGTTATAAGTTCTGTTCCTATCCAATAACAATGGACAAAAGGGTCCTATCTTGTCAGCCTTGTCAGCAGGTGGCCAAGGACAACACCCACGCCATAGGCCTCTCAGTTCTTCCAACTCACGAGTTCTTGCTCTGAGGACACACACACACACACACACAAACACACACACACACACATCATCACTGTTAAACACACACACACACACACACACACACACATCATCACTGTTAAACACACACACACACACACAAAAATCCCCTCTCTTAGGCTGAACATTTGAAGACAGAGAACCCGACTCAGAGCCAATGCAACAGTGACAGTAGCCTGGAGGGGACCTCGCCCAACTCATCAGGACCAATCAGAAGATCAGAACTACTAGATTCAACCTACTTCATTTATTGCATAAAATGTCTGCACACAATGTTTCGGGGCTCTCTTCAGATAATAATAATAATAATAATAATAATAATAATAATATGCCATTTAGCAGACGCTTTTATCCAAAGCGACTTACAGTCATGCGTGCATACATTTTTGTGTATGGGTGGTCCCGGGGATCGAACCCACTACCTTGGCGTTACAAGCGCCGTGCTCTACCAGCTGAGCTACAGAAAGTGGATACTCATGGATGCGCATCGCAATTGTAAAATGTCAACACAATTGGAGACACCACGTCATTTTTGGAGACATGTTATTGACAGTAAACTATTGTAGATGCGACTGCTAACTAAATAAAACATTTTAGCTGGCTAGCTAATCATCTTAGCTAAATGTGGGGCAAACAATTCAGTTATTTACCGTTAATTTGAGGGATTGGGGTGAAAGAAATCGAGTTACATAGTGATACTTTACGATATACTGTATTGACAATATCGCAATATTTTAGCGCTAGTTGGCTGTACCTGCACCAAAACACCATTATTGTTCCTTCATAGCTTGTTCTCAATCTTTTCACATTGGGAGCCAATTTGTTTTCAGCACTTTTATTTCCATGACTGATCAAAACTCGTTCTCATGGCTTTCTGATCCCTCTGCAACAGACATATGGTGCGCAATAAAATCACAGTATCGAATCGCAATACGTATAGAATCATGAGACTCGCAATGCATATATCTTATCGTGAGGTTCCTGGCAATTCCCAGCCCAAGTTCATTTGCCACAACAAATCTCTTCGCTAGCAAACGCGATGTCTTCTCCAAAACGGCAATGTGTCTCCAGCAATGTTTACTTTTTTGACGTTCTATGGCATCTCCACTTTCCAAGCATATATGACCACATGTAATATTTTGGTAAGTGATGCAAATAGTGAACTATGTAGGGCCAGGATGTAAAATATATGTAGCTGCAGCAATTTCTCTTATCTGATATGGTAAGTAATGGGGCTTAATGTATAGCTCCCTAAGAGTTTGACGAACGGGTCCGTGCACGCGATTCCAGATATCTTTACCTCTGAATAAACTGCCTTTATTATACCATATCCACCCTGTCCAAAGTCTCTACTTGGTCTCAGTTCTCCAGTAAACTTGTGATTATCAACACTAACCTCATCGTTGTGGCGGCGGACAGCTAGCCTGTATCCCTCATCCAGTTGAGTGGCAATGTTATTTTTTCGTTCGTACCAATTTTTGGAAAATCCTCGGGTGTAGGACTTTCCGTCTTTAGTAGAAACCTGTTGAATTATTAAATTTGGTCTGGGAGGTCCTAATTGTTTCGTTGCCAATTTATCTTGATTTGTTCGCCGACAAAAAGGAACTTCTTTCAAAGAGACAATCGAGTTGCACTGCCATTTTGACAGTAATAGTGAATTGATTGATGAGGGTACCCGCTCTTTTCTTAGTTACGTTCATGGTTATGTTACGTATGACGAAAGCGCGTAAGTGCAAGCCCTCAGACACCCATAGAGATTGTATTGAAAGCTCTGATATTTGAAAAAAATAGATTTTACATGGGAGTCTATGACAGACTTCTGGGCGATTTTCAACCTGACTGAAATCGCCCCAAAAGGGGGGGTGGCCATTTGAAGCACGACTTTAGCCTGATTGGACAGATTAGTGGCAGATCACACCAGACGTCTAGATTACAACACTGATAACTACTGTTGCCGTGATATAATTGATTAGAAAAAAAATCCCTTCCTTTTCCCGTTTGGCAGTGCGTCGCCCATATCGCACTATTGAACACACCGCCCCTGCTTCCCACACAGCCATTTATCCATGTTACAGCGCTTGTTTACGGAAGACAAAGGCAACCACCTGTGCTAATTAGCCATCTAGCGTGCTCCAAACACCTGTGTGTAAGCGTAACTGGGGAGGAAGTGTAGTTAGTTAACTGGAGGCACACGGGCAATTCCACTTCAAATGTATGCCAAACAGAAAACATTTATTTCAAAGTTTAACAAACCATACAACTCTATGCAAATGGTCTACTATGTACAATTTACACTGAATGTTTTTTGAAAACACATTTACTGGAAGAACTGCAAAGTCTGGTAACAGAATTTCTGTAAAATCTCCCTCCGTTTTTTGTAACCACATTTTCCAAAAACTGTTAAAATATCTGCTCCGAATTAAGATTCAAAGATGTCTACAAAAAGAATGGGGTGTCAGCTATGACATGACACATTGAGTTAGAAAATATATATTTTGATTATTGAACTACAGTAAGTGACGTGGATTTATACCCAGTCACAGAATTGTGGTAATGGAATTTCATCATGGATCTCCTGATCTATACTACACAGAAATGCATAATTATGGATATGAATGTCATTCTCTTTGTGATGAAAATGTTTATGTTTGTGCTTTTCTATTTACCAATTTCATTGTTCTATGTTTGTGCTTTTCTATAAACCAATTTCTGTGTTCATGCAAGTGACTGATTGAACGAATCCTCACTATCAGTATCTGCAATTTGGCAGTACACCCAGAACCTTGTTTAGAGAAAGATATCTCAGTTTCAAGGACTCAGCTTAGAGAAGAAGCCTCGTGAGGTATTGGTCTGTCACATGAATGAAGCAAACATTAATTATGAATGATGAATAAGCTAAATCATGCAAATATGACTTGCCAGTATATAAGGGAACTAACGGGACTGCCCCGTTAGAGCTCCTGACAGACGTTCACTATGGTGCATTAAGTTTGTTGCAACCTCTCCAGCACGCTGACAATAAACAATGATTCATTTAAGATTGACTTTGAGTGTCCCTGTGTAAGAATTTCCACGACATCTTCATGGTAATGTATCCTAAATAGGTACACAAAAGGTATCAATATGTAATATCCTCCTTTGCATATTTGGGTATTATTCTACACATTGGCTATTATTTTTTATGAGCTCTGCCATCAAACAAGACCAAATTTGGTTGGTCCTGACCAGACCAAATCTGAACCAATCATAGACGTCTATGTTTCACAAGTTTGGACATCAAAGTACAGCAGAGTACAGTACAGCACAGAACAGTATAGTACAGTAGAGTTCAGTACATTGTTTAGTGTGCTCTACTTTGTAGGATAGTGGAGTTCAGTAGTCTACTGTACAGTACAGGACTGTACTGAACTACACTTTTCTTTACTGTACAGTACTCTACTGTGTAGCAAAGAAAGACCTAGCAAAGCTACAGCTGGCTCAAAATAAAGCAGCTCGCCTTGCCCTTAACTGCACACACAGAACTAACATCAACAACATGCATGATAGTCTTTCATGGTTGAGGGTTGAGGAGAAATGTACTACTTCTCTTCTAGTCTTTTTAAGAAACATTTGTGTGTTGAAAATGCCTAACCACTTGTATCTTCACGGTACCTAAACCAAAAACAGAATGAATGTGTCACTCAGTTATGTATAGAGCAATGTCATTGTGGAATGCTCTGCCACAAGAGGTTAGTCAGGCAAAAAGTAAGTTTAGCTTTTTAAAAAACATATGTCACAATGCCTATCCTCTTTCTAAATATATAATTTAACTATACTGTATATAAGAATATGAATATAGGAATAGTGTGTAAATTATATTTTTGTTGTCTCTGGGTGTCTTTCCAATATATAACTCTTATTTTATATTTAGAAATTCATGCAATATCTTATGTTGTTCTTGTTTATAACTGTTCTGTACTTTGTCATGTATTTGTATGTTTTTGTATGTTTTATGTGGACCTCAGGAAGAGTAGTAGCTGCTCCCGAGTAGCGCAGTGGTCTAAAGCACTGCATTGCAGTGCTAGCTGTGCCACTAGAGATCCTCTGTAGCTCAGCTGGTAGAGCACGGCGCTTGTAACGCCAAGGTAGTGGGTTCGATCCCCGGGACCACCCATACACAAAAATTTATGCACGCACGACTGTAAGTCGCTTTGGATAAAAGTGTCTGCTAAATGGCATATTATTATTAGAGATCCTGGTTCATATCCAGGCTCTGTTGTAGCTGGCCACTACCGGGAGACCCATGGGGCAGCACACAAGTGGTCCAGGGTAGGGGAGGGAATGGCTGGCAGAGATGTAGCTCAGTTGGTAGAGCATGGCGTTTGCAACGCCAGGGTTGTGGGTTCGATTCCCACGGGGGTATGAAAAAAAAATTAAAAATAATGTATGCACTCACTAACTGTAAGTCGCTCTGGATAAGAGCGTCTGCTAAATAACTAAAATGTAAATGTGCAGTGGCTAGTGGGGTTCCTACTAAACTGCTGTGCTCTACTGTACTGTTCTGTTATTTTCTTTACTGTGCTGTCCAAACTTCCGTCCGGACCGGCCCAAATCGGAACCAATCATCGACGTTGATGCTTTGCTAACCTTGTCCCCAGGCTATTGCGCACAGCGCATATAAGCCTGGGGTATCAACCACTCAAAGTTGGCGCTAGTGGGAGTGACCATCTGAGCAAAGTATTTGTCATCACTTAATTTTAGTGAATCACACGAGTGCGAGGCGTGGCTCTGTGCTCGTGGTGCGCTAACGTACAGTGAGGGTTAAGGGAAAGGTTGTGTGGGAGATGATTGGTTGGTCGATTAAGCCAATGCCTATGCTCTGTATTGGCTAAAGAAGGCCAAGTGTGATGATTTGGTCCACCAGACTCTTCCCGCACTTGGAGGAAGTGTCTGGGTACGAGATTAATGTTTGGGCCAAATGAAGCCCGGTTCAGACTTCTTATGTCCAGACTTTTAACTCTTGCTTTGTCCACCAGACGACAGAAAGGAAACAGTTATCAGCTGAACATAAGAGTATGCCAGTGGAAGGGAGGACAGTAACAGGTGACCCAACTGTGGTTTGTGACTACTATGATTTCCTATTGTAGCCACTTCCGTTACCGATTTTTTGCACAGCAGCACCCGCTGCTCGTTGAGAAGAGTAAGAACGATACGTGCTTCACGTCAGTCTCCAATAACACCAGAAAAAGTCGCTAGATTTGTCGCTAGTCGCTTTTTTGAAAATGTGTAGCTAGAGGGGTCTGAATACTCGCTAAATATAGCGACAAAGTCGCTAAGTTGGCAACACGGGGCACTACTATACTAGACACCTTGTGCCAGATGTGATATAGGCTTACTGACAGTAGCTGCTTCCACTGACTCTACCACTTTAAGCCTATAATGTGACGGTTTCTGCCACAAAAAGGCATGTGTAAACCAGCAGAGTGCAGGTTGAGCGTGTGAACTCAACCTGGTCTCAGAGCATTTCGTATTATTCTGGACGTAAATCCGAGATACTCCATTTAGTATGATATGTTAGGTTTGGAATGGTTACGTAAGACAGACGATTACTTAAGTTAAGGCAAAAACGAAAGGAGGGTGGTTTGTCTGGGTGGATGGGTATAAAGCGAACTTCTAGCAACCCAAAGGTTGCGAGTTTGAATCTCATCACAGACAACTTTAGCATTTTGGGAACTTTTCAACTACTTACTACTTTTTAGCTACTTTGGCATGTTAGCTAACCCTTCCCCTAACCCTAACCATTTTAGCTAACCCTTCACCTAACCCTAACCTTAACCTTTACCATTTAACCTAACTCCCAAATTTAACTATAACTCTAATGCCTAGCCTAGCTAATGATAGCGAGTCAGCCAATGTTAGCCACCTAGTCACCTAGCTAGAATCGTAGCATATTGTACATTTTGCAAATTCATAACATATAATACAAACGGTAATTAGTAACTAATCATACAAAATGGGTGATGGGCATCCACAAATTAATACATACCATAAGAAATGTAACATATACTAAATATAGTACTCGGCTTTACGTACAGAATAATACGAAATGCTCTGACACCAGGTTGCTGAACTGTATTATAATAATTCGTGTGAACCAGCAGACAACTATTTTATCGCGCCTCGCACTGCTGCAAAATGACAATGACAGATATCCTGTTAAACTTGTGCATTGTGCAAGACCAAGACACCAAACTTGATAGTTAAACTTTACATTTCCTTGAAAAAAACAAAAAAAGATCTACGTGACATTGTTTACACCGGATTTTACAGAGGGAATAAAACAAAGGTACAAGGTTCAGTAAAACAAAGACTGAAGGTACAGTAGAACTAGAACAAAATCGGAAAGGTTTACGGAATGACGCCTAGGTCAATTAAGAAGTTTCAGCTTTGTTTTCGTTGTTTTAACTCTCATGACAAAACAAGTGTAGACTTTTTCAGAATAAATACAGGGACTAAAAGTAGGCTACTGTGATTGTCATATCTGACTACACACAAATTGATCAACGGTGGACCTGACGTGAGTTTGTGTAATTGAATTACCGAAACCCACATATTACAACCAAGAATAATAATGCGTAGGCCTATAATAATAAACATATGGTAGCTTACCGCTGTTTTAGTACAACGTTTATCCAACGTTTCCCTCCACTATAACCCGAAATGTAACTTATATTTTGAACACTTCCAACAGGTAAATGTACCTTTTCACCCCAAGGGGCCAGGGTTCCGGTCTAGAAGCACGGTTTTGACTGCTCCTACAGTTTTGCTTCGGTACTGCAGTTTAACTGACGCCCAGCCCAGAAAGACAAGTCAAATTCCTAATAAGACACTTTAGTCATTATCTTTGTGCACAAAACATCCATTGAATTATTCAAATATTTGTCACTGATATAATTCCATCACCTACAGCCGAAGTTATTAAAGCTGCAATATGTAACTTTTTGGGCGCCTGACCAAATTTACATAGAAGTGGGAGTTATAGATCTGTAATTCGCTTGAAAGCAAGTCTAAAAATCTGTAGATCTGTCCTATATGCGCTATTTCTATGCTTTCCATTAAGTTTCATTTTTGCATCTTTTACTTTCGATGTTGTACACCAGCTTCAAAAACCTATACAATAAATGTTGGTTAGTTCAAATATATTTCACAGCGGTTTAGATGGTACAATGATTCTCTACACGGCTTGTTTTGTCACATAAACTGAAATTAGGCGATTTATTATAATTTTTGCAACCAGGAAATGGCAGAGCGATTTCTGCATATTGCACCTTTGACATTTTATATCCATCCAAAGTCTGATGATGTTGTCGCTGCTCCCTGTGCGCATTGAGTGCTAGAGCCAATGTGATGTTGGTCAATATAAACCGGATGCAACCCGGATATAGACGGTCCATGAATTGGTCGGATATCTTGGACTCAGTCTCCGGTTCTTATCGTTCTTATTATACGCAAAGAGGAAGAGAGAGGCCCAACTCGGCGGAAAATCTGCCTCCCTCCAGCAGGTGGAGTTTTTGTATGGAGGTCAATGAGTGTCGAATTTGGTCAACAAAAAAATGAATGGCTTATTTGCTACGTGAGATTTTATCGAATAGAAGTTTTGTAATGCTTTAGTTGTTACTAGTGTACTGATATAAGTAGGACACGTGATATCCCGGCAACTTTCAGAAAAAAAAACACTTCATATCGGAGTTGTCTTGATATGGCTATGCATATTCATGTTATGAGGCTAGTCAGCAAAACGTCTCTCTTCACTGAATACATTCTGCCCACGTCAACAACCCTAATCGAAAATTCATAATTGCATGTATCCACCAATCCAAAGAAAGGATAGGCAGGAGCTAGACAGCCCGCCGTGCAGCTTTGTGGAAAAGAACTCCCGTTGTTTAGGGCGGAGAAACATGTATCTTGTCAGTATATCCATAATCTTTGTATTATACCTCAGTGGTTCTTATTATACCTCAGTGGTTTTCAGCCCCTTCTACCTAGTTTGATGGTTGTTGAATGATGGCACGAGCCACACCCCTCCTCTTCCCTGTTGGCTGAATAGCAGGTGGGACGTCCAACTCAATGAACGTTATTTCTTTGTGATTGACAGTAAATAATGATTATGCCATATTTATTATTTCTAAATAATATTACATTCTGAATTCATTATTATAACATTTATATTTTTAGACATTCATCTGTTTAATCATTAATTTATTTGTTACTAATACAACATTTTTTCTTAACCTGCTTTACTCATTGTAGCCACTACATTCTCTATTAAAGTGTTCATTTTGTCTCTGATCCTACGGTTAAAAATTGTCAACTTGAGAATGGATGAACACCTAGGTTTGGATTGCACTTAATTTTAGTATTCTACAGTCGTGGTCAAAAGTTTTGAGAATGACACAAATACTAATTTTCACATAGTCTGCTGCCTCAGTTTTGATTATGGCAATTTGCATACACTCCAGAATGTCATGAAGAGTGATCAGATGAATTGCAATTAATTGCAAAGTCCCTCTTTGCCATGAAAATGAACTTAATCCCCCAAAAACATTTCCACTGCATTTCAGCTCTGCCACAAAAGGACCAGCTGCCATCATGTCAGTGATTCTCTCGTTAACACAGGTGAGAGTGTTGACGAGGACAAGGCTGGAGATCACTCTGTCATGCTGATTGAGTTAGAATAACAGACTGGAAGCTTTAAAAGGAGGGTGGTGCTTGAAATCATTGTTCTTCCTCTGTTAACCATGGTTACCTGCAAAGAAACACATGCCGTCATCATTGCTTTGCACAAAAAGGGTTTCACAGGCAAGGATATTGCTGCTAGTAAGATTGCACCTAAATCAAACATTTATCGGATCATCAAGAACTTCAAGGAGAGAGGTTCAATTGTTGTGAAGAAGGCATCAGGGCGCCCAAGAAAGTCCAGCAAGCGCCAGGACCGTCTCCTAAAGTTGATTCAGCTGTGGGATCGCGGCACCACCAGTGCAGAGCTTGCTCAGGAATGGCAGCAGGCAGGTGTGAGTGCATCTGCACGCACAGTTCGGCAAATACTTTTGGAGGATGGCCTGGTGTCAAGAAGGGCAGCAAAGAAGCCACTTCTCTCCAGGAAAAATATCAGTGACAGACTGATATTCTGCAAAAGGTCCCAACCATCCAAGAACAGGTTGGTGACGACCAATGGCTTTTCCAGCATGATGGAGCACCTTGCCATAAGGCAAAAGTAATAACTAAGTGGCTCGGGGAACAAAACATCAACATTTTGGGTCCATTGCCAGGAAACTCCCCAGACCTCAATCCCATTGAGAACTTGTGGTCGATCCTCAAGAGGCGGGTGGACAAACAAAACCCCAAAAATTCTGACAAACTCCAAGCATTGATTATGCAAGAATGGGCTGCCATCAGTCAGGATGTGGCCCAGAAGTTAATTGACAGCATGCCAGGGTGGATTGCAGAGGTCTTGAAAAAGAAGGGTCAACACTGCAAATATTGACTCTTTGCATAAACGTAATGTAATTGTCAATAAAAGCCTTTGACACTTATGGAATGCTTGTAATTATACTTCAGTATACCATAGTAACATCTGACAAAAATATCTCATAACACTGAAGCAGAGAACTTTGTGAAGTCCAATACTTGTGTCATTCTCAAAACTTTTGACCACGACTGTATATGTGGTTTGGGGTTCCACATTGTTTAAGAACAGCCAGATACCCCGAGAAATTGACTGTCCATAGGGCAGTTTGGACAAATAAGCTGGTCAGTCTTTAACCAGTGGGCCTGTCTAAATTGGGGTTTTTTTGCGTAAAAAATGTGCCGGTGTGTAAATGCCTGGGCCAATTTCTGGTCCCAGTGTGTTCCTGGATAACCCCATGTGACCTCCCATCAGTTTAGTGACCCAATAACAGATGGCTTATTATCATCATCATTAAAACTAGCCTTTGTGATGCAACACTCCCAACAGCTGGCCGTTGTTGGTTACCTACAGGTGTGTGTTTTCCTCTATACGTCCAGTGTTTACCAATCAGAGGAAGGAGATTGCTGATATGATTTAAGTGTGAATGTTTTAAACATAGGTATATTACAGGTAGAATATAGATGGAGGTAGGTAAGGTAGATCACACATAGGTGGATTACAGACCGCAAAGATGCATAGAATCCGGCAGGGATGCTTTGACACCCATCATCCTTCAACACTATGGACTGGATCAAACCAGGAAAAATACATGGCAGACAAAAGTAATCAACAGAATTGGAAACCAATCGATATGATTGAATCTAATTTATTTCCATGGGTTTGGAAATGTAGACAGTTGATGCAGGACGGGGGCATTGTGTCTGTAGCCAGGAGTCTTAATGTCCAGCCAGTGACTGGGTTTGCTTTGGTTACACGGCCGCATCGTTATGGTAACGTGATACAGTTATGATGGCAATAGGTTGATAGACAGGGCCACTGTATCAATAGGAACTGGCTGAAGTCAGTGAGAATAATAGAGATGGCAGAAATACAACACATTACAATTGTAGCTACAGAAAAAAGACAAAACCGCAATACCTTTTTCACACTATCCTCCTGACCCAAACCATACTGTGCTGGCTTAGATATTTTCTTTTTACATGGTCTTTTCTAGCACGGTTCCAGCAACAATGGTGGATGCGTAACCAGGCCAGCTCCGCTCGGCACAGTAGTGTGAAACGGTTATAGTGGTGATTCCCAGCAGGGTTGAGGTCAATTCTATTTCAATTCCAGTCATTTCAGGAATAAATAAAAATTCAAATTCCCTTAAATGCTTTTCAATTAGGAACATTTGGAATTGGGTTTACTTTCTGAATTGGCTGGAATTGGCCCCAATCCTGATTCCCAGCAGGTCAGGACCACCATCCATTTACTCTCTGGTCCACTTGATGGCCCAGCCTGCACCTCTCCGTGCGGAGCAGCGCTCCACGTCCTTTTCCCTATCCAGAAGAAACTCCCACAGCAGCCGGTTGACCGTCTCTGGCTGGTCCTGCTGTACCCAGTGGCTGCACCCAGGGATGGTGTGCAGGGTGACGGACCCCCGGGCGTAGGGCCTGGTGCCCCCAGACATCCCCTCCACCAGGATGCTGTCAGCCTCGCCCCAGATCAGCAGGCACGGAACCTCCACCTCCTGGTGCTTGTAAAGGGCGTTACTGGAATCATATTAAATGTACTATAAAAGGTTCTATAAAACATATTGATCTTATGTAGTTTTTCCTGGTCCAAACAAACAGTACCGGTATGCTATTTTCTTTCTATATTTCCCTGTCCATCTTTTGTATATTTGGATTTTTTGTGGTGTTTGCATGAACAAAATCACCAAGGTGGTGATTCAGTGCCAGATACTGTATGTTGGTGGAAAAAACTGAATTCTACATACAAGACCACAAATCAAATTAACTCCTTGTTATTTGATAGTCCACATTTTATCATAAAGGATATTGAGGCGGGCAGCTATCCTTCTGACCTGAGTAGTGAGCGGTAGTAGTTGAGGGGTGCGGTCAGCCCACCAGGTTGGGACAGGTGGTAGAGATATCCCTCGAGCTGAGCTTCAGTCAGCCTGCGGGCACGGTTCCTGATGCCACCACGACCTCCACACAGCAGACTACGCACCAACTGGACAAGGGAACACAGGAGAGGAGGAGAACCATGGTACCATGACCGGTAATCATGAAAAAACAGGGTGGAGGACTCAAACAGCCCGTATAAATTAGTTTTATATGCAATTCTATGGGAGGACAGGGCATGGGTTCAAATAGTATTCGGTTTCTTTCAAATACTTTGAACGTTTGACCGAACATGCCTGGAGAGGCAGATAGTCCCAAAAGTACAAAACCTGCCCATCCCATTGGTTCCATTGCGCCAGGCAAACTTCGATAGTGTGTATGAATGTACATATATGAGTCATATTCAAGAAGAGAAAGTGCCTCTATGCTTGTGTGAGTGTCATAGACACTACCTTGAAGTCCTCCAGTGATAGAGTGAACTCTGGCAGTAGAGGGAGCTGGAAGAAGCAGGCATGACCACAGCGCAGGAGCTCATAGGGTCTCCTCAACACTGCATCTAGGTGGAAAAATTAGAGATCACATTATTACATAGCCAGCTAGGACATTTCCAATATACTTCTATTCTCTGGAAAATGGTAGGGTACAGTTCAGTACCCATAAGGGGAAGTAATAGAAACACACACATACAGGTACACACTCATCATTACCTAGCCAGGAGGCAGGGTGCGGTGCGTTCATGATGACCAGTCGCTGCACCATGTCAGGCCTCTCCAGCGTGAAGTGCCAGGCCAGCATACCACCCCAGTCATGGCCCACCAACACACAACTGGTGTGGCCTGAAGTCCCAGAAGAAACAATAAACTGCTAAAGAATAAGGGTGCTTTGTGGCTCTATATAGAACCTTTGAGGGCCATTGAACTCCTTTTAGTTCTATAGCACCATTTCTCCTAGCAATGTAGGCTATTTACTACTAATTGTTCCGTCTGTCATATACAGTAGACAGTGAAGTATACATACATAGCCTACTGTATATCAGGGAAATTAAACTACTGGCCTTCAGCCCTCAAATACTGCTGGTTTTCTTTTCTAGCTGATAGTTCATTGCTTGGGCAGAGAGACCACACACATCGGGTGTCCCAGTTCCCTGATTAGAAGGATAGACCAGCAGAACTTAAGCCCTCGAGGGCCAGTAGTTAAATAGCCCATATGGTATACCGAGGCACTAACACGTAGTGTACCGAGTTCATCAATGGCGTCCCTGATGTCGTAACAGAGTTTCTCCAGAGAGTAGTCCTCTAGCTGGGAGGGTGCGTCAGAGTCGCCACAGCCACGCAGGTCCAGCGCCACCGTGTGGTACTGCCCACTAAACCCACACAGCTGGTAGCGCCACGAGTACCTGAGACCGAGATGTCGGGAGATAGGATGAAACATTACTTAAAGTTGGCAGGTATATTTGTATTATGATATAATTATAATGCGTTGTAAGTAAGACGTGTCACTGTCATGTACAATATGACATGTTATGTGATAATGCGGTAATAAAAGTGGAGTGTGTGGACGTCACCAATTTTCTGGGAATCCATGAAGGAAGAGCATTAGAGGCTTCCTGCTGTCTCCCTTGGTTACATAATGGAACCTCAAACCAGAGCTCTGTGATAAAAAGGGAGAGGGAGATGGGAGGAGAGGAGGGGGGGATTTAACTCTGGAAATGTGAAAGTGTTTGGCAGAACTACCCTGTTCTTTTTACATATTTGTCTGTCCTCCAGCTTCTAATATTAGAGTAGAGCAGAGCTAGATAAAGGTTGAAACGCGTGTGTATCCCAAATGGCACTATTCCCTAGATCCAAATGGCACTCTATTCCCTAGATAGTGTACTACTTTTCACCAGGGCCCATTGAGCTCTGGTCAAAAGTTGTGCAATGGGGCCTGGTCAAAAGTCGTGTGTGGGGTGCCATTTGGGATGTAACCAGGGAGGTGGAGTGGGTGGTCAAACTAAAATTAGGTACAACCCCTCAACTCTTGCACAGTTTAGTCAGCTGAGCAATTCTCCAGTCAGATAAACAGATAGCGTAATGTTGTATTTCACTTGAAATACCCATTTATATTTTATTTCCCCTGCTATCCCACACAAACAGATTTGATTTCCATACGTTTTAGGGAAATCAGAAAGTACTCACCAATTGTTGACACTGCAATAAAATATAAAAGTAGCACATTTTATGCTGACAATAGCGGTGTTTCTCTCTCACTCCTATCCATTCTTACCCTGCCCCAAAAGTAGCTGTGTTTGCCCAGAGTGGGATCACGCAGACAGGCGGGCTGCTTCGTGCGGACAGTCCATTGGAAGGTCCCGTACGGGTCTTTCAGTGCCCGCCATGCGATCCGGGTAAGAACCAGTACGGCTGTGATTCCAGCCGTGCCATACACCAGAAACCAGTACAGCACAGACTGAAACCACAGACACAATCTGGTCGGAACCAGTAGAACGTCCACGATCACGGAATTGCTCATTGCTCGCCTCCTTATTCTAGTTTGGACCGCAAGTTTTAGCTGGCTGTGAGTGCGTCTGCTGTGTGTCTGTTGGGAAATGCCCAGTGGCGCGTCTGCTTCTTCAATGTGGCATACTGGAAATGTTTTACCTTTCCCGATTCATTTCAATACACTTAGGGGGGAAAAAAACATTTCACAGGTGGAAAATCACATGATGTCACATGTGAAATGTCCCCATGTTTTGCACATGTGATTTAGGAATATTTCACAAGAAGTTTCACATGTTGATTAAAATTCTCACATGATGCCCTGCAAAGTCATTAGGACGTCCCCAGAACATCACGAAATAGCCACAGTGTTTTCCACTTACATAGGATATTTGACACACTTACACATATGATTACATTGTGTATGTTTATTTACACAGTCATTATTATTCAACATGTCCTCACCTGGGATTTGAACTCACAACCTATTGGTTCACAGCATTACGATCTTCCTGCTACGCCACCATGTCTGTGTCAATGACTGATTTCACCTGTATTCCTACACTTTGGACTTCAAAGTCAATCTCAGCTTTGTGTAATACACTAAAGAAAAACGATTACAGTGCCTTCAGAAATTATTCACACCCATTCACTTTTTCCATATCTGTTGTGTTACAGCCTGAATTTAAAATGGGTTAAATTGGGATTTTGGGTGACACACAATACCCTATAATGTCAAAGTGGAAATATGTTTTTAGAAATTAATTAAAAACGAAAAGGTTGAATTGTCTGCAGTCAATACGTTTTCAATCCCTTTGTTATGGCAAGCCTAAATAAGTTCAGGAGTAAAAATGTGCTTAACAAGTCACATAATAAGTTGCATGGACTCACTCTGTGTGCAATAATAGAGTTTAACATGATTTTTGAATGACTACTTCATCTCTGTACCCCACACATACAATTATCTGTAAGGTCGCTCAGTCAAGCAGTGAATTTCTAACACAGATTCAACCAAAGACCAGGAAGGTTTTCCAATGCCTCGCAAAGAAGGGCATCTATTGGTAGTTGGGTACAAAAAAAAAGCAGACATTGAATATCCCTTTGAGCATGGTGAAGTTATTAATTACACTATGGATGGTGTATCAATACACCCAGTCACTACAAAGATACAGGCGTCCTTCCTAATACAGTTGCTGGAGAGGAATGAAACAACTCAGGGATTTCACCAGGAGGCCAATGGTGACTTTAAAACAGTTACAGTTTAATGGCTGTGATAGGAGAAAACTGAGGATGGATCAACAACATTGTAGTTACTCCACAATACTAACCTACAGTTGAAGTCGGACGTTTACATACACTTAGGTTGGAGTCATTAAAACTAGTTTTTCAACCACTCCACAAATTTCTTGTTAACAAACTATAGTTTTGGCAAGTCGGTTAGGACATCTACTTTGAACATTACACAAGTAAGTTTTCCAACAATTGTTTACAGACAGATTGTTTCACTTATAATTCACTGTATCACAATTCCAGTGGATCAGAAGTTTACATACACTAAGTTGACTGTGCCTTTAAACAGCTTGGAAAATTCCAGAAAATTATGTCATGGCTTTAGAAGCTTCTGATAGGCTAATTGACATAATTTGAGTCAATTGGAGGTGTACCTGTGGATGTATTTCAAGGCTTACCTTCAAACTAAGTGCCTCTTTGCTTGACATCATGGGAAAATCAAAAGAAATCAGCCAAGACCTCAGAAAAAAATTGTAGACCTCCACAAGTCTGGTTCATCCTTGGGAGCAATTTCCAAACGCCTGAAGGTACCACGTTCATCTGTACAAACAATAGTACGCAAGTATAAACACCATGGGACCACGCAGCCGTCATACCTCTCAGGAAGGAGACGCATTCTGTCTCCTAGAGATGAACGTACTTTGGTGCGAAAAGTGCAAATCAATCCCAGAACAACAGCAAATGACCTTGTGAAGATGCTGGAGGAAACAGGTACAGAAGTATCTAAATCCACAGTAAAACGAGTCCTATATCGACATAACCTAAAAGGCCGCTCAGCAAGGAAGAAGCCACTGCTCCAAAATCACCATAAGAAAAACCCAGACAACGGTTTGCAACTGCACATGGGGACAAAGATCGTACTTTTTGGAGAAAATACCTCTGGTCTGATGAAACAAAAATAGAACTGTTTGGCCATAATGACCATCGTTATGTTTGGAGGAAAAAGGGGGTGACTTGCAAGCCAAAGAACACCATCCCAACCGTGAAGCACAGGGGTGGCAGCATCATGCTGTGGGGGTGCTTTGCTGCAGGAGGGACTGGTGCACTTCACAAAATAGATGGCATCATGAGGAAGGAAAATTATGTGGATATATTGAAGCAACATCTCAAGACATCAGTCAGGAAGTTAAAGCTTGGTCGCAAATGGGTCTTCCAAATGGACAATGACCTCAAGCATACTTCCAAAGTTGTGGCAAAATGGCTTAAGGACAACAAAGTCAAGGTATTGGAGTGGCCATCACAAAGACCTGACTTCAATCCTATAGAACATTTGTGGGCAGAACTGAAAAAGCGTGTGCAAGCAAGGTGGCCTACAAACCTGACTCAGTTACACCAGCTCTGTCAGGAGGAATGGGCCAAAATTCACCCAACTTATTGTGGGAAGCTTTTGGAAGGCTACCTGAAACATTTGACCCAAGATAAACAATTTAAAGGCAATGCTACCAAATACTAATTGAGTGTATGTAAACTTCTGACCCACTGCGAATGTGATGAAAGAAATAAAAGCTGAAATAAATCATTCTCTCTACTATTCTGACATTTCACGTTCTTAAAATAAAGTGGTGATCCTAACTGACCTAAGACAGGGCATTTTTACTAGGATTAAATGTCAGGAATTGTGAAAAACTGAGTTTAAATATATTTGGCTAAGGTGTATGTAAACTTCCGACTTCAACTGTATGTCAGTTTTCTATTTTTTATAAATTTGTAAAAATTTCGAAAAACATTATTCAACTTTGACATTATGGGGTATGGTATGTAGGCCAGTGACCAAAAAATCTAAGCTGTAACACAAAATGTGGAAAAAGTCATGGTGTGTGAATACTTTCTGAAAGCACTTTATGTATTAAATTATAGATGTCCATCATCCATTTCGTATACAAATGACAATTTGTATGATATGTTACAAATTGCAATTTGTACAATATGTTACGAATTCCAATTTGTTGTGGCTAACGTTAGCTAGGTTGCTAATGCTAATATTAGCTAGCTCTAGGGGTTAGGGTTAGGAGTTAGGTTAAAGGGTTACGGTTAGGGGAAGGGTTAGCTAAGATTCTAGCTAAGTAGTTGCAAAGTAGCTAAAAAGCAGCAAGTAGTTGCTAAAATGCTAAAGTTGTCCGTGATGACATTCAAACACGCAACCTTTCGGTCAGTACTAAGTGATCATGTCAGTTTGTCACTTTCACAAGGTTGGAGTAAAAATATGTTAAACTTCTTAAGACATTGGCTCGAATCTAGGTTGTGCCTTTAGATTTCGAGAAAATGTACAACCACGGAATCATTTTTAACTTCTCTCATTGACTTATCAAACCCCAAACCCGGGCCTGGTCTGTTTGGCAAGCGTTCCTGGAAGTCTTGCTATATTGCGCCTCTGGGTTTAGAAACTCTGTGGGTATATACAGTCCATTCGGAAAGTATTCAGACCCCTTCCCTTTTTCCACATTTTGTTACGTTACAGCCTTTTCTAAAATGGATTAAATAAACAAAAATCTCATCAATACCCCATAATGACTAAGCAAAAAACGTTTATTTAGAAGACAGCAAATTTATATTTGAAAGATGAACGGAGCAAAGTACCGAGAGATCCTTGATGAAAACCTTCTCCAGAGCGCTCAGGACCTCAGACTGGGGTGAAGGTTCACCTTCCAACAGGACAACGACCCTAAGCACACAGCCAAGACAATGCAGGAGTGACTTCGGGACAAGTCTCTGAATGTCCTTGAGTGGCCCAGCCAGAGCCCGGACTTGAACCCGATCTAACGTCTCTGGAGACCTGAAAATAGCTGTGCAGCGACGCTCCCCATCCAACCTGACAGAGCTTGAGAGGATCGGCAGAGAAGAATGGGAGAAACTCTACAAATACTGGTGTGCCAAGCTTGTAGCGTCATACCCAAGAAGACTTGAGGCTTTAATCACTGCCAAAGGTGCTTCAACAAAGTACTGAGTGAAGGGTCTGAATACTTATGTAAATGTAATATTTCAGTTTTTTCTTTGTCATAATGGGGTATTGTGTGTAGATTGATGAGAAAAACAACAACAATTTAATCAATTTTAGAATAAGGCTGTAACGTAACAAAATGTGGAAAAAGTCATGGGGTCTGAATACTTTCCCAATGCACTGTATGTGCATAGACTGGAGCAACATGGGACCATATTCTGTAAGTAATCAAACACTTGACTCTGGAGCGGAATAGCTAGTATCCACAGGGGACAAACAGATGGTAAAACCCGCAGCAAGTCAAAACGCTTCGATCACACCTACAGCGTCATTGCATAAAATGGTACGCAGCATCATCTGGATATGTGTGCAACAAAAGTTCAACATTCACCTTCTGCTACTGTTTGTTAAGCCGTCTATGTATACAATTTGATGCATACATTTGATAAATCCAACGTATGCACCACACAGAACTCACTGCAACTGCCTCTGCAAAGCAATGCTGCAAGGCAAATGCAGCGTTCTATTGGAAATTAATGTACTTCTGGTGTACCAAAATGCAATGAGTTTGTCGGTGTGATCGATCTCATTGCAAACTCCTATTAATGGTGTAAACTATCTTCCCCAAACTTGAAACTCATTCGCTGCGTATGTATGCCAGTTAGGCTCTACACCTGTTGTAAAGTGGATTAATGTGCCTAATTTAAATAAGTTATTTGGCCACTTACAAACCTTATCAAAACATATAGGTCTATGGGCTAGGCTACATGAGGTGTGCGACTATGATTTGAAAAAGTCGGGGGAAAAAGGCATGTGGTGTTTCCTGCCTTACTGCACACAAGCTGGGCATCATTCACAAGTGATAGGCTAATATTGTCACCCAATCTTGTCTTTACATATACTAAATTATATATGTGTGAAATTTGTTTTGATTTAGAATGGACCATTATCATGCACCTGTCTCGAAACAGGGGGGAAAAATACATGTCATCTATGCACTTAAATAGCAAATGGAGGACGCTTATCCCATGGTTCATTTTCATGCTAGCAAGGTAGGCTATACTCCTGTTGTAAAGAGAAGCAATGTGCTTAATATTAGGAAAGTTGAGAAATAAATATGGTAGGCCTAGCCTATAGAAAGCTGATGGGATCCTCCTCTTTTTAATAGAGGCCATCAAAACTCTCGCAATTGTATAGCCTATAGAAATGTTGCGCAACATGAGCTCATGGGCTCTCATTAAGTATATTATTAGATTTTCGATTATATTTGCATTGATGTCAGAGTAATTAGGGGGACAATAGAGTGCTGAGTACCAGGCAGTTAGCAAGTTTGGTAGGCTACTAATGACCATCAGCAGCATCAGAGCTTGGAGAAGCCTAATTACCGTGACTAAATGGTCATGTGGAATTTGACTGTCGTCATGACTCGTGACCGCCGGTAATACGGTCACAGTAACAGCCCTATACAGGACCAGTTTATTCCTGGCCACCCATTCCAAAACAGACTGCAACTCTTTGTTAAGGGTTTCAGTGACTTCATTAGCTGTGGCTGCTGATGCGTATATGGTTGAATCATCAGCATACCTGGACACACATGCTTTGTTTAATGCCAGTGGCAGGTCATTGTTAAAAATAGAAAAGAGTAGAGGGCCTAGAGAGCTGCCCTGCGGTACACCACACTTTACATGTTTAACATTAGAGAAGCTTCCATTAAAGAAAACCCTCTGAGTTATATTAGATAGATAGCTCTGAATCCATGAAATGGCAGAGGTTGAAAAGCCACAACACATATGTTTTCTCAACAACAGGTTATGGTCAATAATATCAAAGGCTGCACTGAAATCTAACAGTACAGCCCCCACAATCTTCTTATTATCAATTTATTTCAACCAATCATCAGTCATTTGTGTCAGTGCAGTACATGTTGAATGCCCTTCTCTACAAGCATGCTGAAAGTCTGTTGTTCATTTGTTTACAGAGAAATAGCATTGTATTTGGTCAAACACCATTTTTTCCAACAGTTTGCTTAGAGTTGGCAGCAAGCTGATAGGTCTGCTGTTAGAATCAGTGAAGGCCGCTTTACCACTCTTGGGTAATGGAATGACTTTGGCTTCCCTCAAGGCCTGAGGACAAAGACTTTCCTCTAGGCTCAGATTAAAGATATGACAGATAGGAGTGGCTATAGTCAGCTACCATCCTCAGTAGCTTTCCATCTAAGTTATCAATGCCAGGAGGTTTGTCATTATTGATCGTTAAGTCATTTTTCCACCTCTCCCACACAAACCTCAAATTTACAATGCTTTTCTTTCATCATTAGTTTTTTTTAAATACATGAGAATGGCTCACTGTTAGTTGGCATTTCTTGCCTATGTTTTCCCACTTTGCCAATGAAGTGATCATTAAAATAATTGGCAACATCAAATGGTTTTGTGATGAATAAGCCATCTGAGCCGATGAAAGATGGAGTTGAATTTGTCTTTCTGCCCATAATTTCATTTAAAGTACCCCATCATTCTTTATATAATTGATCTTGGCTTAATAATACAGTTTCTTCTTTTTGTTGTGTTTAGTCACATAATTTCTCAATTTGCAGTAAGTCAGCCAGTCAGATGTGCAGCCAGACTTATTAGCCACTCATTTTGCCCCATCTCTTTCAACCATACAGTTCTTCAATTCCTCATCAATCCATGGTTATTGTAGCCATCACTGAGCTTGCTTCACATTTTGACTGGCATTTTGGCCCACTCAACTGCAAAGTGCTCAAATTATTCAATCTTTGAGGGGTGCCTCCAACCAACTGTTGTTTTCAGATCAAGTCTAGGTTTTGGATGGAATTCTCTTACCTGGACTCATCTCTGCTGGCATCATCCGAATCACATCTTTCTTGTGAAATTCACAGCTTGTTTCTAGCCTAAAGCATCGAGGAGTTAAGCGTCATTATCCACTGAGTGTACAAAACATTAGGAACACCTTCCTAATATTGAGTTTCACCCCCTTTTGCCCTCAGAACTGACTCAATTCTTCTAGGCATGGACTCTACAAGGTGTCAAGCGTTCCACAGGGATGCTGGCTCATGTTGACTACAATGCTTCCCACAGTGGTATCAAATTGGCTGGATGTCCTATGGGTGGTGGACCATTCTTGATACACACGGGAACCTGTTGAGCATGAAAAACCCAGCAGAGTTGCAGTTCTTGACACACATTTAAACCGGTGTGCTTGGCACCTACTACACCATACCCCGTTCAAATCACTTCAATATTTTGTCTTACCCATTCACCCACTGAATGGCAGACGAACACAATTCATGTCTCAATGCTTAAGAATCCTTCTTTAACCTGTCTCCTCCCCTTCATCTACACTGATTGAAGTGGATTTAAGAGGTGACAACAATAAGGGACAACATCCTTCACCTGGATTCACCTGGTCAGTCTGTCGTGGAAAGAGCAGGGGTTCCTAATGTTTTGAACACTCAGTGTAGACCACTATGTAATTTAATCTGGATACATTTTTCCCTTTTAAATCTTAAACTAACAAGGGGTATGCTTTTTGCCCTTTTCTTTAGAAAGGGGTATTGGCATACCCCAACATTCCCCTCAATTCGAGCCCTGGATATGTTTACATACAGTGCATTTGAAAAGTAGTCAGACCCCTTCACTTGTTCCACATTTTATTACGTTACAGTCTTATTCTAAAATGGATTCAATTGTTGTTTTTCTCATCAATCTACACACAATACCCCATAATGATCAAGCGAAAACAGGTTTTTAGAAATGTTAGCAAATTAGAAGCAATATATAATAATGAAATATCACATTTACATAAGTATTCAGACCCTTTACTCAGTACTTTGTTGAAACACCTTTGGCAGCGATTACAACCTTGAGTCTTCTTGGGTATGACGCTACAAGCTTGGCACAACTGCATTTGGGGAGTTTCTCCCATTCTTCTCTGCAGATCCTCTCAGTCTCGGTCAGGTTGGATGGGGAGCGTCGCTGCACAGCTATTTTCAGGTCTCTCCAGAGATGTTTGATCGGGTTCAAGACCGGGCTCTGGCTGGGCCACTCAAGGACATTCAGAGACTTGTCCCGAAGCCACTCCTGCGTTGTCTTGGCTGTGTGCTTAGGGTCGTTGTCCTTCGCCCCAGTCGGAGGTCCTGAGCACTCTGGAGCAGGTTTTCATCAAGGATCTCTCTGTATTTTGCTCCATTCATCTTTCCCTCGATCCTGACTAGTCTCCCAATCCCTGCCGCTGAAAAACATCCCCAAAGCATGATGCTGCCACCACCATGCTTCACCGTAGAATGGTGCCAGGTTTCCTCCAGAAACTTGGCATTCAGGCCAAAGAGTTCAATCTTGGTTTCATCAGACCAGAGAATCTTGTCTCTCATGGTTTGAGAGTCTATGTACCTTTTGGCAAACTCAAAGAGGGCTGTCATGTGCCTTTTACTGAGGAGTGGCTTCCGTCTGCCCACTCTACCATAAAGGCCTGATTGATGGAGTGCTTCAGAGATGGTTGTCCTTCTGGAAGGTTCTCTCATCGCCACAGAGGAACTCTGGAGCTCTGTCAGAGTGACCATCAGGTTCTTGGTCACCTCCCTGACCAAGGCCCTTCCCCCCCGATTGCTCAGTTTGGCTGGGCGGCCAGCTCTAGGAAGATTCTTGGTGGTTCCAAACTTTTTCCATTTAAGAATGATGGAGGCCACTTTGTTCCTGGGGACCTTCTATGCTGCAGAAATGTTTTGGTAGACTTCCCCATATCTGAGCTCAATTTCAAGTCTCATAGCAAAGGGTCTGAATACTAAGGTATTTCTGTTTGTTATTTTGAATAAATTTGCAAACATTCCTAAAAACCTGTTTTCGCTTCGTCAATATGAAGCATTGTTTGTAGATTGATGAGGAAAATTCTCAATTTAATCCATTTTAAATTCAGGCTGTAACAAAATGTGTAAAAAGTGAAGGGGTCTGAATACTTTCTGAACGCACAGTGCATTCATAAAGTATTCAGACCCCTTCACTTTTTACACATTTTGTTACAGCCTGAATTTAAAATGGATTAAATTGAGAATTTGTGTCACTGGCCTACACACAATACCTCATAATGTCAAAGTGGAATTGTGTTTTTTGAAATTTAAATAAAAAAACGAAAAGCTGAAATATCTTGAGTCAATAAGTATTCAGCCCCTTTCTGATGGCAAACCTAAATAAGTTCAGGAGTAAAAATGTGCTTAACCAGTCACATAATAAGTTGCATGGAATCACTCTGTATGCAATAGTGTTTAACATGATTTTTTTTTACGACTACCTCCTCTCTATACACATACCATTTTCTGTGAGGTCCCTCAGTCGAGCAGTGAATTTGAAACAGATTCAACCACAAAGACCAGGGAGGTTTTCCAATGCCTCGCAAAGAAGCTCACCTATTGGTAAAAACCCCCCACAAAAAACATAGAATATCCCTTTGAGCATGTTGAAGTTATTACACTTTAGAAGGGTATCACTAGACCCAGTCACTACAAAGATACAGGTGTCCTTCCTAGCGCAGTTGCCGAAGAGGAAGGAAACCACTCAGGAATTTCACCATGAGGCCAATGGTGACTTTAATGGCTGCGATAGAAAACTGAGGATGGATCAACATTGTAGTTAGTCCACAATACTAACCTAATTGACAGGGCGAAAAGGAAGCAAGCTTGTACAGAATAAAAATATTCCAAAATATGCATCCTGTTTGCAACAAGGCACTGTGTGCTACAAATGGGAAGCTTCACTATTCCTCCAATCTCTTTCCCTCAAAAGGAAAAAAAGTTAGTATCCCTAAGAAAGTATGAGCTAGTTTTACAGATATAGATTGCACCAGTACTGTACACTGTACTCTAGTCCATAAATAGTCCATCCCCGACATCATGGAACCAAATGTAGGACTTCACTAAGGAAACCAGTCCAGAGCCCTTATTACCATAATGTAATGAAAAAGAGGAAGACCAACATTTTGTTTCTTTTTTATTTTCTATAAAAGAGATGAGTTTACTCCATGATCATAACAGATTGAATCATTGACCTCGACAGACCACTCACATACCAAACAATAAATCGAGGAAAATGTTACACAAAACCCCCCAAAAAACAAAATACCAAAAACGTAACACAAAATAAAATACCTGAATAAAAGCAAACTCTCTGCTGAGCACATTCTGAAGAAGAATCCATATCTATGGCACTTAACGTCCATCAGTTACCATGGGGATAAAAATAAGGAATTAATCAAAGGCTTAAAAGGAATGAAAAAGTATTTAACCTTTTCATAACTTGTCTAACAAAACAAAATTATATATAGGCTATTCATATATGGTGGACAAAATGATGACTGACTTTAGCAAAGAAACTCATTCTCTTGAGGCATTTTCTATATTCATCTTCATCCCCATTTAAAATGCTTTTCTACAATGGGGCACATGCGTCCCTGTGCCACATACTAAAATCATACATACACTCATCCACACAAACGTTCTGACACACACAAATGCTAACGTGGCGCGGCACAGAGACATGTCTACTTAAAACTGTACTGATTGAATGAAAATTTGAAAGTAGTTGAGTCAAGTGTACACTCATCCCACAGAAGTCCAGCTAAAACTAGATTTAAACCTGAATATCGTTAAATGGAAAATAGAAAATGCTGACTTTTCCTTTGACTTTTTACACAAGCTTATCCTTAATCTCCCTCCCCATCAAATATTACACCTCCCAGTCCCTTCCCACCCGTACATACTGTATACACCCCAAGTGTAATATATGCCAACTAGTATCATAGAACAATACAGGCACTGGAGAAACACACCATAAGAGAAAACTCAGAGGACCGGGTTAGAGGTCAACTCGTCGTGACCCTCGACCTGTGACCCCCTCGCCAACTCCAACAACAGAATTAGAACTCACATGTATCCACAAGAATCGAACAAGAAAAATTATAGAAATCAGAGCTGTTTTTGTAGGGTTTTCTTCTAGAACGTTTTATTTTTGTCATTTATTTATTTGTCGTATTTTTGTACGGCTAAAAAGAGTTGCCCTCTGATTAATTGTAGTCATAATGATAACAAGACTCATGCACAGACTAGCCAGGAGGTGGAGCTCTTTTTTGTCTCTGCTCTCTGCATTAGTAAAGTCTGGAGGGTGGAGTTACATCCCAAATGGCACCCTATTTCCTATATAGTACACTACAGTACCCCATGTGCCCTGGTCAAAAGTAATGCACTATATAGGGAGCATTTTGGATGCATCCTGGAACTAAAATCTTTAAGAAGTGTCTCATCTGTTCTTTTAAGAGCCCAATAAAGTTGCTGTTAGAACTTCTGTTTTGAGGTTTGCCTCTCACCCCATTCCTTGTCCCTAAATTACATAAAGTAGAGTTGCGGACTCACTACCAGATTAGAACACTTTGGATATGTTCAAATAACCATACCAGCACACCACTTATATTGCATGTCCAATACATTGCTTCATTGTAAGTAGTAGTATGCTAGTGTGGATAATGTAACATATCCTTTTAAATTTATTTTATTTTAACTATGCAAATTCCAGGCCAATATACGAGCAAGGAACAGGGAGGAATCAACAGTTTATAAATCAAACAGTTCAGTAATAGTTACTGATTCTCTGGTTCAATATTTGATGTGAATCAGCTGCAAAGAGGAAAATGCCATTAATGAATGAACACTTTCCAAGCTGTCTCTAAGCTTAATAATACACTATAAGGTGTTACAGTGATGGTGAACTCCCATTCAAACCAACCAAGACATAGCTCTAGAAACAGCTGGACTCTGGCTTCATCCCAAATGGCATCCTATTCCCTTTATAGTGCACTACTAAACTAGTGCACTATGTAGGGAATCAGGTGCATTTGGGACTAAGCCTCTGCCTCTCGTAGTGATCAGAATTTTTTGCTCCAGATGACGAAGGAAATATGAAAACTTCAAATGGTTCTTTAATTAACACTTGTTGGAATAATGCATATATTAGGTTTTATCCTCTTAAAAAACTACCTAAACGCTTTGTGTGAAGAGGGGTGAACAGGACAAGGAAAAAAATCTATTTATATATTATTAACAAAAAACACATATGAACAAAGAAGCGTTTTTTGGAAAGGAGAAGTGGGAGGAGTTCAGCATTAAAAAGGCAATGGTTGTTTGGCATAGACGGTGGGGGAAGTGTGTTGGTGAGGGGAGGGAGGGGTAAAAATAAAAATATTTTAAAAAAACAAACCAAATAAACAGTAACCATAGAATAAGAAAATACCTCTTTACAGTAGATCATAACATAATGGAAACAAATCTGCACTTCATTCTGCTTTCTCCCTCCCACTGCCGGCAGACTGTCCCATCCTTTGTTGTTACTGATTTGTTCATATGCCCAGGCAGGGAGAGATAGGCCTATCTAATGTACTGTCTGTCTGTGTGTGTGTGTGTGTGTGTGTGTGTGTGTGTGTGTGTGTGTGTGCGCGCGTGTGTGGACAATGGACAGGAGTGAGGCCGAAGGCAAAGCTGTACTGTACCTCCTCTCCTGAGAAAGAATACACGTCAGAAGTTGAAGTCCCTCACCCCCAATACACACACCTGTCCCCACCATTTCCTTGCATGTGATCTTTCTCTAACAAAACAAAAAACAGATCACATAAAAAGACTTATTCTGCCTCTCTTATCAGACAGACGTCTGTCTGGCAGTCCATTTGAACACATCAGTACTTTGTTTCTCAGAGCATTTCACTGTTACTGTGTTTCCATTATCTTCTTTAACTCCATTTACAAGATTGTTCTCCTTCGCTCTGTCCCATGTGAAAGTATCAAACAGGTGTGACATTACATGACCACCAGGAGTCCTTTCCCTCAACAAGGGTCAAATCCCCAGAGAAACGACACCAAACGCGGTTGAAAATATCCTGTTTATGTCACTCCTTCAATGTCGCATCTTACTTCCAAAGAGGCTGCATAGCAGAGCAGCTAACAGCCCAGTAGCATCTCGCCAGTCTGGGCCAGTCCAGCTGAAGATAACCCTCTCTGCCATGCTCTGGAGAGGGGGGGGGGGGGGAATTGTTTAATTCACGTCCTGCATCTTGGTTCATTAACCCCCCCCCCCCCCCCCCACCATCTGTGATGTCAAACAGAAGATTCCATTTCATAAGAAATGTTCCATTCCATATTCATTATTCCGTTATGTGTTCTTTTTGCAGTTTTAAGTTTCTGGGGGTTCTCTCGTCATCAGAACAAGTTCTCCTCAAAGATAGCCATCAGGTCGCTTTGGAAATTCATGTCGATGGTCGCCGCCATCTGTAGAGGGGAGAGGAAAGAGATTGAGGTGTCAGAAGAGCTGAGAGACTGAACATGGCATAGACACTGATCATAACGTAAACTCATTAAGGACACTGCTTTTGTGCTTCTCTCCTTCTGTCAATTCCCAAAGAGAAAGACATGGATGTGTAAAAAGTTTTATAAAATGCAATACATGAGATAGGACAATTAAGGACATGCAATAGTCCTCACCGCCTCTCTCCTCCTCCTCTCCTGCTCGCGGCGTCGCGCTAGCTCCCTCTGCTGGTCCTGGGCTGAGGGCTGGGGCGGTGTGGGGGCCTGTGGGGGATGGGGGAGGGCAGCGGGCTGGGCCTGGGGGGCTGGTGCCTGGGGTTGCTGCTGAGGATGGGGGGTCTGGATGTGTTGCTGCTGCTCCAGCCGTCTGCTTCGAGGCTCCTCATGAACCCTCCTCGACTGCTGCTGCTGAGGCTCAAGGATATCCTCATCATCCCTGTCACGACCCCTGAGAGAGAGAGGAGTGAGTTTCCCAAAGGCATTGTAGACAACGTTCTCGACGACCAAGACTTACTCATAGAACAGCAAAGTGCTTCAATTTGACAAATTCTGTTCATTCAGACAGAGAGAGAAGGAGAGAGACAGAGAGAGACAGAGAGACATAGAAAAGGAATGTTTCGCAAAGGCTTGGTAGCTAACGTGGTATGTTCTTTCTCTCGACAATCCCAGACCCGCAAGACTCATAGAACAGCAAAGCGAAACCTCATTTGACAAATTTGGTTCACTCACACACACAGAAAATGCATTGTCAAACATCGATGTTGAAATATACAAATAAACATTTCATTCAGGGTTGAAAAACGTCAGCGTTTTTGAAGAACCCAACTGTAATCCTCACCGTAGTTTCTCCTGCTCCCGGCGCAGTTTGTCCCTCTCAGCCTGCTCTGCCTGGGCCTTAAGAGCCTTCTCTCTCTCCTCTTTCTCCCGGGCGGCCCGGCGGAACTGCTCGAAGCTGTCGCTAGACGACTTCACTGCAGACAAGGGCGCCGACGTGGACTTCTGGGCCAGGCTGGCCCACGAACCCATGTTCTTCAGTTTCACATCCTGTCCGACGGATAGATGGAAAGATAAACGGATGGCGACAGACAGACAGATGACAGCGAGGGAGGGAGGGGATGGAGGAAGAGCAGATACGTTAGTATTTGATCATGACTGAACAAGGGGTCGACTCATCACATAGCCACTAATTTCAATAGTTTGGGTCTAATGGTATTCTCATAATTAGAGATAATATACTGAGTGTACAAAACATTAGGAACACCTTTCTAATATTGAGTTGTATCCCCTTTTGCCCTCAGAACAGCCTCAATTCGTTGGGGAATGGACTCCACAAGGTGTCGAAAGCATTCCACGGGGATGCTGGCCCATGTTGACTCCAATGCTTCCCACAGTTGTGTCAAGTTGGTTAGATGTCCTTTGGGTGGTGGACCATTCTTGATACACACGGGAAACGGTTGAGCATGAAAATCCCAGCAGCGTCACAGTTCTTGTCACAAACCGGTGTGCCTGGCGCCTACTACCATACCCCGTTCAAAGGCACTTAAATATTTTGTCTTGCCCATTCACCCTCTGAATGGCACACATACACAATCCATGTCACAATTGTCTCAAGTCTTAAAAATCATTCTAACCTGTCTCCTCCCCTTCATCTACACTGATTGAAGTGGATTTAACAAGTGACATCAATAACGGATCATTGCCTGGACAAGGATAAGAGCTTAATGTTTTGTATACTCAGTGTATTACATTCACATTTTAGTCATTTAGCAGACACTCTTATCCTGAGCGACTTACATGAGCAATTAGGGTTAAGTGCCTTGCTCAAGGGCATGTCGACAGATTTTTCACCTAGTTGCCTCGGGGATTGGAACCAGTGACCTTTCGGTTACTGGCCCAACGCTCTTAACCACTAGGCTACCTGCCGCCCCATATGTTTATAATAAGGTGTGTGTGTATGGCAACGTGCTGCCCTGTCTTTCAACCACCTGTACCTTTTTGGGGGCGACAGGCGTTTTGGGCTCCTGTTTGAACTTGTCCTTGTCTGGCAGGGAGGAGGAGGGAGGACCGCTGGGCTCTGAGGAACGGATGACCGGCCGAGAGCTGTCCGTCGTCTTCACAGCTGAAGCACGTTAACGCATACAAGGAATACAGAACATGTCAAAAAGATAGACATATGCACGCATTTGCTGTAAACATAACGCCACACACAATCCCGTTTATTCTTATGGAACGTGTGTGTCTGCATATGAGCACTATTCCCCAATATTGTTCTTCCACACACAGTACACACACACACACACACACACACACGCATAGTACACCCCTAAATAAAACACACAGACTAGAGCTGGGGCCAAAATATCATATCACAGTATAAAAAAAGAAATTGACAGTATTTTATGTTTTTTAATAATAAAAGTTATACATTTGCTTTATGAGTAGTGTGTGAACCCTAGGGAGGCAACACATATTCTAAGTGTTTTTACTGGGTCTTTCTCCATTCTGATTGTTTTATACTGTTCAATCAAACTTCAACCATTTTTTTGGGGGGCATATTCATCCATTTCCAAACTGCCACGTCGGGCTACACTATATGGGCAAACAACCTAGGCCTTGTTTTTAACCAAATATTGACTTGCGATTTAGAGCAAAACACTTTGAACTGTTGGAATCATGGAAATATAATGATTATTCTAATTCCATAGTTAGAATATAATAGTAGGCATTTTGAATACAGTGTTGTTTGACATGACAACGAATGAAAATGCCAAGGAGTTATTGTGAGAGTAGAAACCAAAGTGGAAAGCATCTGCTCCATTGACTATGCAGACTCAAGTGGTCTCGTGGTCGAGCAACAACTGCGCTACCTGAATGACAGGGGGAAGGGCTTGGTGAGAGAGGGAGAGCAACGACTCAAGCAGCGGCGTAAACTAGAAAAGAGGACGTTACACACGGCGGAGTGGCGTATCACATTTAACAAACCAAACATTGAAATACCGTTATAGAAGGTCAAGTAAAAACCCAAACCGGTCCGTGCATCAATACCGGTATATAGTCAAATACGGTACACCGCCCAGCCCTAACACACACAGTTTTGTATTGCTATCCTTGTGGGGACCAAATAATTGATTCCCATCCAAAATCCTATTTTCCCTAACCCTAAATCTTTACCTAACCATAACCCCAAACTAAAAAAATAAAATCCTTGTGGGGACCGGCAAAATGTCACAACTTCTCTTGTTTTACTATCCTTGTGAGGACTTATGTTACCCACAGGGATAGTTAAACAAAAAAAACACATACCAGTGTACTCACTCTGCTGTGCGTGGCCGGGTAGCGAGGGCTTGCTGTGGCTGTCTGGGTGTTTGTGAGGGTCTTGTCTCATGGCTGAGCTGAAGGGCTCTCCTCCTCCTCTCATCACTGGAGAGGGAGGCAGCTTCTCTTCTTTCAAGCCTACCAGGGCCGGGGGTGCACGCTGCTCCTTCAACACACAGCCGGACAGGGGTTAAAGGCACATTCTGGAAGATGTTCAACGGTCGTTTCGATGAATGATATACACCCATTGAAAAACAGACTCAGGGTTGTGGCTTAAATGCTTGCTGTCCCTTCAACAAGCACATAGAAGAAATGCAGGTTAACACGTACATTCCTCACACACACAGAGGCTCTATCGAACTTCACACGGCACAACCAGGGATTCAAATTGTATTTGTTTTCGTTTTAAATACCTTTAGCTTTTGATTGAGCCTGCCTGGGGCACACTTCTTGTTAGGACTAGTCAATTAACCCCATTGTGCCAGGCAAGCTCAAACAATCCAGCGAAGCGATAGTATTTGAGAGAAAACAAAATATTATTTGAATCCACGTTTGCAAAACAGATCCAGATTCAACTGACAGAAATAGAGACAGACACTACTCACTTTCTTGGGCTGCAGGTTGTGTGGTGGAGACTGGTGCGTTATAGGGGGATACTGGGGGAGGTGGGGGGAATGCATCATGATGGGGGAGGGGTTCTCCCTTAGGTGCCCTGTAGCCAGAACAGAGAGGGGGAATGATTAGAATCACCATTTAGTCTGATTCAAATCCTACAGCACAGTGTCCTAACATACCGAAACTCACGACGTGACATTCCAGGTTGTCTCTTTTGCAGTCACACTGTATAGATTGCTATGTGTTGAGATCTGATGTGCGCAGTGTGACTGAAGAAAAGACGATCTGGAACACCAACCACTGACTGACTGTATGGATAGGGGTGTGAACACTACAGTCTTCCAATCAATCTACCAATTTAAATCAACCAATCAACACTTGAGTCTCACCGCTGTTGTATGGATCAGCCTTGATCTGTCGAGGGGAGGGATGTTGCTGTTGCTGGATGATGTGCTGTGCTTTGGTGGAGGACTGCATGGACCCCTTGTGTTGCCCTGCAGCGGCCTGCCTGTCTGACTGACCCGTCTGCTGCACCACCGGCCCCTGGGAGGGGAAACCCATTTGGGCATGCTGCTGCAGGTGGCGGGCTACCTGGTGCGGGGGGAGGATCTGCTGGGGGTGGCGCGAGGGGGGGGTGGGCTTGGACTGGGCCTGGGGGGGCTGGACCGAGAGCTGGGGCGGCTGAAGAGGGGGCTGGGAGGGCTGCACCTAGGATAGGAGGATAGGATCACTTTAGTCCCAGAGGTCAAATTTTACTAAGACACACAGTGATTCTGTTTAAGAACTAAATAATGTACATTACACACTCAACATAAACAACACAAATATTATATACACATTATGTGGACCCAAAGAAGAGTAGCTGCTGCTTCTGCAAAAGCTAAATGGGGATCCAAATAAACAAATGACCCCATTTAGTCGACCGGTTGATAGGCTGTTGGTCGACAGATTTTGTTTAGTCGAGCAGTCGCAATTTTTTATTTTTTTTTAATGGTGCACAAGACACCTGTCTGAGTCGGACCTGTCTCAGTGGACTAATCCATTGCGGCAACCCCAGGGATGGCCCAGTCCATCACTAAGACATGTGATACTGAAATTGGATATGGTTATATTATGTAAAAATAAAAAGGTGCAATCTAAATCTAATATTATTTTATAACAAATGCGCTTTCTCCCACGTTGGATATGGTCACTGTCTGCGGTTCTGAAACAATCTTCAGTGCGCCGTAGAATTGGCGCCTTTCCCTATATTGCCATGTACATAATAGCAAAATGAACCAGCATATTGGGATTGAGAACAAAGCAGCAGCAGCAGAGACGAGGAAACAGCCCTTGCCTTAAGCCCTATTCAGACGGGACTCGTTTTACTGGGGGTGGTCAGGTAATGTAATTATGTGCACAAGCACAAAACACCACATCTGTAATTTTAGTCCCGTCCGAATCTTCCATGTCAGTAATTTGTACATGGCAGGAGAGTAAAATAAGGTTTTTGTTGTGTTTGTTTTTTTGGGAGGGGGGAGGGGTCTCGGATGGTTGATGGGCAGCTCTCTGGGAGCTGTGGGAGGATGTTGGATGATTGGTGGCCTGGCGGTTAGGAGCTTGGGACGGTGGCCGATGGGTCGCTGGTTCGGGTCCCCGTTTTGACTTGGTGGGCGATCTGTTGACGTGCCCTTGGGCGGGGCGCTTGACCCTGGTTGCTCCTGTGGGTCGCTCTGGATGGAGACGGTTAGATGACTGAATGTCATGTAAATGTTGAGCTGCTTCACTGCAGGTAGACTATGTTTTAATATTTTTTTAAACAATTCCTGCCAGAATAACCTAGTTTTTTGGCAAACGCCAAGGTCCTCTGATAATACTAGTCCCTGCGAATCGACATCCCTGTGTTTTGAGAAAAATGTCTGAGTTTGACCGGTGTCGCTCACGGTTGGAGCAAGAAAATAATAACTGATTTGATAAATTGAACGAAGTGTTGCAAATAGCCTATATATGAAGGGCCTAACATGTATCAACTTTCACAGTGAATGCCTTTGTTCATATGTTGTGCGAATGAATTGAATATTACCAAATGCATCAGTAAAAAATATTATGACCACTTAAATGTAACCCTTGCTGTTAATAGATTGCAAAGCAGCATACAACTGACCTAAACGTTTGGAAATGATAAGTTCACTTTCGCATCCATAGCCTTAAAATGCATCTCAAGTGCACTGTTTAGCTCACATCTGAAGGCTGGGGGGCATTTAGGAAGTCTACTGCGGATCGCTAAAACATCCTAATGATTATGATCACACTTCCTCAATTGAAATATTATGGCGACACTATATCAAAGATGGTGAGGTATGGTTTAGAATGTTGGGAACCAAGCTCAAGTTATCAGTGTAGCCCTGTTATCGCCTGGACTTGACGCCTAGAAAAAAAACCTCCAGGCTTCCGTCATAACTGTCAATTTATAAAAGATAAAAGGATTACAGGGGGCAGTTCGGAAAAAAACTAATACCGTCCGAATTGTCCTCTGGATTAACGGGCATTCTGGAGTAATAATTACGTAACCAATGTTGTCTAGTAATACTAGTCCCATGCGAATAGGGCTTAGCATAATTGTCTAAGAAAATTGAGGAGATAGCAAACCCCAACTTAATTAGGTCTATAATCAAATCAAATGTTATTTGTCACATGTGCCGAATACAACCTTACAGTGAAATGCTTACTTCCAAGCCCTTAACCAACAATGCAGTTTTAAGACAAAATTATAAAAACAACTAATAATTAAAGAGCAGCAGTAAAATAACAGTAGCGAGGCTATATACAGGGGGTACCGGTACAGAGTCAATGTGCGGTGGCACAGGTTAGTCGAGGTAATTGAGGTAATATGTACATGTGGGTAGAGGTAAAGTGACTATGCATAGATAATAGAGTAGCAGCAGCGTAAAAAGGGGGGGGAGGGACAATGCATATAGTCCAGGTAGCCATTTGATTAGATGTTCAGGAGTCTTATGGCTTGGGGGTAGAAATATATATATATATATATATATATATATATATATATATATATATATATATATATATATATATATATATATATATATATATATATATATATATATATATATCTACAGAAATAAAAACAGATCTTGCTTCTGTTGCCTGTTTAAGTGTTTGTTTAATAGCCTACTGATTCCGTGAGCACCAAGCCTCATGCAATGGCAAAATGTCCTGATAAAGCAACTTCACAGATTTGGCTGATTTTCATCTTTGCTATCCTGTAATAAAGGCTTTACAATTTTTATTTGTTAGAACAAACTGGTATTACTTATTATTTAGTGTTGTTTACACTGTTCCAAACAGGCAGAAAAATCATATTGTAATCTAACAGCACCTGTTTGTCACACATAATATGCACGCAGCTCTCGCTCCTATACCCTCCTTTTTCTTGATCTACTTGTTGTTATTATTACAATTAGTATTATGATCATCATTATAATAATAAGTAATGTCGTTATCATTAGTAGGCTTTGTATAGGAGCCTTGTATAACCACCATCGAGCTGTAGGCCTAAGAGCGTGTCCTGTTTAGTCTTAATACCGTAACTTACTTAGGCCTATATTTCAATATTTAGTCTACTGTATCAATCAATCGTTTATTTGTTTATGGCATCACACAGCATACGAGACATTCATTCTTTGAAATGCAATCAAGCATTTTAGTTTTAAAATTAAATAACAAAGGGAGCTTTGAATAATTAGCCTAAACAATAAATAAATTGCAATTCACGAATGCATGCAATTGTTTTTAAGTCTGCTTTATTCATCTTTTTTTTCTCCATTAGAACAGACTCTCTGGTACACTTATTTAGTGTTGTTTACACTGCTCCAAATGGTCAGAAAAAATAATATTGTAATCTAACAGCAACTGTTTGGCACACATAATACTCACACAATGCTTGCTCCTATACCCTCCTTTTTCTTGATCTCCAGTAGTTTCCACAGCTAAGTCAAATGTCTTCCACAGATCTGACTTCCCCTTTCCCTCCTGAGCAACCAGTAAACATTTGCCCGTTTCAAGTTTCTTTTTCACGTCCTCCGCATCCATTTGGTTGTCGACATTACTGTTCGGAGTTTGTTATAACCAATTCATTGATGCGATTAGGATAGGCTATAGGTCAGGCCCCATTGGTCACATGCATGCAATGCTTACATGTTTCACGTAAAGAGAGCAAGGGTTGAGGGAATAGGGAATGTTTTTCCTAAACAAATTAGGGATTTCATTAACAGAACGTTTCAGTCAGAAACAAGAAACTAAATGGCTGAAATTATGTTGCAGCTTCAGCACGGACAACGCAATAATCACTTGCTGTGCTGTCTTTCGCTGCAGTAGGGAGGAGAGCGAGACAACGTGCGCCAGTCACACAGGCACTCGCTGTCTTTTTTAAACACAGTGTGACCATCGCGCTCTTTCTTTAGTTATTTGTGTGTTTTATTTCAATCAAACAGTGTGCATCAGACAAGCTCAGTGCATATGTAGTTATTGTATTCAAACACTAGGGTGTGTCTGCCTATATATGGAAAAATACGTTTAAATATTCCGACCAATTGATTGGTCTAAAGAACAGGACGACTCTCGGTCGAGCAATATCTTTTTTTTTGTCGGGGACAGCCCTAAAATAAATATATTACACACTCAACATATGCACAATACAGACCTGTACAGACTGCAGGAGGGGAGCCTGGTTCTGTTGTTGGCGAACCTGGAGAGACTGCATGACCTGCTGGGGATTGTGTGGTTGTTGGCCAGGTCGTCCCTGGCTCTGTCCCTGCTGGAGCTGCTGCAGGTAGAGATGCACCTGGCTGAGGGGTAAGGGCGGAATCACCTCCTCGTCGTCCTCCAGGAGCATCTGAGGGGGCTGGGAGGACAGCAGGCCCTGAGGGGTGAGGGTGGGGGGGGACAGGGGCCGCTGCTGCAGGGTCTGGGGGGGGGCGGGGTGGAGGATGTGGGGCGGGAGGTGATGCTGGGGTGGAGGGGCTTGTGGCTGGAGCTGTTGTTGTTGTTGTTGTTGTAGGGTTGGCTGGGGCTGGGGCGCTGGTTGCTGCTGCTGGGGGGGTTTGGGAGGTAGAGCTGCTGCCCTGTGGCTGGGTCGAGACGGCTGCTGGGGCAAGGCGTTGTGCAAAGCTACAGGTGAAGAAGAGGAAGGGAAACAATGAGAAAATGTGGTTAGCAGAGTCAGGATGGAAACATCACATTGAACTGCCTAGCTAATCAATAAATGCATAGAATCAACTTTTAGGAAGCCGGATAACGCAAGACCGATTTATTGCAGGACTGGGTTCAAATAGTGTTTGTTTTCTTTCAAATACTTTGCTTGCGTCCGATTGAGCCTGCCCAGTACACCAGATGGGTGGGGTTGGCACATTATGGACTATTCCATTGGTCCCATTACGCCAGGCAAGCTCAATCAACCACAGCTCAAGTATTAGAAAAAAATACAAAAGACTATCTGACCTCAGGCAGGTGTGGCTTGAAGAGGTCGGGACTTACCTGGGTTAGGGTTGGGGAGGATGGGGTGCTGGTTGAGAAAGGGGTGCGTCTCTGGGGACACAGGCCCTGCTGCGGAGTGAGCGTTGAGGTGGGGGGGCACGGCAGGCGACGAGGAGTGGTGGTGCTGGGACAGGTGCATGAGGGGCTGCTGGCCGAAGTGGGGCAGCGAATCAAACGTGTTCTCCAGCAGCTGGGAGGACTCCAACGCCGTGACCGTTACCTAGACATTACACACAATCATACACTGAACTTCACTGCTGCACTTTTCAGTGATTCCTGATCTGTGATGTGAACAAATGCTTTTTTAATCAGCTGTATAGTCCCGCTGTACAGTCCCCATCCCTATCAAATCAAATGTTATTGGTCGCATACACATATTTAGCAGATATTATAGCAGGTGTAGCGAAATGCTTGCTATATATGTTTTGTATTATTTTTTTTACATTTTTAGTCATTTAGCAGACGCTCTTATCCAGAGCGACTTACAGTTAGTGAGTGCATACATTTTTTTTCCATACTGGCCCCCCGTGGGAATATATAGTCTATTGTTTTTATGTCCTGTAATGAGCTTTTATGAAAACTGACAATAAAATGCTATCATATCTTTAGGACCACATAGGATATAAGCATTCGAGCTTTGTGTTTTTATCCTGGATAATTTATCATGTATGTAATATTAAGTATCTTAAACTTATCTTTTCCAACTAGCACTGACTTTGCTGAGGGAAAATGACTGTGATATGTGGTTGTCTCACCTAGCTATCTAAACTAAAATGTAAAATATGTTGTCTCCGGCTAGAGCAGCCTACTACTTTTAATTATCTAATAAATTCAATCAATCTTACTGGGGGAGGAGGGGCTATGTAGGTGGCGGGGGAAGGGTTATGGTGCTGCTGGTGCTTCAGGTGGATGCTGGGCTGCAGGACAGGAGCCTGGGGGTGAGGGTGGGCCTGGGGGTGAGGGTGGCCCTGGGGGAGGGGACCAGCTCCAGACATGGCATGGTGGAGATGGGTCTTCTTCCCTTCGTTGGTCCCGTGGCCTTTCTTCTGTTTAGGAGCTATTCCTGACAAGAGAAGGGAGAGAGAAGGAGATCCTGAATTAAAATTTAAATGAAGCTTTCTTCTATCAATTCTGAATACGTGAGAAAAATCTGTTGACCACAGCCACAAGATTGTCAAATATTCAAGTATTGACCATGATATATGCATGAGGTAGATAACATGAGGCACATGTGAAATACCTCAATGTTATGCTTCAAACCAAAGAAGATATTAAAAAGGCTTCAAACAACATTTGAGGAGTGAAATAAGAAGGGCGTGTCCCTACCCTTCTCCTCATCACTGTCTGAGGAGCTGGAGTCGCTGCTGTCCGAGTCAGAGGAGGAGCTGGCCTTGGTCTTGGCGGCCGTCATGGCCTCCATGGTCTTCTCTGCCACTATAGGAGAGGGCAGCACGTGACTCGACATCTTCTCAAGACAACCTATCTTCCACGAACATGTTAGGTCAACATAACACACTGCATTGCTCAGACAAAGTTTTAAAGCAAAACTATTTTTAAAAAGAGTGACCTAGGAGCTAGAGGAAAGCTGTGGAAAACGTATCAATACCTCTTCTTGTTATTCATGTTTTGTAACTGTAATTTTGGGATTGATTTGAATTAATTATGTAACATAATTAAATTACAAATTATTTGTAGGTGCTCAGGGAGTTTCTGTTTGGCCACAGGGGGAGGCAAAGACATTCATGATGAGACTCACCAGGAACCTTCTTCTTGTTCTTGCGGAGGCACGACGACACGTATCTCTCCAGCTCCCTCAGCGTGGACGGCTTGAGCGTCTCAAAGTCGATCTCGATCTCGTCGGGGTTGGAGTTCTTCAGCGAGGGCTCTCTGGACTGGATGATGTGGACCACACGACCCAGCTTGTCACCGGGCAGCTTGTTGATGTCCAGACTCAGCTGCCTCTTCTCCTCGTACGACATGGGTTTCCCCTTCTCCCCGGGGGCTCCGGCTGCAGCCGGGCCCTCCTCCTGGCCCTCCCTCAAGCCCGACACGGGCTGCAGAGTTGGGGGCTGCAGCGCTGCCTGAGGGCCCACGGCTGCAGAGCGGTTGTTCTTCACCGCACCTCCCTCCTTCTTACTGCAAGATCAGAGCAGAACATATAAACCATCAGTACTATTTCAACTGGAATACAATTTCAACCTTTGTCTCTATTCCAATGTCCGTACAAGCATACTACTTAGAATGAAGTAGTGAATTCTAAGTAGTATGCTAGTATATGGGACATTGGAATGTAGCCAGAGTAACACAACAGCTCTGTGAAATGCAGAGGGAGAACACAAATCATGTTTACACACTGGCTGTGGAAATTAGACATTAGAAGCTTAGAAATGGCTTAGAGGATTAACAACAAAACAGCTTCATTAAGTAATTTGACAAAGACAATCAGTGCTTTGAAGTCAGCAATGTTTATAATGTGTCAATACAATCCATGCGCTCAGCAAATCCTGTGTAAATGTCACAGGTCCTGACTTCTGTACTAACGCCCCACCTAAGACAGAAATTCCCATAGCTGTGTATTGTACCGTGCGCTGACTGATGGAGAACAAGTCCAGTGCAGTACAGATGGGTATACTACAAAGCAGGATCAATGAGTTAGCCAGTTAACTTTAATAAGCAACCGGAAATAACTTTTTATTTTCTGGTTAATTAAAAAAGCTACATTTAAATATTTGTTTTCGGGGTTTTTATCAATTCGACCATGCCCATTTCAAGCTCATAAAAAAAACATCAAAAAAAAATATTTTGGCAAGTTAGCTGGCTTATTCCTTGGTCCTGCCTTGTAGCTTGGCTCAGTAGTGTGAAAGGGCTATTATTGTTGCTACCTGGGTTTCTTGGTCTTCTTGGGCAGCAGCTCCTTGCTGCTGCTGCTGGTGTTGTTCTTGGTCTTCTTGGGGAACTGGATGGCCGGCTCCGGGATCTCCTCCACCGCTCCTTTCCTTTTGTCTTTCTTCTTCTCCTTCTCTTTCCTCTTTGGTTTGCTGGCCTGTGGCTGCGAGAGGGCCGCCAGCTGCTCGTGGACAGCTTTGAGCTGAAACAGACAGAAAGGAAATTAAACGGTCAAAAACAATGGATAGGCATTGACTGGAAGTCACGAAATATCCCATGGGGTCAGAAATGACACAGTATCCCTCATCCACACTCAAGGATTCAATTCGATTTGAAACAACTTTATTTATCCATCAAATGTATCACAAATTGATGCCATTAGTGCCAACATAGAAAAATCAGGAAGATGATAGTTATGAGGGGGTTCTGTATATCATATAATGTATGATAAATAGAGATGTCATCAGAGAATCCCTCAAATCAGGTGAAAAAATCCCATCCTATTTGCATTCAATGTTGTTGTTTTGCTGTAGCCTTGTTTTTAAAAAATATAATACTCAGATCTCACTTGTAAAAGAGATCTAATTCTCAGAAAGGATCAATAAAAACAATATCTCCCAAAATATTCTACTTCCTTCGGTCTTTCCTCACCTGTTCCTGTAGCTCGGCCAGTCTCTGGGCTCTCTCCTCCTCCAAGTCGTTGGTGGAGGATTCCGACTCCGATGACGAATCACTGGAGCTGTCCGAGGAGGAAGCAGGGCGTTTGACCGAGGAGGCTGGACCTAGAATGGAAGAGGCTGGATTTAGGATGGGCGGCGGCTGGGACTTGATGATGGGGGCGGAGGACTGGAGCAGCGCGGGGGCAGGAGTCGAAGCCAAGGTCTCCTCGGGCTCGTCTGGCATCTTGGCGAAGCGCATCTCAAACACGTCCTGTTGGAGAGAGCGAGCGAGAGAGAGAGAGAGAGAGAGAGAGAGAGGGAGGGAGGGAGGGAGGGAGAGAGAACACAGTCAGTGTCAGAGTCTGGATAGAGAACAGAACTTGGTGGTGTTCAATAGGGCGCACCTTAGCAAAACTAGTTGCAATGGAAAAGCAAACATCGGTGTTCTGATTTTGGAAAAGTTCAAGAACTGTTAGTACATATGAATTTCACTCAGTTTCAAAACGTATTCTCCCTACTGAACCACCCAGATTTCAAACACATCTGCTGCACCAGTAAAACAAACACAGCAAATAGCTCAGCAAACAGGTACATGAAAAGGCCTAAGCTCATGTGGGCATTTGTTATGAAATAGATTTTTGTGACTTACATTTATCTAGTATATACCTTGCATGTGTATCTGTCATGCGTGCATGTTGCCGTTTATATATTTACTATATATATATTTACTATATATATATATATATATATATATATATATCTCTTTATCTTATCCGACTTGCCACAACTTAAGTTCCTTCTGGAAAATGAAAGTAATTGAATTATGACGGTGTTAATTACAGTGTTAGAAGTGTTATTACCTGTAGTTTGCGTGCCATAGCCACCACCTCGTGGTCGGGTGGGTTGTACTTGTAGCAGTTGGAAAACATTAACCGCACGTCGGCAGCAAACTCCTGGGCGTCTCTGTACTGCCTGTTGTCCAGCTTCACCTAAAAACACATCACAACATGTAAACAAAACCACGTCACAATGTCGGAATCCTTTTAGAGAGGACAAGGTCATCTCTTAGAGAGCTACACTCCTTCAGGCTTTCTTTCCAACCCTTACCCAACATAGTGCACTACTTTCGACCAGAGCCCTATGGGCCCTGGTCAAAAGTAGTGTACTATATAGGAAAAAGGGTGCAATTTGGGACACAGCCATAATAGTGTTCCATTCAAACCCACCTTGACGGTGGCGAGGTCCATGGGGTGTTTGATGATGTCGTGGTAGTCGTGCAGCCCCAGCATGTCCACGTCCACTGGCTTGTAGAAAGGCCAGGCGTAGGCAGCGTGCTTCTTATGTAACATGTCTCGGACCAAGCTGGAGCAGTACCGTAGTTGCTCCTGCTGCTTGGGGCTATGAGACCCTAAACCTGGTCCTACGGGTCCCCCTAGACCGAGACCTATCCCGAGGCCCAGGTGGTGCTGGGAGTCTGGAGCCTCCTTGAGAAGCTTGCTGGGCCTGGCGCTTTCTCGCCGCGGCAGCGTCTTCCCCGACTTGGACTCGGCCGGAGAGGACTCGCTCAGCTGGTCGTTGGCCGTGGGGGTGGTTGTGTCTGCTTTCCTCTTCTGGCTCTTTCTCTGCTGGAAGGAGGAAGGGAAGATGGGGATAGAGAAATGAGGGGCACGGGGAGAAGGACAGAGAAGAGGCAGAGTATGAGAGGAGAATGTGATCGTTTTAGATTACGCTTAAGGTAATACACAGTGTACTTTTGTCAAAAGCATTCTGAACTGCGATTAATTGAGCTTCCCTGGCGCAATGGAACCAATGGAGTAGCCCTAAAAATGCAAAGCCATTCTCATTTTGCGCTATAATGAACATGACCCAGTTCTGCAAGCAATATACCCAGCACCCTCCCCATGCATGCCAAATCCTCCATCCTACTCACTTTGGCCATGGGCACGGGGTTCTGCATTATGGGGGCGGTGCTCTGGATGGACGTGGGGGGCAGGGTGGTCTGGGTGGGGGGAGGAGGCACAGAGGTCATAATAGGGAGCTTGGGAGGGGCCGGGAGAGGCAGGTCCGACGGGCCCAGTGAGTAGGGGGGCCCCAGCTGTGGCGCGTGGGCATGGGTGTGGACAGGTAGCGTTGGGGGCACGCGGGTGGGCAGGGCCTGTATGAGGGGCTGAGGAGGTAGAGATGGGGGCCCCTGGTCCTGGGTCTGTTGCTGCACTGGTGGTCCTCTGGTCTGGGGGCCCGGGGAGTGGCTGGAGAAGCCCCGCGTCTGGGGGGTGGTGGACGGAGAATCCATAGTCGGGCCTGGCTTCAAGTTCAGACCTGGGAGGGTGTGAGAGACGCACAGAGAGACAGAACAATGCACGAATGAATGAAATTGAATTAGGTTGCAGGGGTGCGTGCTACACCACTGCTTATAACTATAAGTTAAGTATAACTATAAGAAATCTAAGATGTGTCAAATAAATTATATCCAGCTCAGGGCTCCAGCTATGCATTTGGTTTTCTAAATTGCTAGCTAAGTGGCTAGATGTCATGATCAAGTTTCTTGGTTACAGAAGAAACATTCAATCCCCTCTTGGATCAAGATCTAGGGCCCTATAAAATCTGCAATACGGAGAATGCGGACGGAATCACGGAATCCAGACATTAAAACAAAATTTTAAAATGCATTGAACTTAGTAGGGAATCAACTAAAATGTATTAAATGTAGTAATTAGCCCAAGTTTACCATAACACATTAACAGAATGCATCAGTGATTCGTATTTCCTGCAACTTTCTGAAGAGGCAAGGTGAATTCCCCATCTGTGTATGTATGGTGCGAGCGTATACCACTTTGTGCAGCCTTTAGCATGATGCTAATAAAAAGCTTTCTGGTAGATGGAAAGGCTTTCCCAAAAACCTTCTAAATTAAATGTTAACTACAAGGTAGCCTATGCTTACCTGGAAGAATGACATCATGATTATTTGCATCAATCCAGTGGGTAAATCTACCATCACATCTGCGCTAAAAAAAACAGCTAAAAACAGCCTCTTGCTTGCTGGAGTCAAAGGGTTACTACACCCAAAAATGTAAATTCCTCAAATATTTTCCAGACCTCAAGTGGTCTCCTGATGTGATTAAAGAAAATACAAAAATTATTTCAACTTCATATTCATCATCTCCAGCACCACCCCAACATCAACATGAAAACAATGAGTTTCTATGTTTTGTAGTAAAAAAGATAGAGGAACATAAGTGTTTCCAATGACATCGGTGTATGAGTAGGCATTGTCTACTTATTGGTTGATGATGTCATTGGAAACACTTATCTTCCTCTATCTTTTTTACTACAAAACATAGAAACGCACCATTTTCACATATTGTATGTTGATGTTGGGTTGGTGCTGGGGATAATGAATATGAAGTAGAACAATTTGGACAATTCCCTTTAATGTGGACTTAGAAAATACAAATGAGTTGTTTTTCTATTGAAAAAGTGTGAATTTGAGAGTGAAAAACTAAACAAAAAATGTGGGAAAGGGAAACCTGAGAAAACGGAATTTGGGAACAAATAAAACGGAATCAGGCAAAAAAATTAAGGGTTTTTATACGGCCCTAAAGATCCCTGTTGGCTAAATTGTTTTGTCTGTAAAAATAATAAAATATTATTTATATATTGACGGTATAAAAATGTGGATACCGCCCAAATCTAAACTGAATTAATTTAACTATATTTTGGTGCCAGTTGGCGACCCATCCCTTATGGGATTAATTGACAGGTAACTCACTCAAAACACATGAAACAAAAGACTTGTATCATTTTCACACTCATGCCAACCTGAAACGTACTGTGCTGGCTCGGATACTTCCCTTTCACATTATCCTTTCGAGCAAAGTTCCAGCAACTATGTTGGACGCGCAACCTGGCCAGCACAGTACAGTTCAGTAGTGTGAAAAGGGTATTGGAAACCCCAGGCCAGGGGTGTGCCTGTGTGTGTGCTGTACCCTACCTCCTTCCCGTCGGCCCCGGCCTCGTCCCTTGCCGGTCATGACAGCGATCTCCGTCTCGTCCTGGGGCATCTCAGTGATCTTCTGGAGAAACATCTTCTCCAGCTGCTCAGCCATTAACACTATGTCATCTCCAGGCTGCAGGCATTGAGAGACAGACACCCCACGTTAATACAGTACCAGAAACCAAAGCCTAGACATACCTAGGACCTAGTCATACACAGACCTAGCAATACCTAGGACCTAGACATACATTTATCTAGCACTACCTAAGAAAAAGCATCCATTCTAAAACATCGTCCATTCTAAAAGGTTGTCCGAACTCTAAATATACGGCTCTGATAGTAACTATATGGGGTGTGGTGGTCATAGAAAATAGAATCTATAGCATGGACCACCTCATTCAAATTGCCAGGGTAAGCTGTTCCAAAGCCCTTTCTATAGATTATATTTATAGGTGGTGGTTGACAGCCACAATGCATTATTGCATCCATACCTTGTTGTAGATGTAGCAGTTGGTGAACATGGTGTTGAAGTCTTGAATACATTCTTGCGCGTTCCAGTAGTAGCTGTTCTCAAGTCGCTTCTTGATTGTTCCCATATCCATAGGAACTTTAATAATCTTGTAGTAGTCCTGGAAAACATATTTTAAAAAAGTATAATTAAACTAAAACAAGACAGTCACAGACAGACAGAGGAATATGCCAAGTGTGCATGTTGGATGCTTGGGTGGCATGGCCCACATAGAAACACTAGTAGAATCAATAATTGGTGTTTGCAACTCAACACTCCTTGTAAAAAAAGCTATTTGGGGTGCAGAGTTGTAAGGGTGTGAACTAGAAAAGGGAAAACCAGCACTATACTGGAAATAGTATAGACTGTTCTGTCTATACAGCGAGAACACACTGCTGCTACTGTCTATTATCTATCCTGTTGCCTAGTCACGTTGCCTCTACCTACATTCCGTGGCCAGTTTATTAGGTATACCACCCCGTTCATGAAAATGGTTAGCTCCTACAGACAGTGAGTCATGTGGCCGTGGCTTGCTATATAAAGCAGGCAGACAGGCATTGAGACATTCAGTTACTGTTTGATCGAATGTTAGATTGGGCAAAAAACGAGTGACCTAAGCGACTTTGAGTGTGGTATGATCATCAGTGCCAGGCGCGCCGATTCCAGTATCTCAGAAACGGCCGGCCTCCTGGGCTTTTCATGCATTAGGCTACACCTTTTGTTTACAAAGCATATGATAAATAAAATTAGATTTTATTTTAATTTTATAAAATAGTCTTTAGAAATGAAATTCCTTTGCGGAAGCAGAGGTCTGTTTGCCTGATGACTCACGCTGAATTTAATTCCGCTCCTCTGTAGATCGCTACATACATTCAGCTTGAAACTGCCATCTTAGAAGTTGTTTGTGCGGAAGTCAAAATGAGGGGCGTTGTACAAAACAAATTCATAAACAATTGGATCGTCTCTAACTAATCCGAGTATCAAAGACAATGACAGCTCTGGCCCAACCCATCTGTATCTGGGACCAATCAGAACGGTCAGAACGTGTTCGCATTTATAAAATGCCAGGGAGAAAAGCAAATCCAGACTCACTGTGGAGAAGAAACACTAATGTGGCACTTGGTCAGAGCGATGTGGATGGGCTAGTCAGGATAGAGGTCTAAAGCAGGGTTCTCCAACCCTGTTCCTGGAGAATTACCGTCCTGTAGGTACACTCCAACCCAAACCTGCTCTAAAGACTATTTAATGAAATCAACTTCTAAATACCTTTTAAATGAATTCAACTTACAAATACTATTCTCAGGTTATATGTTTCTCCTTTTCTAGTCCATATAGTGACACCACAGCCAGCTGACCAGAAAGCCAGCCAGCCAACCAGACATGAACACAACACTCACCGGCAGGTTGAGTTTGACGGCGTCGACGGGTGCCTGGAAGGGCCAGGAGAAGTGGTGCTTCCACAGGGTCTTCAGCACCGCCTTCAGCAGGTACTGCAGCTGGTTGGTCTGCCGCTTGGGCCGCGACGGGTTGATGTACTCCGGGGGCGGTGGGTTAAACTCTGGCACGGTGGGTACGTAGGTGGAGGACTGGGGCTGCCCCCCGTGGCTGCTGCTACTGCTCCCTGACGAAGACATCTGCACCGTAGTTGCGTCCAGGCCGTCCCCCATTCTTGTGGAGGTGACTGGGGGCGCGGGCACAGGGGCCGGAGCAGGGGTGAGGGTTGGGGCAGGGGCGGCGGTGGCCGCGGGACACCAGTTCAGTCTCGATGGCGGCGCGGATGACTCCACTGAGAGAGCACCGCTGATTCCATTGCACTCCTCACTAGGCTCTCTAGGAGAAGAGGGGGGGGGGGGGGGGGGACACAGACAAACACAGTCATTAGCATCTCTGTCAGACATTGGGTTGCAAAACTCCCGCTAATTTACCGATGTTACCAGAATCTTCAGTAATTTTGGTAAGTAACAGGTAATATGGCAAGCTATGGTAACTTTGGTAATTTATACTTGAATAACTTTTTCATATATTCTATAAATTGTTCTATCTGTGTCCATATTGTCCATGAGCTTCTAGTGGATAGACTATGGTTCAAGAGAAAATAGCCTAATAATGAAAAAAAGCATCTAAATCAACAACGCCATTTTCAATTAACTCTGTAACTCTTCCAACTATCTTTTTTTCACAACTGCCATCAGTTTGGCCCTAAAACATGTACAACAAAGACAGACATAGTAAAATAAATAAAGTGTAAAAAAAAATTAAAAATAAATAATGCTATCATTTGATTTTAGTATTGTTATATACAGTGGGGAGAACAAGTATTTGATACACTGCCGATTTTGCAGGTTTTCCTACTTACAAAGCATGTAGAGGTCTGTAATTTTTATCATAGGTACACTTCAACTGTGAGAGACGGAATCTAAAACAAAAATCCAGAAAATCACATTGTATGATTTTTAAGTAATTAATTTGCATTTTATTGCATGACATAAGTATTCGATACATCAGAAAAGCAGAACTTAATATTTGGTACAGAAACCTTTGTTTGCAATTACAGAGATCATACTTTTCCTGTAGGTCTTGACCAGGTTTGCACACACTGCAGCAGGGATTTTGGCCCACTCCTCCATACAGACCTTCTCCAGATCCTTCAGGGCTGTCGATGGGCAATACGGACTTTCAGCTCCCTCCAAAGATTTTCTATTGGGTTCAGGTCTGGAGACTGGCTAGGCCACTCCAGGACCTTGAGATGCTTCTTACGGAGCCACTCCTTAGTTGCCCTGGCTGTGTGTTTCGGGTCGTTGTCATGCTGCAAGACCCAGCCACGACCCATCTTCAATGGTCTTACTGAGGGAAGGAGGTTGTTGGCCAAGATCTCGCGATACATGGCCCCATCCATCCTCCCCTCAATACGGTGCAGTCGTCCTGTCCCCTTTGCAGAAAAGCATCCCCAAAGAATGATGTTTCCACCTCATTGCTTCACGGTTGGGATGGTGTTCTTGGGGTTGTACTCATCCTTCTTCTTCCTCCAAACACAGCGAGTGGAGTTTAGACCAAAAAGCTATATTTTTGTCTCATCAGACCACATGACCTTCTCCCATTCCTCCTCCAGATGGTCGTTGGCAAACTTCAGACGGGCCTGGACATGCGCTGGCTTGAGCAGGGAGACCTTGCGTGCGCTGCAGGATTTTAATCCATGACGGCGTAGTGTGTTACTAATGGTTTTCTTTGAGACTGTGGTCCCAGCTCTCTTCAGGTCATTGACCAGGCCCTGCCGTGTAGTTCTGGGCTGATCCCTCACCTTCCTCATGATCATTGATGCCCCACGAGGTGAGATCTTGCATGGAGCCCCAGACCGAGGGTGATTGACCGTCATCTTGAACTTCTTCCATTTTCTAATAATTGCGCCAACAGTTGTTGCCTTCTCACCAAGCTGCTTGCCCATTGTCCTGTAGCCCATCCCAGCCTTGTGCAGGTCTACAATTTTATCCCCGATGTCCTTACACAGCTCTCTGGTCTTGGCCATTGTGGAGAGGTCGGAGTCTGTTTGATTGAGTGTGTGGACAGGTGTCTTTTATACAGGTAACGAGTTCAAACAGGTGCAGTTAATACAGTTAATGAGTGGAGAACAGGAGGGCTTCTTAAAGAAAAACTAACAGGTCTGTGAGAGCCGGAATTCTTACTGGTTGGTAGGTGATCAAATACTTATGTCATGCAATAAAATGCAAATTAATTACTTAAAAATCATACAATGTGATTTTCTGGATTTTTGAAGTGTACCTATAATAACAATTACAGACCTCTACATGCTTTGTAAGTAGGAAAACCTGCAAAATCGGCAGTGTATCAAATACTTGTTCTCCCCACTGTATAAATATATATACACACATACAAACAGTTGAAGTTGGAAGGTTATATACACCGTAGCCAAATACATTTAAACTCAGTTTTCCACAATTACTGACATTTAATTATAGTAAAAAGTCCCTGTCTTAGGTCAGTTAGGATCACCACTTTATTTAAGACTGTGAAATGTCAGAATAATAGTGGAGAGAATGATTTATTTCAGCTTTTATTTATTTAATCACATTCCCAGTGGGTCAGAAGTTTACATACACTCAATTAGTATTTGGTAGCATTGCCTTTAAATTGTTTAACTTGGGTCAAACGTTTCGGGTAGCCTTCCACAAGCTTCCCACAATAGGTTGGGTGAATTTTGGCCCATTCCTCCTGACAGAGCTGGTGTAACTGAGTCAGGTTTGTAGGCCATCTTGCTCGCACACGCCTTTTTAGTTCTGCCCACACATTTTCTATAGGATTGAGGTCAGGGCTTTGTGATGGCCACTGCAATACCTTGACTTTGTTGTCCTTAAGCCAATTTGCCACAACTTTGGAAGTATGCTTGGGGTCTTTGTTCATTTGGAAGACCCATTTGTGACCAAGCTTTAACTTCCTGACTGATGTCTTGAGATGTTGCTTCAATATATTCACATAATTTTCCTTCCTTATGATGCCATCTATTTTGTGAAGTGCACCCGTCCCTGCAGCAAAGCACCCCGACAGCATGATGCTGCCAGTCCCGTGCTTCGCGGTTGGGATGGTGTTCTTCGGCTTGCAAGCAACCCCCTTTTTCCTCCAAACATAACAATGGTCATTATGGCCAAACAGTTCTATTTTTGTTTCATCAGACCAGAGGACATTTCTCCAAAAAGTACGATCTTTGTCCCCATGTGCAGTTGCAAACCGTAGTCTGGCTTTTTTATGGCGGTTTTGGAGCATTGGCTTCTTCCTGGCTGAGCGGCCTTTCAGGTTATGTCGATATAGGACTTGTTTTACTGTGGATATAGTTACTTTTGTACCTGTTTCCTCCAGCATCTTCACAAGGTCCTTTGCTCTTGATCTGGGATTGATTTGCACTTTTCGCAAAACAAGGTACGTTCATCTCTAGGAGACAGAACGCATCTCCTTCCTGAGCAGTATGACGGCTGCGTGGTCCCATGGTGTTTATACTTGCGTACTATAGTTTGTACAGATGAACGTGGTACCTTCAGGCGTTTGGAAATAGCTCCCAAGGAAGAACCAGACTTGTGGAGGTCTACAATTTTCCTTCTGAGGTCTTGGCTGATTTCTTTAGATTTTCCCATGATGTCAAGCAAAGAGGCACTGAGTTTGAAGGTAGGCCTTGAAATACATCCACAGGTACACCTCCAATCGACTCAAATTATGTCAATTAGCCTATCAGAAGCTTCTAAAGCCATGACATAATTTTCTGGAATTTTCCAAGCTGTTTAAAGGCACAGTCAACTTGGTGTATGTAAACTTCTGACCCACTGGAATTGTGATACAGTGAATTATAAGTGAAATAATCTGTCTGTAAACAATTGTTGGAAAAATTACTTTTGTCATGCACAAAGTAGATGTCCTAACCGACTTGCCAAACTATAGTTTGTTAACTAGAGTGGTTGAAAAACAAGTTTTAATGACTCCAACCTAAGTGTATGTAAACTTCAGACTTCAACTGCATGTATATATATATATATATATATAGAGAGAGAGAGATATAGAAGTGACTGTGGGTGACACGTGTTTCAGAGGTTGGACTGAGTTAGACTGCGTGACATGGCTACAGCTGCTAAACTCCTAAAGGCTATGAATGTAACAAATCATCAATATGCGTAAGCTACCAATTCTAATGTTTAAGATCCAAATGAATCGGTGCGCGGACCCCAAACCGATCCAAATGTAGCATGCATCGGTTTGAAAATCGATTCAAACATTACAAATCGCCAGTTCACTTTTTCATTGCTCATATTACATTTTCTACATTCCCAAAATATCTAATATTTTGTAACAATTGATGCGTCCTCTCCTTCAGCTTCGAACTGCATATAAGTGCGTTGACAGTCATTGATCTAACAGTAATTTTGCATGTCGAACAATCCCAGGCAATAATATCAGTAGCCTAGTCAAACTGCACACTGCTGGGCCCAGCTTCGCGCGTGGCGGGACACCAGTTGTTCAGTCTTTTTCCACATTTTGTCACGTTACAGCCTTATTCTAAAATTGATTAAATAAATATAAAATCTTCAATCTACACACACTACCCCATAATGACAAAGCGAAATCAGTTATTTTTTAAATGTATAAAAAAATAAAAACAGAAATACCTTATTTACATAAGTATTCAGACCATTTGCTATGAGACTCTAAATTGAGCTCAGGTGCATCCGGTTTCCAGTGATCATCCTTGAGATGTTTCTACAACTTGATTGGAGTCCACCTGTTGTAAATTCAATTGATTGGACATGATTTAGGAAAGGCACACATCCGTCTATATAAGGTCCCACAGTTGACAGTGCATGTCAGAGCAAAAACCAAGCCATGAGGTCGAAGGAATTGTCCGTAGAGCTCCGAGACAGGATTGTGTCGAGGCACAGATCTGGGGAAGGGTACCAAAACATTTCTGCAGCATTGAAGGTCCCCAAGAACACAGTGGCCTCCACCCATTCTTAAATGGAAGAAGTTTGGAACCACCAAGACTCTTCCTAGAGCTGGCCGCCTGGCCAAACTGAGCAATCGGGGGAGAAGGGCCTTGGTCAGGGAGGTGACCAAGAACCCAATGGTCACTCTGACAGAGCTCCAGTGCCTCTGTGGAGATGGGAGAACCTTCCAGAAGGACAACCATCTCTGCAGCACTCCACCAATCAGGCCTTTATGGTAGAGTGGCCAGACGGAAGCCACTCTTCAGTAAAATGCACGTGACAGCCCAGTTGGAGTTTGCCAAAAGGCACCTAAAGGACTCTCAAGACCATGGGAAAGAAGATTCTCTGGTCTGATGAAACCAAGACTGAACACTTTGGCCTGAATGCCAAGCGTCACGTCTGGAAGAAACCTGGCACCATCCCTACGGTGAAGCATGGTGGTGGCAGCATCATGCTGTGGGGATGTTTTTCAGCGGCAGGGACTAGGAGACTAGTCAGGGTCGGAGGGAAAGATGAACGGAGCAAAGTTCAGAGAGATCCTTGATGAAAACCTGCTCCAGAGCGCTCAGGACCTCAGACTGGGGCGAAGGTTCACCTTCCAACAGGACCACGACCCTAAGCACACAGCCAAGACAATGCAGGAGTGACTTCAGGACAAGTCTCTGAATGTCCTTGAGTGGCCCAGCCAGAGCCCGGACTTGAACCTGATCGAACATCTCTGGAGAGACCTGAAAATAGCTGTGCAGCAACGCTCCCCATCCAACCTGACAGAGCTTGAGAGGATCTGCAGAGAAGAATGGAGAAACTCCCCAAATACAGGTGTGCCAAGCTTGTAGTGTCATATCCAAGAAGACTCAAGGCTGTAATCGCTACCAAAGGTGCTTCAACAAAGTACTGAGTAAAGGGTCTGAATACTTATGTAAATGTGATATTTCAGTTAAAATAAATGTTCTAACATTTCAATAAACATGTTTTTGCTTTGTCATTATGGAGTATTGTGTAGATTGATGAGTGAAAAAAGCAATTTAAACCATTTTAGAATAAGGCTGAAACGTAACATAATGTGGAAAAAATCTGAATACTTTCCGAATGCACTGTATTGGCTATGTCATAGCCAACCACACAAAATAGAATTCTGTACAGGCCATCAGTTCAGTATGTGCAGTTTGCTGATAGAGTACTGTGGTTTCCTACATGTTTTTGGACTTCCCCGTTCTACTCAGCATGTGACATTTTACCCACAACAAGACAACACAGACATAACCAAAACCTGGTTTTCCATGGGAACGCAACAGTTAGAGCAAATTAACGTAAGACAACTGAGATGGTAGCCTATGATTCAAAAAGTAAGGTATTTCATCTAACATATCTAACAAATACATTATTGATATGTTGATGTGCAACCTGTCTAAATAGGATCCAGAATTATCAGTACTATTTTTGCCTCTTCAGAGAATTTGCAGACATCTTTGTGCATATTGACCGAGGCTATATTATTCACAACCTGAGGAAGTGGGAACTCAAAACACTTTGCTAGACTGCTAGCTATGATATTGTTGCTAGACGGCCATGCAGGCTAATTGCTTAACGTATCAGTAAATGTAGGCTAATGTACTGAAAACCTTCCCACGCCGGGCCTAGGCTACTTGGTAGGCTTATTCAGTGTGAATGGCGCGCTCTGCAGGCACATCAAAACCATAGGCTACTACAGCCTACTCCGGTTGTAACGTGGTGCCATGAACTCAATATTAAGAGGGGAGAAATAAACGATATACTCACAGAAAGCTATGACACTTTTCGCTATAACTAGAACAGTAGTTGCATTGAAAACTGTATTTATCTCCACAATGCATCTCTCCCTCCTCCGTGCACACAGTGGGGGAAAGAGGTGAGAGTGGCTCACTCGCACAGCAGCCTACAGCGAAAATAAGGACAGGCTGACACTTTCATAGCAGGAATCAACATAATGCATAGGCTATTACTGTTGACCAAATAATGGTTTTAGAACAAATCTACAGGAACGTTGGGAAGCAAAACCACCTAAAATGACAGATGTATGCTACAAGCTTTGGTAAGAGGAAGGCGATGTCGGTGTCTAATTTTCAGTTTATCATCCCAGCTCTACCACCATGCCCCAAAACATAACCACACAAAACCCCCTCAGTGTCATCATCATCATCCCACATTCAATTACATTCAACTAGATGTGGTCTGTGGCTGGGTGCGTTACAGGAAGATAAATCAGCCCTGTTCTGAGCTCTGGATTCAGGGTTCTCCCCAAAGAATGTGCCACTATGTTAAAAAAAAATCTATAAAATATATACAATGATTTTCTTTTATCTAGATTGGAGGAAATGGCAGTTACAGGTGTTCAAAAATCTGAGTCCAAAGGGCGGTACTTCCCTCCTCCGGGCCTCCCCCCTGGCCCTTGATAAATATACCCTTTTTTCATTGGAATTCGGTTTACTTTCTGAATTGACTGGAACTGAAATTGACCCCAACCCTGTGTGTGTGAGAGAGATCAGAGGTGGGTTAGAGGTTAGCCGTCACTGGGGTTTTGGCAGGGGCCTGTGTGACTGTTGCTGTAATGGTTTATGCGGGTCCCTGGTAATACGTAGACTATCCCATTCCTTGGAAGTCTCTGTTCTCTGGAGTGTTTCAGGATGTGGGAGGTTTTGTGTGTGTGTGTGTGTGTGTGTGGGGTACGTTTGGCATCATCTGGCTGCTGGTGGAACCCAGTGTTCCCATCCCTCCTCTTGCCTCTCTTATCTTCCTTCCCCCTCCCCCAGGCTACTACATCACAAGGACAGTGTGTTGGAGACAGAGTACAAAGACACAGCAATGTGTAGCAATGTGCCCAAACACAAAGTATTGATCATGAGGGGTTTTAGTTTAGAACTCTGTCCAGTCACGCACACAACAGTGTACAGATCTCGCTCGACTAACCACATTCCTGATGAGTCACCTTTCTGAGAAGGAAGCACTTAACCAAACACATGATCGCTGCCTAGGCCACCCTGGAGGAGAAACACACCCACACCCTGACTGACCTCTGTATGGGATGACAACAGGAGAGAGGAATTTGAAACTTGTCTGCTACCTGCCTTCCTTCCCACACGGGTCAAAGCACCGCCCAAAACCCAAAACAGTTAATTGAACGTTTCTTATACTGACTTCCTGAATATAATGCAAGACATGATACAGCGCAGAGCTGCTACTGATGACCAAATAGAGGGCTGCATTCAGAGATAAAAATCTACATAACTCTCTAGCGGAATTTACTGGTAGGGCTCCATAAAACCGGTTTATACTTTTGCATGATTACGTAGTTTTCCCACAAATTCCGTTTTGTTCTTCCTGCACACCAGCCAGAGACTGTTGTTTGGTTAGCAATTTTTTTGTAGTGCTCATGTGATTGAGTTTGCAAATCAAAACGACTACTGGATTGATGTATACAACCATGACTACTTTGTAGTTAACATTTAATTGAGAACGTTTTTGGGAAACATTTCCATCTAGTAGAAGATGGTTGTCATTACATTAGTATCATTGCTAACAGCTACACAAAGTGGTAGACAAACGCGCGCACACAGACAGGGGTTTGACGTTGCCTCTTCAGAAAGTTGGAAGACAATACTAATCACTGATGCATTTTAAATCATGTCTTACAATTATCTTGGGCTAAATAATGCTCAATACATTTAGCAAAGCAGATTCTATAGGGCCCTATACTGGGTTCTTGTGCCAGTATCGCTATTCTCAACTGTATTGATTTATTTTGGATAGCCATTCATTTAAGAGAATAGAGGCCTAATAACTACCTGGCATTAAGAGAGAGCAGCTAGAGACCGCAGATTGGGCAGAGTGGTGGCTTTGGTGCCATGCAACTTTAAAAGGAGGGAGAAGCTGGGGCTCCTCCTGACAATACATGTGGATTGTAAAGACAGTGTGTGTGTTGTACAGTGTGTGTGTGTGTGTGTTTGTGTGTGGTCAACTGAGGCTGCAGCACAGAAGAGGTCGAAAGGGACAGACAATGGGACCGAGCAGCAGTAGCAGCAGACAGGAGGACGACGACTAAGGAAGGAACTGACAGGCCCTCCGCAAAGAACAACAGGGTCGTGTTCATTGGGGCACACAATGGAAAACATTTAAAAAATATGTGTTGCATGTGTTCGCAATGAAAATGTGTGTTTTCTCATTGGACATAATGGACAAATCCGGGACAGGTCCCTCGCCGTTTTAAACGGAAGAACACCACCCAGCTCCGACAGACACAGAAGGAGGACAGAGGATGGGGGAGGCGTCTGTGGCAGGTACAGACGGGAGGGCTCCCTCTATGGGGACAGAGGCTGTTCGTTAAGTAGGTTCTAGCTAGCCACAACACCAGGCTGATGCTCCAGCTGGGCCGGGATGCAGTGCTTTCTGGGACCAGGAGCCTGCCAACGTACACACACACACACAGCACCACCAGATGGTTCACAACAGCCAGGTAGCAACGATCAGTAAGTCCAGACACACACACACACATACAGTTCAAAGTACATTTCTCTGTGCTATTGCTCCACTATTGGGTCTAGTTTAGTGCAATTATTTAAAACCTCAACTAACTGCTGACTGAACCTATTTGACCAGATAAGATGACACAGAGCAAACACGATTAGCTCAGGCAAAGAGAGGCCACACTAGTCCTGTTGGTTTTCACCAGGTTTTCCTGCAGTTTCCCATGTTTGAAGAGATGTTAATTTAGCTAGGCAGCATCCCAAATGGCACCATATTCCTTATGTAGTGCACTACTTCTGACCAGTTCAAAAGTAGCTCACTATAGGGAATAGGGTACCATTTGAGACGTGTTCCCTAATCAGTTTGGGCCCATTCTCAACTTCCTACTTCACATCTATGGCCTGATAAGTGACAGTAACACAGGTTTGGTTTCAATTGTCAAGACGAACCTGTTCACACTGGTAGTCCAACAGACAATAGACATGTAAAGGCTCTGCCTTGGTGCATTACACAACCACACTTCAAAAGTAAACGGCATTAAAACTTAAAATCGCTATGACACATTATTTCCTGCCGCGGTCCAAAGGGCAACACATTTTTACAGTCTACTTAACACACCAGGGCCCGTATTTACAAAGAGTCTCAAGAGTCGGAGTGCTGCTGTGCTGATCTAGGATCCGTTTTTGATTATATGAACGGGGGAACCTGATCCGAGATCAGCACTGTCTCCTACCCTGATGCACTTTGTAAATACCACTCAGCAGACGCAGATTCCAACAAGAGGTGAATATAAACGCTACCGCTGGCTGACTTCCTGCCTACCGGTGTGTGTGTGTGTGTGTGTCTTACCACACCCCCACTGCTCTGGGCTCTGAAATAACAGTTGACCTTTGACCTGGACATAGATCACCACAGACTGCCAAGGAATGTTGGGAGAGAGGGGAGGAAGTGGCTCTGGTTACCGAGGGGCCTAGTCATAGCTAGGAAATCAGGTTCTGCCAGTGACTGTCACTTGAAAACCAGGGGGGAAAAAACGTGTTCTAAATGGCACCCTATTCCCTATATAGTGCACTACCTTTTGACCAGAGCCACAGGGAATAGGGTGCCATTTGGGACACACACACACACACACACACATCATGTTAGGTTACAAAATAGATGTACTGCATCTACCAGGCTAATCTATTCCATCTAGAAAGTAAAAAATCATTCATGTTTTCCTGGGGAGGGGAGGTAGCTGCAGCCAACAGGAACCTAGGCCAGAAGATCCCACTACACACCAGTGCAGTAAGTAAGAGACATGCTTGTGACTAGGGATGTGACCAAACAGAAACATTTTCAACGTTTAAAAATTCCTTGTGAATTCACACTTTTATTTATTTTACTTTTCCTTTATTTAACTAGGCAAGTCAGTTAAGAACAAATTCTTATTTACAATGACGGCCTACACCGGCCAAACCTGGACAACGCTGGGCCAATTGTGCGCCGCCCTATGGGACTCCCAATCACGGCCAGTTGTGATACAGTCTGGAATCGAATCAGGGGGTCTGTAGTGACGCCTAAAGCACTGAGATGCAGTGCCTTAGACCACTGCGCCACCCGGGAGCCCAATGCAGCTGCGCTGCTGCCAGCAACGGTTTGGGTCTTACGGTGCGTCCCTTTCAGATAGTTAAGCACTGCACCTGTACTACCATTACTGTACCTCAATTCCATCTTGCAAAGTTGCCATTTTGTTCTCGTTTAACTTCTCACAGTATTGCCAAACGGGACTTCACTGCTGTCGCTTGCCTTTCCCTGCCATTTTTTTCCGACTTAACAACGATGACAGTGGTGGAGAATAGTGTCGACCATCATTTGAGTGTAAAAATCCTAAGATTCTGTACTTTTGGAACAAAGGAGACTGATTAGTTGCCGTACTTCCAAGAACACAAACATTCGCATCTTTCACAGCGAGGGACGGAGAAAGAGGGGAGGGGCACAGTATAAGCAGGTCAGCCACGAGGCCGATAGATAGGTCTAGTGCACGGTTCTGACTCCATCGGCAATCAAAAGCTGTATCTCGCAATAGAATGCTGCATGTCGCAATTTCTTGCCTTGCAATGTCTCACAACATTAGTAAAGCAGGACCTATCATCAATGAATAGGCTAGGCTATTGAGATGAGCAAGATTCAAAACGTCGCTCTCACACAGTATTTGCACAGCGTGGTAGCCAGGGCACCAAAACAGCGGATTAGTTGAGCCTTGCGCTTCAATGCTCTTAGTTGTTGCGGAAATCGACCCCCAATGCGGTTTACTTTCTGCATCTACCTCAATGGAACACAAACAAACTTTGTTTATTTTTTTTTTACTTGAAGAGGGGGCCCAACTGAGTCAGAGGCATGCGTCATGTCTGATCTCTCCCTCTTTTTTACTTGAAGAGGGGGCCCAACCTCTACACCTCCAGGAATCAGGACACTTTTTTTTATGGCCCTGCTGCCACAACAACCACAACACCCTCTTTCTCTGTAGCTTGTGCTGGGGACAATAAAAGGCCACTCTAAATTGTGCAATTTTGAGGGAGTGTGCAATTGGCATGCTGACTGCAGGAATGTCCACCAGAGCTGTTGCCAGAGAATTGAACATTCATTTCTCTACCATAATGTTGTTTTAGAGAATTCGTCCAACCGGCCTCACAACCGCAGACCACGTGTATGGCGTCATGTGGGCGAGTGGTTTGCGGATGTCAAAGTTGTGAACAAAGTGCCCCATGGTGGCGGTGGGGTTATGGTATGGGCAGGCATAAGCTACGGACAACAAACACAATAGCATTTTATCAATGGCAATTTGAATGCACAGAAATACCGTGACGAGATCCTGAGGCTCATTTTATTTAAAGATATGTGACCAACAGATGCATATATGTGTTCCCAGTCATGTCAAATCAATAGTTTAGGGCCTAATGAATTGATTTCAATCGACTGATTTCCTCATATGAACTGTAACTCAGTAATGTTGCGTTTATATTTTTGTTCAGTGTGTATTTAACACAACGGATGTAGCCTAGTATTATGAGAAAGTCTCCCTTGAATGGGAAACATGAGGGAAGCCTATTTGTATTTTATTTTTATCGGTATCGGCCAAACATTACCTTTTCACAGAGACAGAAGAATAATGTGCCATTTTTTCCAAGAGGGCATCCAGAGTCTGAAAATCCAGCAGATCGTTAGACTTGGCATGCATCTTGTAATCCATCTAGAAGCTTCCCTCAACACAAAGCAAAAAAAAAGAAAAAAGGAGAAGTTTGGCTCCCTTTCTCTCCTTTCCCCACAAACACAGGAAGAGAGAGATCGGTTCTGTTCAAGGTTCCAATCTAGATCCGTTTCACAAAATCCATCCACAATAATCCACACACATGATTAATCCATAGATCCAGGTTTAAGTGAGGGGTATTCCTTGAAAAAAAAAATGAAAAAATGAAAAAGAGCCAGGGAGCGGGGTAAGATTGTGCCTGTGAAGGCCTGGCTGGAGCCGGCTGGCTGAGTTAGCTGTGTGTGCCGGTCTCCTTCGCTCTACCCCCTCCCCCTCTCAGCAGCAGCAAATCAGCCCAGTAACCACAGGCTCCTCGCCCCATTGTGTGTGTCCACCCCGGGCCTCCCCCACTCACACACACAAGCAGCAAGAGAGAGAAAGGAAGGAGGGAGCTCCGGTAAAAAAATGAATCCAGGAGGAGAGCTTCTTCTTTCCTCTCACTCAAAGCTCTTCTCTCTCTCCCTCTCTCTCAAACACACAGCAAGCGGCGTGCGGTGGTTATTCAACGGTGAAAATGGCTCTGCTGTTCCGCTTCCTCATTGAGCACTAGTCTCTGCCCACAGCTTGTTACCCCTCCCTCTTCCTACACTCTCACTCCACCCCTCCCTTTCGCATTTCCCCATCAATAGCTTGAGGTCCCTCCCTCTCTCTCTCAATTCAATTTCAATTTAAGGGCTTTATTGGCATGGGAAACGTATGTTAATATTGTCAAAGCAAGTGAAGTAGATAGTAAACAAAAGTGAAATAAATAAATATTAACAGTAAAAATTACACTCAGAAGCTCTCTCCCTCTACACCTTTGGCACCCCACCCCCTCCTTTCCTCCTTCCATTTCACCCTGCCCCTCCCCCACTTGCTGTTCTCCTTTCGGGCTGATCTTGTGAACCAACGCCTGCCTACCCCCACCAAACCAAAGGCTACCTTATCTACTGCTCTCGCTCCCTCTATCCTTCCCTCCCTCTCTCTCTCTCCCCCTACATCCTTCCCTGTCTCCCCACCACGCTGCTGCACACACACACACACACAGCACGTCTAGACTAGGCCAATACAAAAGCATCCACACCGGCCAGGCTTTTGTCAACGCAGAGAGAGAAAGGAGAGAAACCACGAGAGAGAGAGAGAGAGGGAAAGAGAGATAATATACAAGACAGTGCAATAAGAGGGGGAGGACCAAGCTATCCATTCCTTCTTCACAAGGCCAGCGGGCCGCCGCTGCTTTATTGTTAATGAACATTTCCAGGTTGGTAAACATTTTCAGTGTAAACAAGATTTACAGTATGTAGAAAAGACAACGGAGCTATATATTTTTTTAATAAGATAACCTTTGAGAACTAACAATCACCTAAATACAAAAAACTAGACAGTCAGGGAGAATTTGAAATTCTCAAAATGGCATGGGGCCCCCATTGATTTTGTTATGTTTGAGTCACTCGGATAGCATAAGAACAAGGCGTAAACCATGGCAAAATGTGTAGAATTTCATCAAATTAGCTTTAAAACAACCAACATTTTGTCTCTGCGGCCACTAGGAAGGCCTCTAAAAAGAATTGGTCAGAGACGGAGCCGTTGGCTGAAAGAAATCATACGGGAAACAGTGGATATTCATCTCCCACAACAAACTGATATCAACTTAGACACGGGGGAGAAATTTGGCATGAGACTGGATATTCAAACATACTGCCCAACAATATACTGTGGAATCATGGAATTCCCACACAAGTTAACAGAAAGGCATCCCTTGCTTTACGAGCATAATAAAACACTTGTAAACAAGTAGTCATTTCACTCAAGGCTGTGTGTGTGTGGGAGAGTGTGACACACACAGCTACAGTGTTCCCCAGAAGACAGTTAATTCCCCCCCCCCCCCCCCTCTAAAATCAGCCAGCCATCTGTCTCCAGAAACAGTGATTCACCTCATCATGACTCATTACAATGACATTAATCAGTGTGTGGAGCGTCCCTCGCACATACTGTCTACCAAATAACATGATGAAGCCAAGAGAGGGAGACCACATCACATACAACTGGAGAGAGAGAGAGAGAGAGAGAGAGAAAAAAAAAGGGAAGGCATGACAGAAAGAGTGACAGAGCAGAAGAAGAGAGAGATCACCCATGTCCTGAGAGATCGATTGCGCCCGAGAGAGAGAGAGAGAGAGAAGCCTGCTGTGCTGTAATTAAGACCGGGGTGTCTGAGGGTTGATAGATTAATTTGTATTTTAAGAATAATGACTAAAGGATTTCACCCCAAATACAGTATAAATGTGTGAACGGTGTTAGAGTTATAATGTAGTGTCAACCCACTAACAGAGGGGGAGGAGTTAGAAACTGCTGAGAAAGCATTCCAGGATGAAGGGGACTGAGGAGCTGTTTAAAGGTGGGTGGAGCAAAGTGCCTTTGTGTGTCAGGGGGTATAAAGGCTGTGTATGTATTTTTTGGCGCCAGAGCTCTCCATGAATAAAAATACAGATCATTCTTGCTGGTTACGGACCTTTGTTTAATTCATGATTAAACCAGATAATTTACACACTCTGGGAATTATTCAGAACATTAACTTTGATTAATTAGAGATAGAAATTCTCGTGACAAGGGTACATAGTACCAGGGTTCCAGTTATGAAAATGTGGCGTCAGACATTTGACCGGCAGCATTTTTAATTTACTGGACATTTGAGAAATACACCGGACCCATATGCATTGGGTGCGTAACCTGACTAAGGCGTCCACCCACTGTGCTCAGAATGACAGAAATCACATTTAGATTACAGGAATTAATCTTAACAGAACATTCAAGTTGAGGATGCAATGACGTGTCCTTTCCTTGCACTTTGAAGACGTTAGAATAACTGTCCACGTTTACTTTTCCTCAGCCAACAAGGCAAGTAAAGAACAGCAAAATCACTAGCCTGTGTATGCATGGGCAGAGCATGCGTTTCAAGTTCGGGGAAGCACATTTTCACCATAAAAATGCACCTTTATAATAAAGCATTCCATGAATCATCGCATTTGCAGACTTATGTAAGATAGCCTACTATTTGTAATGTGATGAGTAGATAGTCATAATTTAGGCTAATAATTTAACTAAATCACTGTTCGCAAAAAAGACAGCTCAATGAATGGCTGAGCGCAGATAAGGTAGAGGCCTGGGCTATATCAGAAACATTTCATCTTTCTTTGCGTGGGAAAAACACATTTCATGCAATTCCACTAAACTTTGTGAGTGGAGACATTAGCAGAATATTTTTTAATACGACAAATTACAGGGTACTGTGCTGACACTGACAAACAGATCAATAAAAATGACGTTGTCCATATAACAGGCCTACGAGAATGGCAGAGACCAATAAAATATGACGTCCATCTAAACTGGAGGAGGAAATTGTCCAAAAACAAACTTAAGTGGCACTGACCCAACAATGAGAGTGAATATGCGCTGTGCGCAATCACCGGGGATATTTACATTTACATTTTAGTCATTTAGCAGACGCTCTTATCCAGAGCGACTTACAGTTAGTGAGTGCATACATATTATATATATTTTTTTCATACTGGCCCCGCGCGGGAATCGAACCCACAACCCTGGCGTTGCAACATCCCTGCCTGCCATTCCCTCCCCTACCCTGGACGACGCTGGGCCAATTGTGCGCCGCCCCATGGGTCTCCCGGTCACGGCCGGCTACGACAGAGCCTGGATTCGAACCAGGATCTCTAGTGGCACAGCTAGCACTGCAATGCAGTGCCTTAGACCACTGCGCCACTCGCGATGCTCTCCACTGGTGCCAATAAGATAGGTTATAGGCCTACTGTTGTTCGCTCAATTAAGTCGAGAATTTTCATAACTAAAAGGACAGATTAGTGTATTTTCATTGTCTTCTCTTTACAGCAATAGTCATTTGCTTTCCTATGAGCCTGTCAATCTACTATCCACCATAGAAAACCAGGTGTTTTAATCGGCGTATGCTTACTTCAATTTTGACCTTATGCCGATTAAGATAAGCCGAGTAAGGTGTTTACATGACTAATGCCATACTCAGCCTTCTGCCATAATCAGTTTAATATTGAATTATTAGTGTGCCTGTACAGCGCATTCGGAAAGTATTCAGACCTTGACTTTTTCCACTTTGTTACATTACAGCCTTATTCTAAAATGGATGTAATTGTTTTCCCCCCCTCATCAATCTACACACAATACCCCATAATGACAAAGCAAAAAACGTTATTTCTTCAATTAATTCAAAATAAAACACAGAAATATCACATTTACATAAGTATTCAGACCCTTTATTACTCAGTACTTTGTTTAAGCACTTTTGGCAGCGATTACAGCCTCAAGTCTTCTTGGGTATGACCCCACAAGCTCGGCACACCTGTATTTGGGGAGTATCTCCCATTCTTCTCTACAGATACCCCTCCCCAGATCTGTGCCTCGACACAATCCTGTCTCGGAGCTCCACGGACAATCCCTTTGACCTCATGGCTTGGTTTTTGCTCTGACATGCACTGTCAACTATTGGACCTTATATAGTCAGCTGTGTGCCTTTCCAAATCATGTCCAATCAATTGAATTTACCACAGGTGGACTCCAATCAAGTTGTAGGAACATCTCAAGGATGATCAATGGAAACAGGATGCACCTGAGCTCAATTTCGAGTCTCATAGCTTATTTACATAAGTATTCAGACACTATGCTATCTGTTTTTTAGTTTTAATAAATGTCCTAACATTTCTAAAAACCTGTTTTCACTTTGTCATTATAGGGTATTGTGTGTAGATTAATTAATTTTAGAATAAGGCTGTAACATAACAAAATGTGGAAAAAGTCAAGGGGTCTGAATACTTTCCGAATGCACTGTAAATTTTACTCAGAGAGAGAGCAAGAGAGAGAGAGACCAAGGTAAAGAAACAAAGAGGCAGAGAGACGCACTCAGAGGGAGAATGACAAACACAAAATTGAGACTGCATGCCGATATCCTCCGTGTACAACGAGAAACACCAAATAATGCATGCAGAGCAGAATTAGATTGCCAAAACTATAGTTTGTTAACATGAAATGTGTGGAGTGGTTGAAAAACGAGTTTTAAATGACTCCAACCTAAGTGTATGTAAACTTCCGATTTCATCTGTACATACATGCATACATACAGTGAGGGGAAAAAAGTATTTGATCCCCTGCTGATTTTGTACATTTGCCCACTGACAAAGAAATGATCAGTCTATAATTTTAATGGTATGTTTATTTGAACAGTGAGAGACAGAATAACAACAAAAAAATCCAGAAAAACGCATGGCAAAAATGTTAAATTGATTTGCATTTTAATGAGGGAAATAAGTATTTGACCCCCTCTCAATCAGAAAGATTTCTGACTCCCAGGTGTCTTTTATACAGGTAACGAGCTGAGATTAGGAGCACACTCTTAAAGGGAGTGCTCCTAATATCAGTTTGTTACCTGTATAAAAGACACCTGTCCACAGAAGCAATCAATCAGATTCCAAACTCTCCACCATGGCCAAGACCAAAGAGCTCTCCAAAGATGTCAGGGACAAGATTTTAGACCTACACAAGGCTGGAATGGGCTAAAGACCATTGCCAAGCAGCTTGGTGAGAAGGTGACAACAGTGCGATTATTTGCAAATGGAAGAAACACAATAGTACTGTCAACCTCCCTCAGCCTGGGGCTCCATGCAAGATCTCACCTCATGGAGTTGCAATGATCATGAGAACGGTGAAGAATCAGCCAAGAACTACAAGGGATGATCTTGTCAATGATCCGCTGGGACCATAGTCACCAAAAAAACAATTGGTAACACACTACACCGTGAAGGACTGAAATCCTGCAGCGCCCGCAAGGTCCCCCTGCTCAAGAAAGCACATATACAGGGCCATCTGAAGTCTGCCAATGAACATCTGAATGATTCAGAGGAGAACTGGGTGAAAGTGTTGTGGTCAGATGAGACCAAAATGGAGCTCTTTGGCATCAACTCAACTCGCCGTGTTTGGAGGAGGAGGAATGCTGCCTATGACCCCAAGAACACCATCCCCACCGTCAAACATGGAGGTGGAAACATTATGTTTTGGGGGTGGTTTTCTGCTAAGGGGACAGGACAACTTCACCGCATCAAAGGGACGATGGACGGGGCCATGTACCATCAAATCTTGGGTGAGAACCTCCTTCCCTCAGCCAGGGCATTGAAAATGGGTTGTGGATGGGTATTCCAGCATGACAATGACCCAAAACACATGGCCAAGGCAACAAAGGAGTTGCTCAAGAAGAAGCACATTATGGTCCTGGAGTGGCCTAGCCAGTCTCCAGACCTTAATCCCATAGAAAATCTGTGGAGGGAGCTGAAGATTCGAGTTGCCAAACGTCAGCATTGAAACCTTAATGACTTGGAGAAGATCTGTAAAGAGGAGTGGGACAAAATCCCTCCTGAGATGTGTGCAAACCTGGTGGCCAACTACAAGAAACTTCTGACCTCTGCGATTGCCAACAAGGGTTTTGCCACCAAGTACTAAGTAATGTTTTGCAGAGGGGTCAAATACTTATTTCCCTTATTAAAATGCAAATCAATTTATAACATTTTTGCCATGCGTTTTTCTGGATTTTTTTGTTGTTATTCTGTCTCTCACTGTTGAAATAAACCTACCATAAAAATTATAGACTGATCATTTTGTTGTCAGTGGGCAAACTTACAAAATCACGCAGGGGATCAAATACTTTTTCCCTCACTGTATGTTGTTTTTGGCCATATGACCCTGCCCTAGACTCAGGGACATAAATGACAAAAAATATATTTAAGTTATTTTCATTAATTAAATAGTGATTTATTAGACATAGTGATGATTAAAAAAAAAGTTTTACAAAGACTGCATGGGGACTTTAAAACACCCTGTTGTTCACACATACACACTTACCAGGATATTATTTGACGATATATCGTATCGTTTTGACAATATCGCAATATTACTTGCACCAAAACTCCAGTATTTTTCGTTCATCAAATCAAATTTTATTGGCCACATGCGCCGAATACAACAGGTGCAGACATTACAGTGAAATGCTTACTTACAGCCCTTAACCAACAATGCATTTATTTTTTTATAAAAAAGTAAAATAAAACAACAAAAGTGTTGAGAAAAAAAGAGCAGAAGTAAAATAAAATAACAGTAGGCTATTTATATATATACAGGGGGGTACCGGTGCAGAGTCAATGTGCGGGGGCACCGGCTAGCTGAGGTAGTTGAAGTAATATGTACATGTGGGTAGAGTTAAAGTGCCTATGCATAAATAATTAACAGAGTAGCAGCAGCAGCGTAAAAAGATGGGGTGGGGGTGGGGGGGGGGGGCAGTGCAAATAGTCCGGGTAGCTTGTTCTCCATATTCTTTTTAAATAGGGAGCCAATTCATTTCCCTGACTGATCAAAACTCGTTTTCTCATGGCTCTCTCTTGTCCCTCTGCAGCAGACATATGGTGAGCAATATGTTTGGAACATCGAATCACAAAAATCACAGTATCGAACCTCAATACAGAATCATGAGAATTGCATAATATCATATCGTGAGGTCCCTGGCAATTACCAGCCCTACTAGAGACCGTTGTTTGGTTAGCAGTTTCTGTAGCGCTCATGTGATTGCAGAGTTTGCAAAACAAATGGCCACTGGATTTATGCAAATAATCATGATAACCTTCTGCCAGGTAAGCATAGGCTACTTTGTAGTTAACATTTAATTTAGAAGGTTTTTGGGAACCTTTCCATTTACCATCATTGCTAAAGGCTACATAAAGTGGTAGACAAACGCGCGCACACACAGATGGGCATTCCTGTGCATTTGCCTCTTCAGAAAGTTGAAGGAAAATATGAATCACTGATGCATTTTGTTCATGTTTTATGATAATCTTCGGCAAATTAATGGATTTCCTACTAAGTTCATACAATATTGCTGAATTCCGTTTTAATGTCTGGATTCTGTGATTCCTCCACTGACCCCACATAACCCTCACATTCAAGTCTAATACACACACACACACACACACTACAGAATGAGTTCACAAACCAAGGACTAGCCTAGTCAATTACTATTTCCCCATATCTGTGAGATACCATTCCCCGCCCCCACCCCCATGAGAGCACTGCGAAGACAGCACTGATTTCTATACTGTTGTCTAGCAGCGACCAGTGAGAGACGTGTCAGATCTGGTTTCACACATGGAGCCATTCTAGAGGTGTGTCTCAAATGGCACCCTATATTTCCTATATAGTGCAGTACTTTGACCAGGGCCCATAGAGTTCTAGTCAAAAGTAGTGCACTTTAGGGATTAGGGTGCCATTTCAGACGCCCCCTAGGACCCCTTCTGTACTGCAGACACTGTCCTCCTAGCAGCACCCCCCCCCCCCTCCTCGCAGACTGTCCACGTGCCATATGCACCCCTACCCAGGGACAATACAGCAGCTGCCAGAGTGACAAAGCTCCAACTTCACCGATTCAGAGAGGCTGGGGCTACGTCCCAAATGGCACCCTATTCCTTTGGGCCCTGGGGACAAGTAGCGCACTATATAGGGAATAGGGTGACATTTGGGACGAATCTGGGCAGAGCTAAGACGATGGGCCCTACCTGGCCTGCCATTCTTATTTGCTATATAGCCTATTTCAATAAATATGTTATAAAGCCTTATCGTTTTCCCCCCAAATTCCGCAAGAGAGAAATGTATGCCAGACAGAAAATATAGTCTCTCTCCGTTGGATGCATGGGCAATTAGGGCCCTATAAAATACACCTGATTCTGTTTTTTTCCATTTTGTTTTTACAGGTTTCCACTCTCAAAATCACACTTTTATAAATAGAAAAACAACTTAATTGGATGTTCCAAGTCCACAACAGCGCTTAAACCACATCAGAAGATGCTAAAAACGTAAGGTAGCCAGAGGACTAATAATGACAGAACAAACAATATCAATAGCCTACAGAAACATTTTATGACATGTTTAAGCTTATTCACCCTTATTTGATTAAACATTGAATTTGGCCATACTGCTATAAGTCCATAGAAACGCATTGCATAACAAAACATAATACATCAAAAGGAAGTTTGTTTTTAAGTGTCTGTCCTATATCTGTGATAAGTTTAGAATATTATTTTTATTACCCATATTTACTTAACTACTTCCATATATACTTCCATTCTTTTTTTATGGAACTGGGCAACCTTCAGACGAGTCTTGTGGACATCCTAGAGCATGTACACGTTCGTGGGCGTCTCACCTTTCCATAGAGGGGTCATATTAGCGTGTAGCCCAAACTGTTCGGACACGACAGACAGAAGTTGGCAGATCGGCGGTATAGACTTCAGACGAGTCCAGTGACGCTTGTGGGAGTCGTAGAGCAAAACGGAGAACACCGTGTTCCTGAGAGTCTCATCTTTCCATAGAGGGGACATATTTTCTAGGCCAAACCGTTCGGACACTACAGCCATTTTTCGGGAGAAGAGCGATTTCCGGGATGTCTCCTGGTCTAACAAACACTGCTGTAGCTCTGCTACCGTCCACCACAGCCGCAGAAAGTCGACGGACTGAGACAAAAAAAACCGGATATCTCTTGCTTAAACAGACTGATTTTGATGGGGATTTTATTTGATTAAGATATAAATGATTTATGCGAGCCGAGAAAATCCTCGCATGAGAGGTTGAAAACCAAATGGCCAGTACCTATCCTCCTACTTGGCCTATCATAAAAGCTTAAAGACAAGTTCAAGTTATGAACAGTAGCTTATTTCCAAAATATTCTAGCCTACGAAAGTGTTGTCCTAAAGTCCTTGTGGCTTTCAAAAATAACAAGAATGAAATTCCATAGCCTAAGCATAGGCTACTTATTTTCATTCAGAGCTTTATGAGACAGACCAGAGATGATTTATTTTTCTATTGTTTTATGAGGCAAATAAAACAATTATCCAGTCCTGAAGACTGCTTCTATTCATCCCATGATGTAGGCCTATAACCTAGTTTACCACGGTAAGACAGACCGTTCCTCAGACGGTCACTGCTCCATCATGTGTGTGCCACACAGACAGACACTTAAACATTTCTGCTCCTCTAACAGCAAGGAATATTAGAAAAGATATGCCATTACATGCACTTGCCAGACTTTCTAAAACATTATCTTTCATCATGATTTGTCCAGCTGCATAAAATCGATACATTTTTGGGGGGGTTGGCCAATAGGGGCAATAGTATCGTATATCACAATGTTTTATGGGTACATAATCACGATAGGACAAAGGTTGACATCGCCCAACCCTACTGAGGACTGCAACATTCAGTCATGGGTGAGAGAGGGGAGGAGGGGGCTGCCTGGATATGGCTGCCTGCAATATTAGGGGGGGGGGTGGATGTTGGCTCAGAAGGGAGGAGAGGCAAAGAGAGCAGCGGAGGCACACACAATTCAAATGTTAAATGGTCTGATGTACCGAATACAACGGGAGTAGACTTTACAGTGAAATGCTTGCTACGAGCACTTTCCAACAACGCAGAGTAAAAAAAAAAAAAAAAAAAAAAAAACTTTTTGAAATCAGAAGAAATTTCACGCAAGAGGAATCAAATACACAAGAATTAAACACCGTCTCTCACACACACGGGAGACGAGTGGGCCAGGAGGAGGAAGCGCCTTCAGACTTCAGAGGCCATTAATCATGTGGGCAACAGAGCAGCCAAAACCAACAGGGATACCCGGTCGAGGAGCGAGAGGGGACAGCCAGCCAATCTGCTGGCTCTGGGTGTGTGTTTACGTGCCCAAACCGTAGTATGAGTGTGTGTGTAAGGGCATGGGGTATAATCCAGGCGATGGAGAGGGGATGCAGAAATAAAGTAGTAAACTGAAGGACAAAACCAGGAAAACAAAGCCCTTTCATATCCTTGCGCCAGGCACTCATCTCATTAAACAAGAACATTATGAAACTCAAAACAGAACCAAACATACACAGGCTGCCATGTTATGAGATGGATGTATCTCACTGCAACTCTCCGCTGCAGAGCTGGGTCTTGTTCAGCGGGGCACAAACTACAATCAGTGGTTTTATTGGACAAATTCAGGTATTAGCCTAGTGCGTCCCTGTTTCACTTCAATTCAAAACGTTTTCTCCCTACTGAACACGATCCAGCACACATTACAGACATGGCCAGGCAAGCTATACTCTTCCATCAGTCAGGGTTGCAGAGGAAAAGATACTAGTACGCTAGATGATAAACTTACATGTGTATCTCTGTGTGGAGGTCCTTATACGAGAGTGCATATGCTCTCCGGTCTCATTCAGCAAAGGGAGCTGCCGCGTGGCCCGGCCCGTCACCCGATCCAGAGAAGAGTCCCCTTAGAGACGCTGGCCCAGGCCCAGCTAATAGATCACAGAGCACACTGCTGTCGAGGAAGAGTACACCTGGGAAGAGGACAGAGAGGACAGTCCATGAGAACACAAGCGAGAGGCAAGCAAACTCTCTCACACACACACAAAGCAAGTACACACGCACTCACAAACACCCTAGGGTCTAGACAAATCTGGGTCGTGCAACGTACACGGCAGATAGAAATGTCACCAGTAGCGCTGACATGATCCACACCTGACATGTAAGAGGCATCTGTGTTATTCTAGTAAATAATATTTACGCCTACATCCAATCTCAACGGCCCTAAACGTTGTTTCATGCTGAATGCAGCCCAGTGCTACACACTCTGGTCCTGGCTTGGCACGCATGATGCAATCAGACTGCTGTTTTTAGGAAATGCCACCGAAGAAACCAAGGAAAGGTGTGCAAGGGGGAGTCATGCAATCTCCATAAACAAACATTGTCAGTAAAATGGCCTTACTGAAGAGCTCAGTGACTTTCAACGTGGCACAAGTCAGTTCGTCAAATTTCTGCCCTGCAAGAGCCGCCCCGGTCAACTGTAAGTGCTGTTATTGTGAATTGGAAACGTCTAGGAGCAACAACGGCTCAGCCACGAAATGGTAGGCTCACAGCTCACAGAACAGGACACATGAGTGGTGAAGCGCGTAGCACATAAAAATCGCCTGTCCTCGGTTGCAACACTCACTACCAAGTTCCAAACTGCCTCCGGAAGCAACGTCAGCACAATAACTGTTCGTCAGGAGCGTCATGAAATGGGTTTCCATGGCCGAGCAGCCGCACACAAGCCTTAGATCACCATGCGCAATGCCAAGCATTGGCTGGAGTGGTGTAAAGCTCGCCGCCATTGGACACTGGAGCAGTGGAAACGCGTTCTCTGGAGTGATGAGAATGCTACCTGAGGAGAACGCTCCCTGCCTCAATGCAGTGCCAACTGTAAAATTTGGTGAAGGATGAATAGTGGTCTGGGGCTGTTTTTCATGGTTCGGGCTAGGCCCCTTAGTTCCAGTGAAGGAACATCTTTACGCTATAGCATACATTTACATTCAAGACGATTCTTTGGTTCCAACTTTGTGGCAACAGTTTGGGGAAGGCCCTTTCCTGTTTCAGCATGCCAATGCCCCCATGCACAAAGCGAGGTCCATACAGAAATGGTTTGGAAGAACTTGACTGGCCTGCACAGAGCCCTGACCTTAACCCCATCGAACATCTTTGGCATAAATTGGAACGCCGGTTGCAAGCCAGGCCTAATCGCCCAACATCAGTGCCCGACCTCACTAATGCTTGTGGCTGAATGGAAGCAAGTCCCTGCAGCAATGTTCCAACATCTAGTGGAAAGCCTTCCCGGAAGACTGGAAGCTGTTATAGCAGCAAAGGGGGGAGGAACTCCATATTCACGCCCATGATTTTTGAATGAGATATTCGACGTGCAGGTGTCCACATACTTCTGGTCATGTAGTGTATGCCGGGCACGGTGCCACTGAAAGGCTTTTACGGAATGGCAAGGGAGGCATAACGAGTCAACAGTCTAGATGCAGTCAATGTTCCAGGAGCCGATTTCAGGAAATGTCATTAGCCGTTTCATATTAAACTAGTTTATCTAGTAAAGTTTCACCATAACATGACGGTAATATTTAAGACTGTAAATCATTATTGATGAATGAATCATGATTAACGGGTAGAGGTTAAAATTAAGTGCTTTCGTTGATCTAATAAAATGTATGGATTTGATTGTTCGCTCCATGTCCATCCTCCACCACTCCCCTCCATTCAGAGGTCATATCCACAACTAGGCCAAGGATGGAGTTACCATGGTTACTCAACCACAGAGAGTACCCACAGATTTTTTTTGAGGAGGGCAAGAAGAGAGCGAAGTGTTGCATCTCGCTCACCTCAATAGCCTAGCCAATTCATTGATGCTAGGCCCTTCTTTATTGAAGGTTCGAGACATTGCAAGCCACAAAATTGTAAGGTACAGCATTCCAATGCGAGATACCGTTTTTGATTGCCGATAGACAGGACTAGTGCACGGCTCTGACTGTCTGCCTGGTGGTCAACCTGCCTATACTGTGCCCCTCTCCTCTTTCTACGTCCCTCGCTAGCTAGCTATGAAAGATGCAAGTGTTTGTGTTCTCGGAAGTACGGCAACTAATCAGTCTCCCCCGTTCCAAAAATACTGAATCGTAGGAGTCGATTCATCAATTATTTTGGAGTCGACGATCCATTACTAAGTCATCATCGTTAACAGTCGGAAAATGGCAGCGAAAGGCAAGCGACAGCAGCAAAGTGCTGTAATTTGAGAAGTTAACTGAGAAAGAAATGCAAACTTTGCGAGGTACAGTAATAGAGGTACAGGTGCAATGCTTAACCATTTGAAAGGCACGCACCTTGAGACCCAAACCGTTGCTGGCAAACGTTAAGGAAAATTGTCAAATTGTTATATCCCAAATTAATATAGCCCTAACTTTCTCGCTCTACTAATATTGTGAATATTTAGCATGCATTTTTCTGGAAATAATTTGTTACATCCTACTTTCGTTGATAGGCTGAACAGTGGAGTGGTCACACATTTGACTTGATCAAAGGGGTTAGCCAAATTCTCAT